>NW_024424452.1:45015552-45025374 GCF_017311325.1 Ursus maritimus | reverse complement strand
AGCAGCAGCAGCAGCAGCAGCAGCAGCAGCAGCAGCAGCAGCAAGACCAAGTCCACCATCACCACACTGGCAAAGGCACCATCGCCCACAGCACTGATGTCCTTCACCACCACCACCACAACCACCACCACCACCACCACCACCAGGACCAAATCCAGCAGCAGCACCAAGTGCACCACCAGCGCACCAGCATGGACAAAATCGCCTAAAGCACCCAAGTCCTCTATGATCACCACCACCGCCATCGCCACCGCCACCTCCACGAACTCCACTATCACCGCACAGGCACGGGCACCATCACCAACAGGACTGAAGTCCTTCACCATCATCACCACCCCCACCACCATCACCAGAAGGACCAGATCCACCACCAGTTCATGCGCATGGACATCATCGCCACGCACCCAAGTCCTCCACCATCAGTACCACCCCCACACCACGTAGTCTACCCCCAACCCCTCGTACCATAGCAGAGCAGCAGCAGCAGCAGCAGCAGCAGCAGCAGCAGCAGCAGCAGCAGCAAGACCAAGTCTACCATCACCACACTGGCACAGGCACCATGGCCCACAGCACTGACGTCCTTCACCACCACCACCAGCACCATGACCAAGTCCAGCAGCAGCACCAAGTCCACCACCAGCGCACCAGCATGGACATCATCACCAACAGCACCCAAGTCCTCTACGATCACCACCACCGCCATCGCCACCGCCACCTCCACGAGCTCCACTATCACCACACCGGCACGGGCACCATCGCCAACAGGACTGAAGTCCTTCATCACCACCACCACCGCCACCACCAAGACCGTGTCCACCATCACCCCGGCAGCCCTGGCACCGTCACCAACGGCACCAAAGGCCACCACCACCATCGCCAGCAGCGGCGGCACCAAGTCATCCACCAGCAACAACACAAGTACCAGCTCAGCCAGTACCTCCCCCCCGCCCCGGCCGCCCCTCTGGCCCAACATCCCCACACCTGTCGCCTGCCTCCTCGCCCCCTCCTTTCCAAGTCCTCACTGGTCAATGATCCTGGGTGGCATTTGTCCTGTTGGCCTCTCTGAATCTCAACCCCAGGACGACCCCTGAGACCTGACTGACTGTCCCAATGATAGGTGACTGAAGTCTCCGGGGCTGTGGAATTCCTCACCCCGCTGGGACGGCTCCTAGACCCGGTCCCCCATCTCTCTGTGTTTCCCGTGCTTGCCTGCCTACCGGCTTCCCACCCACGTCCCCCTGCACCCCACCCGTTGGCCCGAGCGCCCTGCAGTACAACACAGCATAGCACAGCACAGCACAGCAGTCTCCCCCCGCACCACCGCCATGGTCCTCTCCCACCACGGGGGACTCCAGCTTTTTTACGCCGGGACCCACTCCCCACCACTTGCCGCGTGCTGCTCCTGCCAGCCTCCAGGCTAGACCCCTGCCACCCGCCACCCACCCCGTGTACCCCACACCCATCTCTCACACTCAAGGCCAGCAGTCGGACCTCCCACAGGCTCCTCAGGCACACTCCTACTCCGTCTCCTCCCCTACCTCAGATCTGAGCTCACCCTCCCGCACACGTGCACGCGTGCCGGGTAAGACGCCCCAAGCCTCCGCAGAGACCCTGCCTGAGTGGCCAGCCACGCTCTCGGCCGGGTCCGCAAGCCCCACACTTCCCCGCCCGGCACTCCACCCACACATCCGGGCTGCTCCCGGCCCTCCCGTCCTTCTGGGATCCTTGTCGCCCTCTGCCCTAACCCCCGTGGGAGGCCACCCACGGGAGCAAACACCTTCATCCTGCGCTTCCCCCACCGCGGCTGCCCCCCCACGCACACACACTCACTCACGTACGCATGCACACAGAGGCAAGGGTGCTGAAGGAACTCCCTGTGGTGATGGTAAACACCCGGACGCCCACAGGGGTTCCTTTCCTGGCTGGTACGACCTTGTCCAATCCAGCGAGTGGGCTGCGGCGGCAGGTTTGGGCGGGGCACGGGCTGTCCGCTTGGGCTCTGAAGGAGACAATCTCTGAACAGAGAGCAAACGCTTGGCGGACAGGGGCGTGAACGTGTTGGCGGGAAGGAGACCCTGGTCTGCGATTTCCCTAGAGGAGCACCCGTAGGAGACGACGCGCACAGGGGTGGAGAGAGGGATGGAGTAGACCCTGGCTAGGTGTACGCTAAGGCTGAATGGGCAATGAGAACATCTTTAAGGTGCCGTCCAGGTCGTGGGTCTGCGGGATGAGGGTAGGGCTGGAGGGGGAGGAGGGTGCTCCAGGGAGCACGCTTGCCACTTTGCCATAGGATTCAGGGGAGTGGTGGTGAGGCGATGTGAGGGACGTGTTGGCTAGAAGTCCACCCTGTGTGTCTCCCGTGCGCCTCCAGCCCCTCCCACCCGCTCGGCCGTTGGGTTTTCCCCACCGGCCTCCCGAATCTCCCCGCTGTCTCACTCCGTCTCCTGGTGGTCCGGCGACCTGGACGTGCCCAGATTCGCTTTCCCAACCCCACCTCCGGGGCGCCACGGGCCGGCTCTCTGCTATCTCGCCCAAGGCCAGCACCCACGTGGACCGCAATCGCCGGGCACGGGAGACGCGGCCAGCCCAGAGGTTCGTGGTGTCGGTGCTGGGAAGCTGGGCCGGGCCGTGGCTGGCCGGGGGGAGAGGCAAGGGACCAGGGGCTCCAGCAGGGTACCCGGCTCGAAGAGGTAGATTGCTCACGCTCCCCAGACCTCCTCCCCCACTCCCCCTGCCCCTCTTCCCAGCACCGACACCACGAACTAGCACCTCAGGAAGGAGCAAGGGGTGTCCTGTCAGGGGTGGCGAGGTTTCTCCTGAAGACAGCACTGCAGCCACAGAGGCCAAGCCCCTGGGCTGGCTGGACGTGCGGGCGTCTGCTGGTGGCCATGAGTGGGGATAGAGGGTATCGCGGCCTCTCGGGTTTGGGGCGGAGGAAGAGGGGGAGCCCGGCCAGCGTCCAGGGGAGGCGCCCAAGCCCTGCAGTTGGGCGGCCGGCTGGCGAGGCCAAAAGGCTTGGGCTGGCCGAGGCGACAGGGCAAGGCTTGGGCTAGACGGGGCGGCTGGCCTTGCGTGGGCGCCGAGGCGGCGTGGCAAGGGAGAAGCTGGCTAAAAGGGGCGCGGATGCGCTGGGCAGGTTGGTAGGTAGGCCGAGAGGAAGAAGAAAGGCTTCCCTGACCGGGAATCGAACCCGGGCCGCGGCGGTGAGAGCGCCGAATCCTCTCAGACCACCAGGGAGCGGCGGGCTCCACGCCTGGCCCGCACCCCCTGGACCCAGCGCCTCCATACCACCCACGCGCTTCTGCTTTGCCTCCAAGGCCCCCGCCTTGCCACGGCCAGCCGCCCGCCGGCCCTGCCAATCCACCTACCCTGCTGGCAGCACCCTCAAAACGCTGCACGCCTCCTTCCCTCACACACGCGCTCAGCTTCGACCACGCTCCATGCTCCGGGCTCCGGGCTCTGGGCTCCCGGCTCCCATCGGGCCCGGGCACGAGGGCCCTGGAGCCACGCAAAAGGTTGGCCAGCTGCGTTGGCCGGGAATCGAACCCGGGTCAACTGCTTGGAAGGCAGCTATGCTCACCACTATACCACCAACGCTGCACAGCCCGGGCCGCCCCCAGACGCCGGCCCAGGGTTCGCAGCAGCGCCTTCACGCCTTCTCTCCACCGCCTCGGCCGCCTGGCGCAGCCCTGCCCCGACGTCCTGCCCGACCGCAGCTCGGCGCCGCCACACGCGCCAGCAGCGGCCGCCCGGCGCCCCACCCGCGCCGGCCCGGCGCAGCTGTGCGGCTCCGCAGGCCCCACCGCCCGCCGCCCGCCTCTGGGGGGCGCTCTGGCCGCCCTGCGGCTCCCCGGCCGTCGCCCCCCGACACACGCTGCCCCTCCCAGACCCGCTGGCCTGGGCCCTTCTCCACCCGCTGGTCCGCGAGCCCACATCCCGCACCGACGGAGGACCCCACACGGCCGCCACCCACCCGTCCCCGTGCGGCACCCTTCCCCGCTTCCCCGCCACGGGCAGCGTCGCGTCCCCAAGGACGCCTGAGCACAGCCACTCGTCGGCGCCGTGGCCACGACAGGAGGCCCGCTGGCTGTGGCGATCCGCACGCGCGCGCCAGAGGGGGTGGCGAGGAAGGGAAAGGGGTGGCGGTGGTCGACGGCGGGCAGGCCGGACACCCGTCGTCGCCCTGCGCCTCTTGTCGGACGCTGGAGGGAGGAGAAGAAGGGCCCTGGGGGCAAACGTTTGGAGAGAGCGGCGACGCCGGCGACCAAAAAGGGCGTCTTGCCTCCCCGTCGGGGAATCGAACCCCGGTCTCCCGCGTGACAGGCGGGGATACTCACCACTATACTAACGAGGACGGCGGCGGCCACCCGGGCGCCCGACCCCTCTCCGCCTGCCTGCCCACGCCTACCCCTGCCCTCGACGCCCTGCCTTACACAGGCGTCCGCCACACGCCACACCCGACGCGACCCCAAACCAACCGCGTCAGCCCCCACAGCAGTCCCCCTGCCCCCCACTCGGAGTGGACCCGGGCCGGGCGGGCGGCGCTGAATACCCCGAGTGCGCCGCTGCCTACCGCCTGCCAAGCGGAGATCCCGCCGGCAGGAGAGACCCGAGAGGGCAAGCACGGCTGCGAGCAGGAGGACGGGGGCTCAGGATGGCCAGAGGCGGACGACGGAGGGGAGGGGAGGGCAGGGGAGAGCAGGGGAGGGCAGGGGAGGGGGCGGTGGCGGCGCAAGAGGCTGGCCCGACGGCGCCCTCTGGGTGCAGAGCCGGGGATGTGCGAGCGGGGCGGGCGGGCGGCGGCTGCGGCGGGGCGGCCAGTCGGCTGGCCGAGCTCCCGGTCGGCCGGTCCCCGCGCGCGCCCCGTCCCTTGCGCACCCACACAGCCGCCAGCCAGCACCAGCGTTCGCGCCGGGTCCCAGCCAGGCGAGCGGCGACGCGCCCAGGCCCGCCGTCAGGATGGCCGAGCGGTCTAAGGCGCTGCGTTCAGGTCGCAGTCTCCCCTGGAGGCGTGGGTTCGAATCCCACTCCTGACACGCCCCCCTTTTGGCGCGCCCAACGAGGGCACGGGACACCGGCGGGCCTGGACGACGCCCTATAGCAAGCCCCGGCCTGCCTGACGGGCCGCTCCTGCCTGGCACCGGAGCAGAAGGGGCCCAGTATGGAGCCCCGACGCCTCCACCCTCCTGGCCACAGGCTTTGCGCACACACGCCCTCCCCCACCAATTCACGCGCCTTTCCCACCTGATCCCACACCCGCAGGCTTGGGGAACCTCGCGGCACGTCTCTGCTCACCTGCTTTCGGGGGGCTGTGTTTTCCTTCCTCCCTCCCGCTCCCGCTCTCGCTCCCGCTCCCGCTCCGGCTCCGCTGCCGGCGCATGCTCCCGCGCCCGCTCTGGCGCCGGCTCTGGCGTCCGCTCCACTCCCACCGCCCCCTGCGGGCCAGGCGCGTGCGCAAAGGCCAAAAGCCCTCCCCATTCGGTTCTCCACCAGACTCGTGCCTGGTGAACAGCGCCTCGCTCTCCGAGCCGTGCGCTTCAGCCACCAGGAGCACACCGTCCCGCACCCTGTCCTTTCCGCCGGCCCCCATTCCATTCCCTCCACATCCTACGCAGGTGGCCCGTGGTGCCCACGAGGATTTTCCACCTTGACGCCTTGCCCTGGCCACGCCTGCCTGCCTGCCTGCCTGCCTGCCTCCCGGGACACAGGCAGCCCAGCCACCTGCTCGCCGGCTAACGCCAGGGCCCTCCCTTCACTGGGCCTGGCCCTGGAGTCCAGCCCGCAAAGGTGGTTCCCGTGAGCGCTGGGCGGAGGGAAGCCCTGGATACCCAAGCCACCCACCTGGGCGCCACAGCGCATCTCCGCGCCGGAAGCCGCGGCCCGGCCGGGACCCCAGGAGCCCAGAGCGCTCCCTCACCGCGCCATCGGCCAGCTGGCCACTCTGCCCACGCGCTCCTGCGAGCCAAGATCGCGCTCCTGCCTCACAACCACCGCACCCGAGCTGGGCCCCTAGGGAGAGCTGCGGGCCAGAGCTCAGACACCTTGCTTTGGTCTCCCGGCCTGAGCGGTACTCAGAGGCGCCGGCCGCGCTACCGGGCCTCCGACTTCTCCACACGGCACGCGCGCGCACGCGCGGGGGACACACACACACACACACACCACCCCATGGCACCCCACGTGCGCACACAACCGCAGCTCCGTTCCCCAGACCCTCCGCTCCCCCCCTGGCCCTTGCACACACTGAGTGGACGAGAAAGCCATCAGCCAAAGGGACTTTGGGTCGGTGCTGACACGAGCTGCTGAAGGGAACGTCAGTGCTCAGCTGCGCCCGCCACACATCCCCCGTGCTGTGTGCGATTCGGGCGCAGGCCGGGCTTGGTCCGCCTCCTGGCTTCCCTGGCAACCGACCCCCAGCGGGGCAGTGTCTGGCGCCCCCCCTCCCACCAGGGAGAAAGCACAGGATGAGCCTAGTCAGCCTGCACGCGCCGGTGCCTCGCTCTGCCCGTCTGCGCCGCTCCCTAGGGCTCTGGACGTGCCTGGAGCCTCTTTTTCAGGCCGCCCGTCCGCCTCCTGCTCCCACGAAGCAGATGCTCGCGACTGGCCCCGACCCGCGTCTGGCCGCCGCTGGGGAGCGCCGCTGGGGAAGCCGTCTGTTGACCACTGCCATCGGTGCATGGGTGGTTCAGTGGTAGAATTCTCGCCTGCCACGCGGGAGGCCCGGGTTCGATTCCCGGCCCATGCAGTGCTCTGTCCCCTTTTGGCCCTGCAGCCCCAACGCTGGCACGGCCCGGCTTCCTCTCTCCAAAGCTCCAGGCACCTGGCCTACACCAACCCTGCTCCCACCGGGGGGGACCGCCCCTGCCCTGCCCCACTCTGACGCCCATTCCCTTCTTCTTGGGCTCTCTTGTCCAGGCGACCAAACTCCACCCTGCATTGGGCCAAGGCCCCTGGCCCGCCCACACGCTCTCTTTGCCCCTTTTCTCTTCGGGACCCTGACCACCCGGCTTGACTCGCCCACTTCGCTTCCAGAAATACTTCCGCGCACCACCACACACCCGTACCCCGATCGCGCCTCGGGGTGTGGGCACGCCCCACCTCGCCCCACCTCCACTCCTTTCGCCACCGCTCCTCCCTCCCTGCCTCACTCTCCCCACACTCCCAAAATCCTCCTGTCTCTGACAACCAGGAACAACCAAGTTGCCACCCCTACCACTGATACATCCCATTCTCCGGCAGGGGCCACCACCACCACGAGCCCCCCCGCCCAACAGCAGCACCAGTAGCAGCAGCAGCGGCACCAAGTCCACCAGCAAAGCAGCACCCGGACCATCACCAACATCAGCTCGGCAGCCTCCTTCGACACCACCCCCGCCGCCGCGGCCACCAGCCACCAGCAGGACCAAGTCCACCACCGCACACCACCACGGGCACCATTGCCAACAGCACTAAAGTCCTTCGGCATCACCGCCACCAGCACCAACAGAACCAAGGCCACCACCAGCGCACCGGCATAGGCATCATCGCCAACAGCACTAAGGTCCTCCACCATCACTATCACCCCCCCACACCACCACCACTAGGACCAAGTCCACCACCACACCACCACGGGCACCACTGCCAACAGCACTAAAGTCCTCAACACCACCACCACCACCACCAAGTCCACCATCACCACACCGGCACGGGCACCAAAACCAACAGGACTGAAGTCCTTCACCATCATCACCGCCCCCACCACCATCACCAGAAGGACCGGGTCCACCACCAGCTCACGCGCATGGACATCATCGCCGACGGCACCCAAGTCCTCCACCATCAGTACCACCCCCACACCACGTAGTCTACCCCCAACCCCTCGTACCATAGCAGCAGCAGCAGCAGCAGCAGCAGCAAGGTTGCTGCGCCTGGGCCAGTCGGCGCATCGCTTCGTGGGAGCAGGAGGCGGACGGGCGGCCTGAAAAAGAGGCTCCAGGCACGTCCAGAGCCCTAGGGAGCGGCGCAGACGGGCAGAGCGAGGCACCGGCGCGTGCAGGCTGACTAGGCTCATCCTGTGCTTTCTCCCTGGTGGGAGGGGGGGCGCCAGACACTGCCCCGCTGGGGGTCGGTTGCCAGGGAAGCCAGGAGGCGGACCAAGCCCGGCCTGCGCCCGAATCGCACACAGCACGGGGGATGTGTGGCGGGCGCAGCTGAGCACTGACGTTCCCTTCAGCAGCTCGTGTCAGCACCGACCCAAAGTCCCTTTGGCTGATGGCTTTCTCGTCCACTCAGTGTGTGCAAGGGCCAGGGGGGGAGCGGAGGGTCTGGGGAACGGAGCTGCGGTTGTGTGCGCACGTGGGGTGCCGTGGGGTGGTGTGTGTGTGTGTGTGTGTGTGTCCCCCGCGCGTGCGCGCGCGTGCCGTGTGGAGAAGTCGGAGGCCCGGTAGCGCGGCCGGCGCCTCTGAGTACCGCTCAGGCCGGGAGACCAAAGCAAGGTGTCTGAGCTCTGGCCCGCAGCTCTCCCTAGGGGCCCAGCTCGGGTGCGGTGGTTGTGAGGCAGGAGCGCGATCTTGGCTCGCAGGAGCGCGTGGGCAGAGTGGCAGCTGGCCGATGGCGCGGTGAGGGAGCGCTCTGGGCTCCTGGGGTCCCGGCCGGGCCGCGGCTTCCGGCGCGGAGATGCGCTGTGGCGCCCAGGTGGGTGGCTTGGGTATCCAGGGCTTCCCTCCGCCCAGCGCTCATGGGAACCACCTTTGCGGGCTGGACTCCAGGGCCAGGCCCAGAGGGAGGCCTGGCGTTAGCCGGCGAGCAGGTGGCTGGGCTGCCTGTGTCCCGGGAGGCAGGCAGGCAGGCAGGCGTGGCCAGGGCAAGGCGTCAAGGTGGAAAATCCTCGTGGGCACCACGGGCCACCTGCGTAGGATGTGGAGGGAATGGAATGGGGGCCGGCGGAAAGGACAGGGTGCGGGACGGTGTGCTCCTGGTGGCTGAAGCGCACGGCTCGGAGAGCGAGGCGCTGTTCACCAGGCACGAGTCTGGTGGAGAACCGAATGGGGAGGGCTTTTGGCCTTTGCGCACGCGCCTGGCCCGCAGGGGGCGGTGGGAGTGGAGCGGACGCCAGAGCCGGCGCCAGAGCGGGCGCGGGAGCATGCGCCGGCAGCGGAGCCGGAGCGGGAGCCTGAGCGAGAGCGAGAGCGGGAGCGGGAGCGGGAAGGAGGAAGGAAAACACAGCCCCCCGAAAGGAGGTGAGCAGAGACGTGCCGCGAGGTTCCCCAAGCCTGCGGGTGTGGGATCAGGTGGGAAAGGCGCGTGAATTGGTGGGGGAGGGCGTGTGTGCGCAAAGCCTGTGGCCAGGAGGGTGGAGGCGTCGGGGCTCCATACTGGGCCCCTTCTGCTCCGGTGCCAGGCAGGAGCGGCCCGTCAGGCAGGCCGGGGCTTGCTATAGGGCGTCGTCCAGGCCCGCCGGTGTCCCGTGCCCTCGTTGGGCGCGCCAAAAGGGGGGCGTGTCAGGAGTGGGATTCGAACCCACGCCTCCAGGGGAGACTGCGACCTGAACGCAGCGCCTTAGACCGCTCGGCCATCCTGACGGCGGGCCTGGGCGCGTCGCCGCTCGCCTGGCTGGGACCCGGCGCGAACGCTGGTGCTGGCTGGCGGCTGTGTGGGTGCGCAAGGGACGGGGCGCGCGCGGGGACCGGCCGACCGGGAGCTCGGCCAGCCGACTGGCCGCCCCGCCGCAGCCGCCGCCCGCCCGCCCCGCTCGCACATCCCCGGCTCTGCACCCAGAGGGCGCCGTCGGGCCAGCCTCTTGCGCCGCCACCGCCCCCTCCCCTGCCCTCCCCTGCTCTCCCCTGC
>NW_024424452.1:45007766-45015404 GCF_017311325.1 Ursus maritimus | reverse complement strand
GATCACCACCACCGCCATCGCCACCGCCACCTCCACGAGCTCCACTATCACCACACCGGCACGGGCACCATCGCCAACAGGACTGAAGTCCTTCATCACCACCACCACCGCCACCACCAAGACCGTGTCCACCATCACCCCGGCAGCCCTGGCACCGTCACCAACGGCACCAAAGGCCACCACCACCATCGCCAGCAGCGGCGGCACCAAGTCATCCACCAGCAACAACACAAGTACCAGCTCAGCCAGTACCTCCCGCCCGGGCGCCCTCTGGCCCAACATCCCCACACCTGTCGCCTGCCTCCTCGCCCCCTCCTTTCCAAGTCCTCACTGGTCAATGATCCTGGGTGGCATTTGTCCTGTTGGCCTCTCTGAATCTCAACCCCAGGACGACCCCTGAGACCTGACTGACTGTCCCAATGATAGGTGACTGAAGTCTCCGGGGCTGTGGAATTCCTCACCCCGCTGGGACGGCTCCTAGACCCGGTCCCCCATCTCTCTGTGTTTCCCGTGCTTGCCTGCCTACCGGCTTCCCACCCACGTCCCCCTGCACCCCACCCGTTGGCCCGAGCGCCCTGCAGTACAACACAGCATAGCACAGCACAGCACAGCAGTCTCCCCCCGCACCACCGCCATGGTCCTCTCCCACCACGGGGGACTCCAGCTTTTTTACGCCGGGACCCACTCCCCACCACTTGCCGCGTGCTGCTCCTGCCAGCCTCCAGGCTAGACCCCTGCCACCCGCCACCCACCCCGTGTACCCCACACCCATCTCTCACACTCAAGGCCAGCAGTCGGACCTCCCACAGGCTCCTCAGGCACACTCCTACTCCGTCTCCTCCCCTACCTCAGATCTGAGCTCACCCTCCCGCACACGTGCACGCGTGCCGGGTAAGACGCCCCAAGCCTCCGCAGAGACCCTGCCTGAGTGGCCAGCCACGCTCTCGGCCGGGTCCGCAAGCCCCACACTTCCCCGCCCGGCACTCCACCCACACATCCGGGCTGCTCCCGGCCCTCCCGTCCTTCTGGGATCCTTGTCGCCCTCTGCCCTAACCCCCGTGGGAGCCACCCACGGAGCAAACACCTTCATCCTGCGCTATCAGCGGCCCCCCCCCACGCACACACACTCACTCACGTACGCATGCACACAGAGGCAAGGGTGCTGAAGGAACTCCCTGTGGTGATGGTAAACACCCGGACGCCCACAGGGGTTCCTTTCCTGGCTGGTACGACCTTGTCCCAATCCAGCGAGTGGGCTGCGGCGGCAGGTTTGGGCGGGGCACGGGCTGTCCGCTTGGGCTCTGAAGGAGACAATCTCTGAACAGAGAGCAAACGCTTGGCGGACAGGGGCGTGAACGTGTTGGCGGGAAGGAGACCCTGGTCTGCGATTTCCCTAGAGGAGCACCCGTAGGAGACGACGCGCACAGGGGTGGAGAGAGGGATGGTAGACCCTGGCTAGGTAGCCTAAGGCTGAATGGGCAATGAGAACATCTTTAAGGTGCCGTCCAGGTCGTGGGTCTGCGGGATGAGGGTAGGGCTGGAGGGGGAGGAGGGTGCTCCAGGGAGCACGCTTGCCACTTTGCCATAGGATTCAGGGGAGTGGTGGTGAGGCGATGTGAGGGACGTGTTGGCTAGAAGTCCACCCTGTGTGTCTCCCGTGCGCCTCCAGCCCCTCCCACCCGCTCGGCCGTTGGGTTTTCCCCACCGGCCTCCCGAATCTCCCCGCTGTCTCACCTGCTCTGCCTGGTGGTCCGGCGACCTGGACGTGCCCAGATTCGCTTTCCCAACCCCACCTCCGGGGCGCCACGGGCCGGCTCTCTGCTCCCATCTCCGCCCAAGGCCAGCACCCACGTGGACCGCAATCGCCGGGCACGGGAGACGCGGCCAGCCCAGAGGTTCGTGGTGTCGGTGCTGGGAAGCTGGGCCGGGCCGTGGCTGGCCGGGGGGAGAGGCAAGGGACCAGGGGCTCCAGCAGGGTACCCGGCTCGAAGAGGTAGATTGCTCACGCTCCCCAGACCTCCTCCCCCACTCCCCCTGCCCCTCTTCCCAGCACCGACACCACGAACTAGCACCTCAGGAAGGAGCAAGGGGTCCTGTTCAGGGGTGGCGAGGTTTCTCCTGAAGACAGCACTGCAGCCACAGAGGCCAAGCCCCTGGGCTGGGACGTGCGGGCGTCTGCTGGTGGCCATGAGTGGGGATAGAGGGTATCGCGGCCTCTCGGGTTTGGGGCGGAGGAAGAGGGGGAGCCCGGCCAGCGTCCAGGGGAGGCGCCCAAGCCCTGCAGTTGGGCGGCCGGCTGGCGAGGCCAAAAGGCTTGGGCTGGCCGAGGCGACAGGGCAAGGCTTGGGCTAGACGGGGCGGCTGGCCTTGCGTGGGCGCCGAGGCGGCGTGGCAAGGGAGAAGCTGGCTAAAAGGGGCGCGGATGCGCTGGGCAGGTTGGTAGGTAGGCCGAGAGGAAGAAGAAAGGCTTCCCTGACCGGGAATCGAACCCGGGCCGCGGCGGTGAGAGCGCCGAATCCTAACCACTAGACCACCAGGGAGCGGCGGGCTCCACGCCTGGCCCGCACCCCCTGGACCCAGCGCCTCCATACCACCCACGCGCTTCTGCTTTGCCTCCAAGGCCCCCGCCTTGCCACGGCCAGCCGCCCGCCGGCCCTGCCAATCCACCTACCCTGCTGGCAGCACCCTCAAAACGCTGCACGCCTCCTTCCCTCACACACGCGCTCAGCTTCGACCACGCTCCATGCTCCGGGCTCCGGGCTCTGGGCTCCCGGCTCCCATCGGGCCCGGGCACGAGGGCCCTGGAGCCACGCAAAAGGTTGGCCAGCTGCGTTGGCCGGGAATCGAACCGGTCACTGCTTGGAAGGCAGCTATGCTCACCACTATACCACCAACGCTGCACAGCCCGGGCCGCCCCCAGACGCCGGCCCAGGGTTCGCAGCAGCGCCTTCACGCCTTCTCTCCACCGCCTCGGCCGCCTGGCGCAGCCCTGCCCCGACGTCCTGCCCGACCGCAGCTCGGCGCCGCCACACGCGCCAGCAGCGGCCGCCCGGCGCCCCACCCGCGCCGGCCCGGCGCAGCTGTGCGGCTCCGCAGGCCCCACCGCCCGCCGCCCGCCTCTGGGGGGCGCTCTGGCCGCCCTGCGGCTCCCGGGCCCTCGCCCTCCGACACACGCTGCCCCTCCCAGACCCGCTGGCCTGGGCCCTTCTCCACCCGCTGGTCCGCGAGCCCACATCCCGCACCGACGGAGGACCCCACACGGCCGCCACCCACCCGTCCCCCGTGCGGCACCCCCTTCCCCCGCTTCCCCGCCACGGGGCAGCGTCGCGTCCCCAAGGAGCGCCTTGAGCACAGCCACTCGTCAGGCGCCGTGGCCACGACAGGAGGCCCTGGCTGGGCTGTGGCGATCCCGCACGCGCGCGCGCCAGAGGGGGTGGCGAGGAAGGGAAAGGGGTGGCGGTGGTCGACGGCGGGCAGGCCGGACACCCGTCGTCGCCCTGCGCCTCTTGTCGGACGCTGGAGGGAGGAGAAGAAGGGCCCTGGGGGCAAACGTTTGGAGAGAGCGGCGACGCCGGCGACCAAAAAGGGCGTCTTGCCTCCCCGTCGGGGAATCGAACCCCGGTCTCCCGCGTGACAGGCGGGGATACTCACCACTATACTAACGAGGACGGCGGCGGCCACCCGGGCGCCCGACCCCTCTCCGCCTGCCTGCCCACGCCTACCCCTGCCCTCGACGCCCTGCCTTACACAGGCGTCCGCCACACGCCACACCCGACGCGACCCCAAACCAACCGCGTCAGCCCCCACAGCAGTCCCCCTGCCCCCCACTCGGAGTGGACCAGGGACGCCACCGCCCCCTCCCCTGCCCTCCCCTGCTCTCCCCTGCTCTCCCCTGCCCTCCCCTCCCCTCCGTCGTCCGCCTCTGGCCATCCTGAGCCCCCGTCCTCCTGCTCGCAGCCGTGCTTGCCCTCTCGGGTCTCTCCTGCCGGCGGGATCTCCGCTTGGCAGGCGGTAGGCAGCGGCGCACTCGGGGTATTCAGCGCCGCCCGCCCGGCCCGGGTCCCTGGTCCACTCCGAGTGGGGGGCAGGGGGACTGCTGTGGGGGCTGACGCGGTTGGTTTGGGGTCGCGTCGGGTGTGGCGTGTGGCGGACGCCTGTGTAAGGCAGGGCGTCGAGGGCAGGGGTAGGCGTGGGCAGGCAGGCGGAGAGGGGTCGGGCGCCCGGGTGGCCGCCGCCGTCCTCGTTAGTATAGTGGTGAGTATCCCCGCCTGTCACGCGGGAGACCGGGGTTCGATTCCCCGACGGGGAGGCAAGACGCCCTTTTTGGTCGCCGGCGTCGCCGCTCTCTCCAAACGTTTGCCCCCAGGGCCCTTCTTCTCCTCCCTCCAGCGTCCGACAAGAGGCGCAGGGCGACGACGGGTGTCCGGCCTGCCCGCCGTCGACCACCGCCACCCCTTTCCCTTCCTCGCCACCCCCCCCCTCTGGCGCGCGCGCGTGCGGGATCGCCACAGCCCAGCCAGGGCCTCCTGTCGTGGCCACGGCGCCTGACGAGTGGCTGTGCTCAAGGCGCTCCTTGGGGACGCGACGCTGCCCCGTGGCGGGGAAGCGGGGGAAGGGGGTGCCGCACGGGGGACGGGTGGGTGGCGGCCGTGTGGGGTCCTCCGTCGGTGCGGGATGTGGGCTCGCGGACCAGCGGGTGGAGAAGGGCCCAGGCCAGCGGGTCTGGGAGGGGCAGCGTGGTCGGGGCAGGGCTGCGCCAGGCGGCCGAGGCGGTGGAGAGAAGGCGTGAAGGCGCTGCTGCGAACCCTGGGCCGGCGTCTGGGGGCGGCCCGGGCTGTGCAGCGTTGGTGGTATAGTGGTGAGCATAGCTGCCTTCCAAGCAGTTGACCCGGGTTCGATTCCCGGCCAACGCAGCTGGCCAACCTTTTGCGTGGCTCCAGGGCCCTCGTGCCCGGGCCCGATGGGAGCCGGGAGCCCGGAGCATGGAGCGTGGCCGAAGCTGAGCGCGTGTGTGAGGGAAGGAGGCGTGCAGCGTTTTGAGGGTGCTGCCAGCAGGGTAGGTGGATTGGCAGGGCCGGCGGGCGGCTGGCCGTGGCAAGGCGGGGGCCTTGGAGGCAAAGCAGAAGCGCGTGGGTGGTATGGAGGCGCTGGGTCCAGGGGGTGCGGGCCAGGCGTGGAGCCCGCCGCTCCCTGGTGGTCTAGTGGTTAGGATTCGGCGCTCTCACCGCCGCGGCCCGGGTTCGATTCCCGGTCAGGGAAGCCTTTCTTCTTCCTCTCGGCCTACCTACCAACCTGCCCAGCGCATCCGCGCCCCTTTTAGCCAGAGCTCGCTGACTTCTCCCTTGCTTCGCCGCCTCGGCACCCACGCAAGGCCTGTCGCCCCGTCTAGCTCAAGCCTTGCCCTCTCGCCTCCGCCAGCCCAAGCCTTTTGGTCTCGCCAGCTGGCCGCCCAGCTATAGGGCTTCGGCGCCTTCCCTGGACGCTGGCCTCTGTCCCCGTCTTCCTCCGCCCCAAATCCGAGAGGCTGCGACACCCTCTGTCCCCACTTGTGGCCACCAGCAGACGCCCGAATGTCCGACCAGCCCAGGGTCTTGGACTCTGCGCCTCACTGCTGCCTCCAGTAGAAACCTCGCCACCCCTGAGAGGACACCCCTTGCTCCTTCCTGAGGTGCTAGTTCGTGGTGTCGGTGCTGGGAAGAGGGGCAGGGGGAGTGGGGGAAGAGGTCTGGGGAGCGTGAGCAATCTACCTCTTCGAGTCGGGTACCCTGCTGGAGCCCCTGGTCCCTTGCCTCTCCCCCCTGCCAGCCACGTCCCGGGCCAGCTTCCCAGCCTCCGGCCACCGGCCCCCGGCTACCCTCTGGGCTGGCCGCGTCCCCCCTGCCCGGCGATTGCGGTCCACGTGGGTGCTGGCCTTGGGCGGGGATGGGAGTAGAGAGCCGGCCCGTGGCGCCCCGGAGGTGGGGTTGGGAAAGCGAATTTGGGCATGTCCAGGTCGCCGGACCACCAGGCAGAGCAGGTGAGACAGCGGGGAGATTCGGGAGGCCGGTGGGGAAAACCCAACGGCCGAGCGGGTGGGAGCGGCTGGAGGCGCATGGGAGACACACAGGGTGGACTTCTAGCCAACACGTCCCTCACATCGCCTCACCACCACTCCCCTGAATCCCTTGGCAAAGTGGCAAGCGTGCTCCCTGGAGCCGCCTCCTTCCCCTGCAGCCCCCACCCCCACCCCGCAGGTCCACGACTTAGACGTCACCTTAAAGATGTTCCCATTCAGCCTTAGCGTACACCTAGCCAGGGTCTACTCCATCCCTCTCTCCACCCCTGTGCCTGTCCTCTTGTAGGGATGCTCGTTATGGTAACAGGGATAGTCCTCTCTTTTTGTGAAATCTGCACGCCAGTGAGATCTGTATTTTTTTGCAAGTATTTAATATATCCTTCTTATATCCAGATCCCCTTTTTTCTTTTTCTCTCCTTTCTTTGAAAACCTCCTTTTGGAACCCTCCTCCTTTTTGGAAGCCTCCTCTTTTTTTTTCAGTCTTTTCCCATCACTTGATATTTTTGTGGCCATTCTGGCAGGAATCAAATAGTCCTGGTCGTTTTGGTGATCCTGGGAGATGACTTCCCATCTCTCTATCCTGCTAGGCATTTACCTTCTAGTCATGTGGGAAAGTGAACTTTCATTTCACTACCTTTGTGTACTCTGAAAGTAATGGGCTTCTTTATTTTACGATGGTAAAAAAGATATAAAGGGGATTTAAAAAGCGGGTTGGCCCTGTTGACCTATTCCTCTGCCATGGTTCCTGTAAGTCTAGCTAACTTGGCCTGTGAATTTTTATAAAAACCTTTGAATGAACCCAAGATGTATCCGGGAGGAATCAGTGTCTTCCAGTCATATCTGCTTTATTGTCTGGCATAGAAATGACATGCTAGTATTTTCTATTTTATGAAGATGTCTTTGATCACGTTTTACAAGCGGCATGAACTAAATTGTTTACATTCAGAAGACTAACCACATTAAGCGTACCACTATTGGTGTTTTTCTGAGCCTAAGCACATATAATGGACGATCTGGGTTTCTCTAGCCAGGAATTTCTGAATGGCGGTATCTACCGGTGGAACTGTCAGAGGGTTTGGTAAAAATGCTCAGGCTGTACAAAACCCTTAAAATTTATGTTCGTAGAATTTCATAGAGCTGGTAAAATTACATTCATTACTAAAACTTATTTTCCTGATTTAAAGTAACTTGCAGATTAGTTTCACATTTCAGTGTAAAAAATTACAGTCGTAGTTATTATAAATTAGTAATTCTCTATGGAGAGCCAGGGCCCCTTGGCAATATTTTTGAATCACTATATGAGTGAAGGGAGTAGTACTGGGGGAAGTGTTCAGCCTACGCTGTATTTCAGGTCTCCAGATGCTGTTTTGCGTCCCCACGGAATATTTAGTACTGCTGGAGAATCACATTCAGGTTGAACTTTGGATATCATTACCACTTTTTAAGTTACGTTTTTTAAATAAACGCTCAACATATGGGTTTAAAATTCATAAAGGGTTAATGTAAGTTGTTTTTATAGAAATTTAGTGAAAAAAGAACATCAGCCTGATTTCCCAAGCAGGGATGCCAGTTCAACTCAGCAG
>NW_024424452.1:44928314-45007761 GCF_017311325.1 Ursus maritimus | reverse complement strand
TGTTTCCCCTGCACTCACCCACCCCTGCTCCATTCCCTCCCTCCCTCCATTCTCACCTTCCTCCAGTGGTGAATTCACTTGCGTGCAGGTCTCAACTTGGGGAGAAAGAAAGGGTCGCTTCTTGGTGGTGCTAAGAAATTGGGAAGAAAGGAAGCAAGGGTCGTAGTGTTCCACAACAGGGATGGTTTCATGTTCTGGCTTTTAGAGTTACACAACTGAGACTTACTTGCAATCTCAAGGCGAAGAAATGATCCCTGCAGAATACTGCTAGTATTTGACTAATGATCTGTAAATACGACCTGCAAATAAGCCTCTACAGAGGCGGTCTCTGTGGCGCAATTGGTTAGCGCGTTCGGCTGTTAACCGAAAGGTTGGTGGTTCGATCCCACCCAGGGACGTCTAAAAGGGTGGTCTTCCTTTTTCCTCAGTCCTCCCTCTTAAACATCAAAGTTCTACTTCCAATCCAAAATTCTATGAATTACTTGTTTAGTAAGAGACGTTTCCCAAGTCCCACATCCTAGAAGATGAGGAGCTATCCATGGCCAAACTAGAGACACCGGTACTTTTCCCCCTAGAAGCGAAACTTTCAGAGCAGCTTTCCGGCAGAATTCCACAGCCGGTAGAGCCCTGGTAACACAAAAATCAGTTAAGGCTCTTTCCCATTTAGTTAATTCTTGCAGCAGATGCTAAGCACCTGGAGAAACTCAATGATTTCTGGCCAAGTTTAAAAGGGGTTAAAGTGTAAAGCTTTTTATGCATTAATGTGCTCTAATTTCTCCTGCTACTCACAGTTGGACACTGCTCTTACACATAGGACTGCAGTGAAGGTCCTAGAAATAATCTTTTAAGGGCTTTGCCTGTGGCTCCAACTCTTGTCCTTTCATATCACACTCCCTTTTGGTGATCTTGTCAACTTTCAAATATGTGTCTCCAGTACTTCGCCAAGTCCTATAACTATTCATTCATCCACCTGCCTGCGTTTCATGACCCCTTGCCCTCTGGTTATCCTCTCCTGACCTGAATCCAACTTCTCCCCAGTCCCTAAGCAGGAGTCTTCTCCAGTGTTCCCTCTCTTAGTGAATGGCGGTACCATCACCTTTTGGGCAACAAGCCAGACAGCAAGGTGACTTCCCTGAAGTCTCTTTCCCTCACCCAGCAAATCCATCAGTCATCAAGTTCTTCCTGTTTTAACTTCCCTGCCTTCCCTTCCTGTTAGCCCCCTGTTTCCCTGGGAAACGGACCCAGGTCAGCTGGAAAAGTCCTGGTATAGGATGAGGTACATGTTGCCAAAACTCCGGCCTCTGTTCCCATGCCGGGAACTCCAGCGAGCTGGACTTTTCATCCTCTCAGATGTCCTTCTTAGCTCAGGAGTCAGGACAGGAAGACCACAGAGAGGAAACTCTGTTGGCTAAATCAAATTTTTCCTCAAGGCTTTTAGAAAAACAAAATCCTGGTTTGTCCCTAATCTCTGAATGTGTACCTGTTACCCATCTACTTATTTATGCACACGTGCATTCATTCATCAAACATATATTGAAGCTGTTACGTGCCAGGCACTCTGCAAGGAGCTACAAATACAATGATGAGCGAGAAAACGGATATAGTTGCCATAGTTCTTCAGTTCCTAAACTACTTTCCGTAATTCCTCACAACATGAAAGGGTGATCCAACTGTGCTCTCTGGGGAAATTTCCAGTACAAATGTGGCGCACCACGGTCCCTAATTCTTTTGTCTGCCATTTACAAAGCTATGGAGGCTACAGGGCTATGCTATGCACTTGTCCCATAGTGGCCGAAGGAGATTGGCTTTTGGAATCATCCGAATCTGTTGTGCTGCCAGGTTTTCAGACTCAGGAGAGCAGAGCAGGGTCTTTGGCTGCATAGAGTTGAGCTCCCCAAAGTGCTGGACCTGGGGCTGGCAGTTAACCCGGGGTACACCCTGGCGTTTGGCCACAAATTATTCAATAGGAACTGCCAGCCCACGAACTCTGCCTGATCCTTGTAGTGTAATCAGACTCTGCGGTTAGGTTAAAGCTTGGCAGTTCGCAGCGCACCCAGAGATTGCTATCCTTTGAGCCATAAACATCTTTCCTTTGCCCCCAGAACTCCACGTTCTCCATCTCTTCATAAGCTACTTACCTCATTTCTGAATTGCTCCTGGTGTACATGAGGCTCCTTGGGAAGTTTCTTCTTTTCCTTTTTAATCTTAAGCAGGCTCCATGTCCAGCGTGGAGCCCAACGACTCAGAACTCGATCTCACGACCCTGAGATCATGACCTGAGCCCAAATCAAGAGTCAGATGCTCAGCGGATGACCTTGGGCAGTTTCTTCCTGGTCAAAAGACTTTTGTGCTCGCTTTGGCGGCACGTATACTAAAACTGGTCAAAAGGCTTTGAGTGAAAGAATAACTTACCTGGCCCGCACATCTCTAACATACAATGTTGGGACAGGCGTGGCTCGACTGCTATTGATACTCCCATTCAAAAGGGGGAAGTTGAAGGCACATGGCAGTCACTGGTCTGACATCCAGTCAGGTACATGTTGCCAGTTCTCTGCTGGGGTCCCATTACTACTCACTGGGAATGATTATCTGTGGCTCTCACTTCTACCTCCCGAATTGGCCTTACTTTTTGTAAGAACAGTCAGTGTTTGCAGCTGATCATTTTCTCAGCCTGCTTCCCGACTGTAGGAGTTTCGAGGTCCAAAGGCTTCTTTTAATTTTGTACTGTCTCTGTCCCTTTCAGTCCAAGCTGAGATAATTCCTTTAAAAACTTGAAGAGTTTCTTATATCAATATATACTCCACTTATTAGGTAAAAGCCGCACTCACAGATATCTTAGAGATCAACCCTTTTCTACATCAGGTCCCTGGTAAGGTTGCTGTGGGTCAATGTTCTTAAGATCCTTAGAAGACTCCTTAGCAGGAAAGGTCTCTGAAGCATGCCCTTAAGATTGATAGGATGCCTCCTTTCTGAGCCCAGATCTCCACTGACATATGAATGAATAAAGAAGATGGTGTACACACACACACACACACACACACACACACACACACGATGGAATATTACTCAGCCATCGAGAAAATGAAATCTTACCATTTGCAATGGCATGGATGGAACTAGAGGGTATTATGTTAAGTGAAATAAGTCAGAGAAAGACAAATATCATAGGATTTCACTCATACGTGGAATTTAAGAAACAAAACAGATGAACATAGGGGAAGGGAGGGAAAAATAAAATAAGACAAAAGCAGAGAGGGAGACAAACCATAACAGACACTTAACTATAGGAAAGAAAATGAGGGTTGCAGGAGGGGAGGTGGGTGACAGGAAGGGATAACCGGGTGATGGGCATTAAGGAGGGCACAGGATGTAATGAGCACTGGGTGTTTTATGCAACTGATGAATCACTAAACTCTACCTCTGAAATTAATAATACACTATATGGTAATTAATGGATTTTAAAGAAAAAATGAAATTAAATAAAACAAAAAGAATGCCTCCTTTCTGTCTGAAAGAGCCCGCGAGGCACCACTTCAATCTTCTTGAGTTCTTAACAAAGAGTTCCATCGACACAGCTTTAGCTTCCTCTTGCCCCTGGAACCATGTTTTCCTGACAGTGCCTGGGTTTGATCTCTTTGGCCTGCTCTTTCTTTCTGAAGCATTTGCTGGATGGAAACTGTCCCAAGCCTTCACATTTCCTCCAAATTCCAGCTGAAAACTGAGTAGTTAGTCCTTTAGCTCATCTCTCTTTTTTTTAGTGTTTTGTTATAGGCAGTCCAGGGGAGGAAAAATTATTTTTGCTTATACCCTCTTGGTTCTCTGGCTGGGGCCCTGTAAGATCAAGACTGGTTACCAAGGACAGGTTACCAAGAGAAAAACAGTTTATCAATGCATGCAGCTTACATCACATAGGAGAAACGTCCTGATGAGTAACTCAAAGGGGTGGTTGGAACCTGGGCTTATATAGCATCTTAACGAAAGAAAAATAAATATGTACAGAAATGACAAGACAAAGGAAAGGGATTTCCTTTTCAAGGGAAGCAAACTGTGGGATGGTAAATATATGAGCGGCCTAAAAGAGTAAGTTTTGCTTGTACAGGTCCCTCTTAGAACTGACTTTATGTCTTCTTCTTCGTCTTCTTCCCCTCCTCCCCTTCCTCCTCTTCCTCCTCCTCCTCCTCCTCCTCCTCCTCCTTCTTCTTCTTAAGATTTTCTTAAGCTTATTTAAGCAATCTCTACCCGCAACATGGGCCTTGAACCACAACCCCAAGATCAAGCCATGTGGCCTACCAATTGGGCCAGCCAGGTGCCCCTTTATGTCTTCTTCATGGCTATAAAACCTCCTCACAGGGCACCTGGGGGGCTCAGTGGATTAAACGTCTGCCTTTGGCTCAGGTCATGATCTCAGGGTCCTGGGATCAAGTCCTGCATCAGGCTCCTTGCTCAGCAGGGAGTCAGCTTCTCCCTCTGCCTCTGCTGCTCCCTCTGTTCGTGCTCTTCTGCTCTCTCTGTGTCAAATAAATAAATAAATAAAATCTCTAAAAAAAAAGAAAGAAAGAAAAGAAAAGAAAAGAAAAGAAAACTCCCCAGGAGAGGGGATTTATGGGAGTCCTCAATTTTCAGAAGTTTCTGCTTTTAGTCAGCTAAGGGAACTGCGGGAAAACCATCTTTCTGTATCTGTTGATGCTCGTTTGTCTCCAGCTGAATAATCCTTAAAAAAATAATCTTTATGCCAAAGTGCCATATTTTGGGGTGGCATATTCTGGTCCCCAATAGCAGCTAAAAGAATCCAAACTGCTCCTCAGTGCTCTCTATGGAAAATTACTTAGCTAATCCCTGGATTCACCAGGTACATTTTCCATTCTTCACATTACTACAGGAAACAGTGCTGAGGTACTTTCCGACACTACAAAACCAGGGTGCGTCTTCGTCTGGTTTCTGATAAAATACTCCTCATTTTATCTCAGGCCATCACTGCCAGCCTTCTTGAGGCCCGTCAGGCTCCTGGCTGCCAGCCAGTGCTCCAGACCTAGCCACATGTTTTAGCTGGCACCATCTGAAATGGCGAAAGGGCTCTGTTGGGGTAGAAGGCAGGCAAGATATTGTGAATGTTCTGGAAAGAGAATCTAACAACCCAATGTCTGCTGTATAGCAGGTAATGGTCATCTGTTGTCACCTGGGGATCTGCATTGCTAATGACTTAGGACTTTGTCACAGATGTGAGAAATTTAAGGACTCCGAGAGTCTCCTTAAAAGAGAATGGTGTAATCAATCCTCTAGTTTTCAATTTATAGCACAGGTTAAAATGAAGAGACTTCAGTGACCTCCAGAAGGGATATATGAAATTGTTTCACCTTGTTTCTTAACAGTTTATTATTTAACATACAACAACCTGCCCATATTTAAAACAGACAATATGATATTTTGGCATATGGACGCACTAGTGAAACCATCAGTATAATCAAAATAATGAATGTATCCATCACCCCCAGAAGTTTCCATTTGCCCTGGGTAACGCCTCCCTTCTGTCCCTCACTAAGTCATGCCCCCACTGACCCGTGCACCTCAAGCAAATACTGATCTGCTTACGGTCACTGTAGATTAGTTGGCATTTTCTAGAATTTTACGTAAATGGAGTCATACAGGAAGCCCTCTTTTTTGTTCGGTATCGTGAGTCTTTTTAATTTTAGTCATTCTAGTACATGTGTATCGTTAAGTTCATACCCGCTAGGATTGCTATCATTTTAAAAACAACAACAATAGAAAATAAAGGGTGTTGGCAGGAAGGAGAAATTAGAACCACCAAACATTGCTGGTGAGGATGTAAATGACCTAGCGATTTCACTACTAGGTACGTACCCCAAAAATTAAATCCAGATACTCAAAACGAATCCTTGCACATGAACATTCAGAGCCAAAAGGTGGAAACAACCCGAATGTCCATCAGTGGATGAACACATGAACAGCATGTGGTGTATATATTCTTTAGCCATAAAAAGGAATGCCCAGCTTGCGTGAACTCCAACAATAAGCCAAGTGAAAGAAGCCAGAGACAAATCGCATATTGTGTGAGTCCATGCATGTGAAATAGCTAGAAGAGGTGAGTCCATAAGAACAGAAAGCAAACTGATGGCTTCCAGGAGCTGGGAGGAGTGTGTATTGAGGAATAATTGCTCACTGAGGATGGATGTGGGGTTTTATTTTGGGATGATGAACAAGGTTTGGAACTCGATAGTGAAGGTCGTCTCACAACTTTAAGAAGGTACTAAATGCCACTGAACTGTTCACTTTAAAAATAGTTAAACTTCTGTCGTATGCATTACATTTAAAAAAAAACAACTCAGCATGGTCCCTGAAGTCCGGTGGTCAGCAGGTTTGATCATAAGTCAGTATATTGGTGGTTCAAGTCCCCCAGGAGAGGTGTGTTGCTAACTTACTCCTCCCCAGCCCTGCTGCTTCTCTGCCAGAAGGGACTTTTTCTTAATCCATCCCTGTTATATGACCGGATGAAAGCATCTTTGCCCCGTACCCAGAGAGAGCAGAAGCTCTGAAAAAGCAGTGATGGTAAACTGAAGCCTGACCAAGGCAGCTTTCTCCTCTGTGTGCTTAGAGTAAGGTATCCCCTTCTGGGACGGTTAATTTTATGTGTCACCTTGACTGGCCCGTGGGGTGCCCAGATATTTGGTCAAACATTACGTGGGGTGCTTCTGCGAGGATGTTTTTGGATGGGATTAACATTTAAATCAGTAGACTGAATAAAGCACAGTGCCTTCCCTAATGTGGGTGAGCCTCAGCCAATCAGACGGAGGCCTGAATAGAATAAAAGTACCTCCTGCCTCCAGTAAGAGAGAACTCCTTGTGCTTGACTGCCTGTGAACTGGGATATCGGGTTTTTCCTGCTTTCGGGCTTGGACTGGAACATCCGCTTTTCGTGGGTCTCAAGCCTTGGTCTTCGGACTGGAACTGCACCAGCAGCTCCCGGGGTTCTCAGGCCTTCAGACTGCAACTGGGACTTCACTACCACCTGTCCTGGGTCTCTGGCCTGCCAGCGCACTCTGCCGGTCTTGGGACTCCCTAATCACGTGACCCTTAGAGACAGCTACAGATGCAGATCTCCTAGGGGTTCCGTTTCTCTGGAGAACTCTTAACGCGCCTTCCATGCAGGTCCCTTCTTCCCCCTCTGCTCATTCACTTCTAGCAGAAAATCTGAGGGCTCCTCAAATGACAGGAAACAGAAACAGCTTTATAATTTCTTTTTTTTTTAATTGGAAACATGCTACTGAATGCGATTTGAAGGAGAAAATGCATACCCATTAGCCCACTGCCTTCAAACCACATGGGAGCTGCTCGAGCTGCGGAGGTGAAAACACTCCCCAAAGAACTGGGCAGTGTCCTTCCTGGAGGGAGAGCCACAGAGGTCCAAACAGAAAGGACTGTACGTTAACGGATATGGTGGGTAGCAAAGGTTCCGAGTTTATTTCTAAGGGTGCTGTGATCCACCAGGGGTGGGGCCTGGGGAAAGGTCCGTGGGCGGGGGAATGGAGACAGATGACTCAGTTTGGGGGAGCATGACCTTAGGTCCAAGTGGTGGGGTGAGGAGCTGACAGCTCTATACAGGAGTGGGCCCAGAAGCCTAGAGAAGTAGCTGTGCCTAATATTTGCAGCTGTGGGGAACAGCACAAATGGAGGGCCACACACCATATGTCTAAATATTTTAAATTTATCAATTAAGCTAATGAACAGTAAAATGCAATAAGATCTTTCCACCTACCTTGACAAAAAGACCTTCTTAAGGACCTATGAGGCCAGATTTGCATTTAGAATTGTGGGACTCCTCATAGCTCTCTGCCTGAGCACGGTGGCTCAGGGAGGACCCTCTCCTCTCAATTCTAGCTCCTTCCTGCACCGAGAGGGGGCACCTCGCCTGCCATTACCAGGAGCTGTTCAAACCCCTGCAAACAGCCTTCCCTTGGCCACCTGCACACACTGGAGGCCTAATGCAGCTCCGCAACACTGATGTGCGGAGAGCCCCACCAAACTTCAAGCATTTGGGCATGGCATTCCAGGTCCCAGATGACAGAGCAGGGCCTAGAAGAGGGGTGCAGCTCCAGGTGGGCCTGTCCCCTTGGCCCTGAATATTCCTCCCTCTGCTGCACCGGGAGGCCCAGAGTGGGAGGAGATGAGGAATAAGATCCTTTTGTGGGAGGTGAGGGAGCAAAAGAGAGACATATCTTCCTCCATCAACCATGGGAGAGGTACAGAAATTTTAGTAATGAAGGGGGCAAAAAAGAAATATGAGAAACGCTTGTGGTCAGAAGGAGTCGGTGACAAAAATGTAGGAGAAATTGTCTTCTTCCTTGGCTTGACTCGTGACAATCTTTGTTGCAACGTTTCTGCCACTGAAGTGTCCTTCTACCCCCTGACCCAAGTGGCAGTCCCTGCATCCAGCGCCACGTACCCACTTCACAACGTTCTCCAGACATTTCTAAAGGTCTCTAACAGGTGCCTGCATCATTCTTAAGACCTTACTCCAGGAGACACTACCCCAATATCCCCTGCACCCCTCCCTGGTGGTCTAGTGGTTAGGATTCGGCGCTTTCACCGCCGCGGCCCGGGTTCGATTCCCGGTCAGGGAAGTAAGTCTTGTTTTGGGGTTGTTTTTTTTTTCCTCTTTGTTTTCTTTCCCCTTTTGACCACCACCAACATTCTGCTTTTGATGCAACCGCAGCAGCCTGGCTATACTCAAGGCGGGTCGCGCTCAGTCTCCCAGGCTGGCAAGTGCCCGCCTGGCTCCTTCCTGACTCTTGCCCGCCAGGGCCAAGCTCAGGGATCTTCAGACTAAGACGGTGGCTCGCGCAGTCTGCAAGCCCCTCAAGCTTTCCCCAGCCGATCCTGAAATCAGTTTTGAGAACCTCAGGACGAAGTTACTGGGGAACCAAAGACTGGTGTCCTATAATTTGCTATTTTAATAGGATCAGTCCTCATCTATTTATGATTGTTCCTGTCTTACAGGTAAAGTGAATTAATTACCATCTAGAAATACATTCTTGTTTTACAAAAGACCAAACGGCAGACCATCTGGTAAAATTACCTGAGCTGTCTACACCTCTGGGATGTAACTTAGGGTTTCAAAGAATGGGGGAAATACGTTACATACATTATTGAAATTGAAACAGTGCCTATGCCTATCAAACCTTAATAGATATGAGTCATTTGACGTAACTCACTTGTTTCACGTAGAAATTTTCTCATAGGGAAAAAACAAACCCGTAATTCCCAGTTGAGGGAGGCAGAGGTGAGTTTGAATCCGCATAGAGGAATTTCTCATTCTTCACAGGTACCTTGTTCCCTCAATACTGATATACCTCAGGACCGGATAACACGTGGGATGCGCCGAAACGAGCCTTGGTGAAGGCGGAATCACTCGGAGCAACAGTAGAACGACGGCGGCGATCAGAAAGAAAACAGACTTCCCTGACCGGGAATCGAACCCGGGCCGCGGCGGTGAAAGCGCCGAATCCTAACCACTAGACCACCAGGGAGAGGTGCTGAGTATGGGTGGGCAGCACCTCCTGAAAAAAGATCTTAGGATTGGTTTAACCATACATTAAAAATTTGGGGGTATGTCTGAAAAATGTCCTTGAAAGTTTAAATAATTTCTGGAGGTGTGATTTGTAACTGGAGTCCAATGGCACAATGGAGCCTGCATATGTGCAGAGGATGCCGGATGCCAGCAGTATTCCTGTTCACCTTCCCTGGTCACGTTTTATATAGCATTTGCCACGTTCGATGGACGGACCCACTACGCTTTGGGAGTTCAGAGACTTCAGGTGAGTGTAAAGTAAGCACCTTGCCTCTGTGACCGCATAAACTGACCTTCCAGCCCAGAGGCCACACTTTCCATTCCAAGCAGAATTTGCTTCAGACGGAAAAAGAAGACAGTGGTGTTCTAAGAAAAACCAACGACCAAGAAATCCTGTCATCCTGTCTTACCTGACATCCGGTATCAGCCAACCGCTTACTGTGGAAACAAGGACCCGGAAGGAAAGGCAAAGACGGCACAACCAAGAATTCCTTTTCCTTCCAGGCCTCCCTTACTTACCAGCAAGCCGAAGGTAGAAAATGGTAGAACGTGTGTATTTAGAAGTAAACTAAGAATAGTTGAGTTAATTCTGTGCAACATTCCCACTATTCTGGGAAGGACGAAAACTCATGCGCCCGGAAGAGCTAGGAAATTCGGATTGTGTGACTTCAGGGATTCTGCCTGTGAGTTCGGTGCTTTTACGTTTGCACTGTCAACTAAAAACAAATCCGGACTTAGATAAGGAGAGACTTATTAAGAAGACAATCTCAGAAATCTGCAAATATCTCAAAATCAAACAGCAAAAGGTGTTTCTTTCACAGGGAGAGGTAAGCAGAGCTTGGCAGAAGCTTTCAAGGGGAAGTTGAGGCAGCGAGGGAGACTGAACAGAGAGCGTGATGAGAGCAGTTTCCCAGGAAATGTGTTTCCCTTTGGTCAACGGACTGGCAGGATAAGCTAGTAAATGGGACATGTTCTGCACATTGGCACTTGCTCAATCTTGGGGACAAGCCTAAGTCCAAGGGCCTGTGGGGAGGAGAGAAGCTTGACTCCAGTTAGCTCAAGCTAAAGCAGAGGATGAGAAATGGGCCTCACACAAGCTAATGATAACCGGCAAAATTCACCCTAATTATTTTAATTTTTCTTTACATAGAATGACATTAAATAGCAAATGAAAAACACCACGACAAGTTGGGAGGGAGGCCACAGAAGAAGGAGGGGGGGCGGTGGGAAGCATTATATTTCATGACCTCTAGCAGCACTTTTCCTGCTGCTTTCTGAACAAGGGGCTCACATTCTCATCTTCCGCGGGGCCCCACAACTCCTGTAGCTGCTCCTAGTACCAGGTGGTAAGTTGAGTTTCCGGGTCTACGTTTGTATTATCATGAGTTACCGCTTCTTTCTCAAACATACCAGCCGGAGCTGGAGTTTTGGTTTTGTTATCCTTCTTCACTGTTCTGGGGCTCAGTCAAGCCCCCAAAGACCTTGGGAACGCCCAGACTAACCTCCCGTGCAGGCGTCCGGCTGGGCGCGAGACCCAGCTGATTGCTCTTTTGCTTTGCCTGGAAGATAGAGGACGACGGTCGGTTCCTTGCAATCGCCTACTGCCCTTTCCTCCAGCAGGAGCTGAGCAGGGTAGGCCTCTCTCCAGAGCCTGCGGCTGGATGTCACTGACCCGTTGCTTCTGAAAGGCCCAGCCTCACCTCTGCTTGCCCATTCCCATGAGGGGCAAGGCAGCCTCACACCTCCCAGCAACCTCTGCATCCCCGGTGGAAGAGGGGCTGTCTCTGACCACCTACCACAGCCCTGCCGGGCACTGGTGGACTTGGGTGGGGGAGGGGTGGAAAGCTGCCAGTGTTTCTGGCATTTCCACCTTGTGCCACTCCTATACTGGTCTCTTGCTGGGGCAGGGGACTGGACACCGGTGGTCTCCTGAGATCTAGGGCACAAGAGCAATCAAAGCCTTGTAGTTTGGACCCAAACTAGAACGAGGAGATAACCGACTTTGATGAAAAGCCCCACCTCCTTCCTCGTTAGGATAGTGGAAATGCATTCCCATCTGTCATAGGAGATTAGGATTTAATTCACCGGCCATTTAACTCATTCGTTACCACATCACTTTTGCTTAACTCCTCATTTCCTAGCTTACAAGTAAAATCAAGCAGTTAGTTACCATATAGAAATACATTGCTGCTTTACAAGAAGTCCGAAGGGATTAAGTGTGACATTCCTGTCTGCACGCCCAGCGCGTGTATTTGCGTGGCTCTGCACTGCCCTTCGAGGCACTTTAGACACCTGCTGGCAGCCTCCAGCGGAAAGGCCAAACAGGTAAAATTACTGGGCTGCCTAGAACTCTAATTTGAACTATTTTTAGGATTTCACAGTGAGAGAACGTTTCATAATTACTAATACTGTGCTTCTATTGACATAATCTTTCTAGATTTAGCAGATATCTGAAATATTGTGCATGTTTCCCAGTGAAAGTTTAATAACAGATCAGCGATTCCCTGGGGGTGGGGGGTGGAGAGCATTTCGGAATTACTGGAAGGACATCTTCAATCTTCACAGCCTCCTTGCCCCTCAGGTACTGTCAGCCTAGCAACCGGGTGTTTGACTCTGCCCTTTGTCTCTCTTGAGGATTACAGCTAGAAGGACTAGGAGCTCACTGCCATTCTTAATTTACACCTTTGAGTAAGTGATCAGCATCCTTACCTTTAAAATGTATTTCAGTGAGAGGTAATGAAGCTGGCTTACAGAAGAGGTTGCTGAGAGGCTGTTGTCATCAGGCTAAGGCGCCCGTGGCTGGGAGTTTCCCCGCCCCACTCCGGCTGCCCCCTCCCTCAGTCCAAGCGAAGGGTCCCTTCACCCAGTGCAGGGTCCATTTCAATGCCTGACTCAGGTCTCAACTCTGGATGAAAGCAGCAGTGGCCTGTGGCTGGAGCAGGGCGTTGGGATTGATGAAACGAAGTTCTGGGCTCCCGAAGTTGTGATGATTTCCATGTCTCGCTTCTGGAATCACCCCGTCTGTCCTGCTACCAGGCTCAGGGTCACAGAGCTGGGTCCTGGGCAGTGGCGAATTCCGGTGCTGGGCCCAGCAGGACTGAGCTCAAAGCACAATCTTACCTCTGTGCGGCGAGCACCTGGACAAGACTTACCGGGGGAACCATGCTAGCGAGCCTATGGGGTGCTGCTGGCTGCCACCTTCAGCGTTTAACTGATGTTCGGTGGTGCAATCCCATCCCTGGACAGCCTTTCCTGAGGCTGCTATCCTGCTGCCCTCAATGCCTCAGTTTGCCTTCACTGCTTCTCCAACTTTCTAAGTCTTAGTTTTGGATTCCGCTGAGGACCGCAACTCCTGCCTTCCCCCAACGAATAGAGAACATGCTAGTGTCTGTCTGGCTTAACAGTATTAGGACTTAAAAAACGATGGCGCCCAGCCCACATATGCCAAGTGTCTGAGAGACCCTGCATCGGTAATGTGACATTGTGTTATAACAAGAAATGTATACTTTGGTCTTCATCCCAGGCCCCCGGCCAGAGCTCCTAAAACCTTCGTAATTTCCTAAGACAGAAAGATGCTAGGACCTGGTTCCTGTCACAGAGCTCCTAAATCCCTTGGAATTTCCTGGGTAGGCGTGTGTTATGTTCTAATGAGGTGACTCCTGGTGGGCTCCTGGATAGCTGCAGGATGGGGTCTGGTCACCAGAAAAACCATTATGATCACAAACTTGGAAATTTCAGTGGCACCTCCCCCTCCTCTGGAGAAAGGCTGGAGATCGAGTTAATAGTGGCTCGTGCCTCCTTGAAGACGCCTCCACAAAAAGAAATCCCTGAGGCAGGGGTCTGCAGCACTTCCAGGCTGGGGAACAGGTGCAAACCTTACTCCCCTGCCCACCTACCCTGTGCTATGCATCTCCTTGGTCTGGCTATTCATCTGGTAGGTAACCTGTTTTCCCTCGTTCAGCGAGTCATTCTCGCACATTATCAAGCTGGAGGAGGATGTGGTGGGAACTTCTGATCTACAGCTGGTTGGTTGGTCGGAAGCACAGGTGACAACCTGCACTTATGACAGGTGCCTGAAGGGGCGAGGGGGTGTCATGTGGGACTGAGCCCTTAACCTGTGGGATCTGACACCGCCCCTGAGTGCACAGGTCGGACCACAGCTGCAGGGGAGGACCCCAGCCGGGGTCCCAGGCGGGGACTGGCTGGGGTGGGGAAACCTCCCGTGCACCTGGTGGGCAGAGGTGAAGCGTCCGTGGAGCAGTAAAGGACTCACAGGAGGAAAGGCACAGGAAAGAGAAAGCGGCGTGTTTCCTTACAAGGGCTTCTCCATCTAGTGCTGGGCGAACGGAACGCGTATGCTTGTTTCGGAGAGAAGCTGCTTTTCCCTACCCCGGCCACGCCGCCACCTGTCTCTTCCCGCCCGTGGGTGCAGGGCGCCGGCGCTCCCGCGGGACTTGCGGGGTCGGGAAACCGCGGGACCTGCGTTTGAGGAGCCCGGCAGCCGCAGGCGGCTCCCGGCAGCGGCCACGGGGCCCCCGGGGCCGGAGCTTCCGGCGGGGGCGCCATCGATCCTGCCCGGGGCTCGCAGCTGCCCAGCGGCAAGGCGGCTTTGCAGGCGCCAGCTGCCACCAGTTTCCGTAGTGTAGTGGTTATCACGTTCGCCTCACACGCGAAAGGTCCCCGGTTCGAAACCGGGCGGAAACACGCATACCTTTTGCCTGCCGCTCTACAGTCCTGCAGCCGATTTTGGGAAGATCCGGGCAGGAAGCAGGTCAGCTGGTGGCCCTCCCCCAAGGAGCAGCAGGCCCCCCTGCAGCCCTCCGCCGCCTCCTCTGTGATGTCCTTTTCCGGCCCCAGAAAGGGAAAGCACTCTGGCCGCTCAGCGTATGGAGCCCTCGGTTCCGCTCCGGAGCCCTGAGGACCAGGTTCCCGGTCAGAAGCAGCTCAGCTGCCGGCGTCTGCGGCTGGGGCCGCGGTGGGCGCGCCTCCTCCGGGGAGTCTGCCAACCTGTGCGGGGGCCCAGCCAGTGCTGGGCGACCGTCCGGCTTTCCAAGAACGGCCCGCAGGACCGAGGAGCCGGGTCCCCCACCAGACCTGCCTTTGCAGGTTTCTCTTCATGTCAATTCCCACCATCCAGCCCGTTCTCAAGTCAACAAGCGTGCTCTCCTTTCTCCCTCCCTCTTCTGTCTCTCCCCACCGGGAATCCGAAGGCCGTCGGTTCTCCATCAGGTGGGAACGATATGTTTTCCTCTAATTAAAAAGTTACTCTCACAATGCAACCCCTCAGGTGGACCTCAGGTACAGTGTTAATTCATCGTCCTCTATCCACCTGGATGAGTACAAAACTATTGGGGGGGGGTCTCAATTTCTTTTCTTTTATCCCTATTCCCTACTCCCACCCCCGCTAATGTGTTCGATATGCATCTTGGATGTGTATGTAGCCTTGTAAAATGCACATCTGTTCTGTCATTTTTGCACTCGGCACTGTGACTTTATGATCTACTCATGTTGTCTGCACAGTTAGTCCTTTGTTTCTAACTGCCGTAAACAATTTTATAGTGAGCATCTGCCCACTTTACTTTTCTTTCCCCCATGATGGATCCAGGCTGTCATGCACTCCCTGCTATGGCAAACAATGACATCATACATTCTCTATTAGACACATATTTAGAGAGAGCCTAAATGCCAGATACTGTTCTGACCTCCAGGGATTTGGTCGTGACAAAAAGAGAGACAAAACAAATCCCTGCCCACATGGAGTTTACACTCTCGTGGGTGAGACAGACAATAACAAGATAATATATATAGTATATTCAGTGATGATAAGTACTCACGGAAAAGAGCCGCAGGATACGAAATGTCTGGCGGTGTGTACGCGAGTAGGTAGGGGAAGTGTATGGGAAGTTTTAGATAGCATGGCCAAAGAAGGGCCCCTGAGAAAGTGATTTTTGCGTTAAAACCTGGAAGAAGTGAGGAGACTAGCCCTGTAGATCTGGGCATCCGGCTTCTAGGCTGGGGGGGAAGCAAGGGCAAAGGTCCTACGGCAGGAGCTCTTGTATTCCAGAAATAGCAAAAAGACCCTGTAACTGGATCAGACAGCGCTAGGGGGCAGTAGAGTGCCTTGTAAGACGCACTAAGACATTTTTGGCTTTCACTTAGCGGAGAGCTGAGAGCGTGGGAAATGTATTTCCTTGCGAGGCACAACAGGGCAGAGAAGGCATCTGAGAAAGAGAGAAACTGCAGCCAAATAGCAGCAGGGAAGGAATAACTACAGCTCCTCTGGTTACCTTGCTTTTGTGTCTATCTGGAGCCCAAAATGATTGATGGCTCTCCCTCACCCTTGTTCCAGACCAATTACTCTAGCATTCCTAGGTTACCCATTCCACTAGCTCCTGAGTAGATGCCAGAAAGCTGGGCCAGCTGTGGAAAAGAAGGGTGGGCAAATTCCTCAGAGCTCTGTGGACCTTGAAAAGATTCCCTCCCTGTTGCTCAGATTTCAGGGCTTTATGGAGAGTACAAAGAATTAGTAGGGTGGCAGGCCTGTACCACCCAGACTGGCCAGGATCTTGCAAAGTCTGATCCTCGGTGGGACACAAATGGGAAATCCAGGAACAGGAGGCAGACTTTGTTTCCGGGAGCAAACAAGTCCATGGCTTCCTATGGAAGTTAAAAGGTAAAGTGCAGTAAGCACAGTGGTCTTCTCACCCTGCTCCCTTCTTTGTTGTCACTTAGGACCCAGGCTGCTGTCACCCCAGGTCAAGGAAAGTATGATGAGCCTTGTGAAGCATTTCAGGATAGAATCAGTGAGACTTGCCTAAGAAATAAGAAAATGGCTGGGTCACACATGTTTGGGGCCTGAAAGAAGTAGTCCGCATGTTAACATAGGCAGTTAGTTCGGTTCTAACAGGGGACCCAGAAGCCAGCAGCGAGGAAGCCATGGCCAGCTATGGGAAGGTCAGAGGCCTGTCCTGGCAGCCCTCCACAAGAAGCCGGATCAAACCAGACAGGCCCAAGATGGCGGATGCCATGACAGGAAACCCCTGACTAAATTAGGAAGCAAAAGGGTGAAACCCTGCTTCCCACCTCAAGTAATAAATATTCCATACCCTAGTTAACAAGTGTCAGTAAGAACTAGAAACCCAGCCACCAGGGCATTCAGCTCTCTCACTGAGCTCTCCTACCCGGAGAATGTACTTTTCGCTTTAATAAACTTTCCTGCTTGTGTTACCCATCTACTGTGCTGTGTGTCTGTCCTTGAATTCCTTTTTGTGACAAGACCAAGAATCTTTGGTAACTCCTTCAGGTCTGGTTGGGTGGAGGCCTCAGGGCCCGAGGGGGGAGGCTCCCCAGTTCACCTGGCAACACGCACCACTTCTACCTATTTGCGGGGGGCGGGGGGGTGGCGGGGATCTCCCACTGATGCAAAAGCAGGGGCCACACTACACAGGCCAGTAATTCTACTCCAGTTTCGGTACTGCAGGCGAGAGCTTCACACACTGCTGGGGAAATGGGCTCCATCTGGCTGAGTCAGGAGGCTCAGGCATCACCATCCTGCCCAACTCCAGTTAGAAGACTAGACAAACTTTTCCCCTTGTTTGGAAACAGCCAGAGCATGGCACAGGCCAGAAATGCATCTGTAATTCCCATAGTTGGGCCTTTTGCCTAAATTGTCAAAAAGCTGGAAGTACCTTCAAGCCCAACCATAGAATCCTGCATAGCGCCTCACTTTTGGACTCATTCAGGGGCTTCAAGTAATGTTAATCGAAAAAGACTCAGGCGCAGAGCAGTGTGTAGAATGTGTGGTGTTTGGGTAAGGAAAAGTGGAGAAAATATATGTATGTGATGTGGGGAACAAAGGCAAAAGAAACGTAGATAAAATCACATTTCCTTGTAACATTGACAAATAGTTGAGGCAGGCAGAGGATAACATTCCCCCAGGAACCCCCAAACTTAAGGTTAAAGCCTTCTACAGGGGAAAACAACTTTAGCTTGACAATAGCCAGCCCTCCAGGACCCTATGAGCTTTCTTTAACATATGAAAAGTCCTTTTTGAAACTTCCCTTTGTCCTTACCTCACCCAATTCCAAAGTACTAAATCAATTGCTCCTCACAATCCCAGCGCAGCTCTTCCTGCCCACAAGTCCTGCCCCTGTGCTATAATGAAACCACCTTTTGCACCAAAACTGTCTCAGGAATTTTCTTGGCCGTTGGCTCCCGAACCCTACTTAAAACCGTATCATATGCACATATAAATATCCACAGGTACGACTTATCCATGAAGTACCTACAAGAAACTTGGCTGTGGTTGCTTCTGAGAAAGAGAATGGGGAGCTGAGGGCAGAGCCAGAAAGGAGACCTACTTTTCCTTGCATATACGTTAATGGTTGAATTGTCTGGGGTTTTTTAAAGATTTTATTTATTTGAGAGAGAGAGAGAGAAAGCAGGGGGAGCAGAGCGAGAGGGAGAAGCAGACTCCCCATCGAGCAGGGAGCCCCATGCGGGGGTCTCCATCTCAGGACCATGTCCCCAGCTGAAGGCAGACGCTTCACTGACTGAGACACCCAGGTGCCCCAGTGGTTGAATTGTTTTTATTACGTTCACATATTATCTACCAAAAAATGTCAAATGTTTTTTTTTTTTAAGATTTTATTTATTTATTTGACAGAGAGAGATAGCCAGCAAGAGAGGGAACACAGCAGGGGGAGTGGGAGAGTTGAAGAAGCAGGCTCCCAGCAGAGGAGCCTGATGTGGGGCTCGATCTCAGGACTCCAGGATCACACCCTGAGCCGAAGGCAGACGCTTAACGACTGCGCCACCCAGGTGCCCCTCAAATGTTTTTAAAATAAAAAGAGATAAAAAGTCGGCACAACACAAACTTCAAGTATGATTAAAAAAAAAAAGAGGCATCATGAAAAATGAGCAGCCTAGTCAGGTAAAGGCGAGATTATGAGTAAATTTTCATTACGAAGATAAACAGGGACACGTTAGCGCTCATTTCCCCAAAATTAATTCGTCACACGGTGATTTCGCCTTCCTACTCCTGGGGCCGTCCAAGTTGCGCCTAACCCCTGACGCCTTTCGCGCGCGAGTCACTCCCTGCGACATCGACCCTGCACATCAGCCAACCTCGCCAGCCTAACCAAACATCCCGGAAAATCCACATCCGATCAGCGACGCCCCGAGAAAAGGCGAGCCAGGGTTCCCCGGAAGTCCGAGAAGGCCCAACGACTGGAGCCCCGGGACACCCTCGCCCCCGGACGTCACCTTTCCCCCGCCCGCTGTCACGTCCAGCCCCGCCTCCCACCCGCGGATGTCCCGCCTCCCTCGCCTCCTGTTTCGGCCGGCCCCGCCTCCCGCCTTCCGCAGGCGGACGTCCGCGCTCCCGTCCGTCACGTCCGGCCCCGCCTCCCGTCGGCGGAAGTCCCCCTCTCCCCCACCTCCACCCCGGGTTACATTCGGCCCCGCCTCCCGCCCGCGGACGCCCCCGCCCCCGTCCCCGCCCCCGCTCGGGTGCCCGCCCCAGCGGTCGGTAGCCTTCCCGTCAGTGAGGTTGAGTCAAGACCGGAAGGTGGAGAGGGGCTGGTGTCGGTTCCCGGCAGTGAGGGCAAGATGACGCGGAACGGGCAACACGCCGCGGAAGGGAAGCAGAGCAGAGCTGGGTGTCGCGGATGGGGTGGGGAGAAGGGGCCGATCCCATTCCGCAGCCCCACTGCCTCTCCCAGGCGTCTGTGGCTCGGGCCCAGGCGCTGGGAAAGACCGGGTTCGTCCCCAGGGGAGTGGAGTCCACACCCGCACTCATGCCTGGCGGTGTTCCGTCCGATCCTGTTCACTCGGCTCCTGCGTCTCTGACCCTAAACCGCTCTGATCCCAGTTACAGGTGTGCTATTTAAAAGGATTCTACGGACGTAACAACGGGGAAAGTCTGGTGTAGGAAAGTGCAGCGGTTCTCTACATACCTTGCAGAGTCTTGAATTTGTTAATGCACATTTTAAAATCATAATGACTCATTTTTGTTTTACATTTACCTTGTATAAGACTAAGTGGTTTATACAGTGTCACTGAATCATTTTAACAATCTTAGGAGACAATCACCACCAAAATGCAACAGATGAAGAAATAAAGTTGTTAAGGGACATGCCTGAGCTCCCATTCTAGGGATGGGGCCAGATCCAAACCTAGGTCATTCATACTGATTGTCCACAAATCCCTTTTAATATTTTTTTTTCTTTAAGATTTTATTTATTTATTTGACAGAGTGCGCACAAGTAGGTGGAGTGGCAGGCAGAGGGAAAGGAAGAAGCAGACTCCCCGCTGAACTGGGAGCCGATGGTGGGACTTGATCCCAGGACCCTGAGATCATGACCCAAGCCAAAGGCAGATGCTTAACCGACTGAGCCACCCAGGGGCCCCCACAAATCCCTTTTTAAATTGGAGCATCACTAGGGATCAGCCCTACAGATACTGCAGTTTGTCTTGGAGTGCCTGGAGAGGGGAGCTGTGAGGTCCAAGCCAGACAAGGGTTGAATGTGAGCCCCTACCCTGCCGTGGAAGAGGCGGATTGCCCCTTTTGACCGCAAGGTGAGGCAGTGGGGAAACTGCAGGAGACAGGTCGAGGTGCCACCAGTGCTTGCTGCTGCCCCTCCCCACACCCCTCGTGGGACATGCCCAAATAGTCCCATGACACCCTGCAGTGGGGCCAGTGCTGGAAGGAATCAGATCCTCCTGCTTCTGAGGAAATGCGTTTAAAAAACCCAGGAGTAGGAAGTGAGCACACCCAGCTATCCAGCTAATCCAGCCACAGTGGGAGTTTTGGGGGAATGAAGAGAAGAATGGAGTCTGAAGAGACTGAACTCCTATCTCCTTCCAAGGGAAGACTCCTAGACAAGAACAAATGTCTTTTGTAAACAAGGGAACGAGACAGAGCAGCCCGTTGGGCAGAGACTTTGCAACTACAGGAAAATGAGTGAACTAGTTAATGTCAGGATAAGACCCCAAAAGGCCCAGCAGAAACAGCTGCAAGTCAGCAGGAGGCCCGCGGGGACAAGGCCAACGTGGCTGAGAGCAGTAGCGTCCCAGAGGCCAGCCACAGGGAGCTGAGGTTGCCTCCTCTCTCTGCTACCACGATAGTTCCACGTGAACCTAGATGCCACCTTGAGGGCGCCCTCTGATTACTGCTGTGTAACAAACCACCCCAGGGTCAAGAATTGGGAAAGAGTAGCAGGGGGACAGCTTCTGTTCCAAAATCTCTGGGACTTCAGCCAGAACAGAGCCTAGAGGTGACTTAACAGGCTGGTGCAGGCATTACCTGGAGTCACTCACTCACGAGCCTGGAGGTTGTGCTGGCTGTTGGTGGGCATTTCAGCAGGAACACTTACACGTGGCCTCTCCATAAGGTCCACTTCCTCACATCAGGGTGGCTGGATTCCAAGAGAGAGCATCCCAATAGCATCAAGCAGAGGAGAGCATCTTTTTATTTTTTTTTTATTTTATTTTTTTAAACTTTGTATCACATTCACCTTAGTCAGGCCCACCGGAATTTGAGAGGAGAGGATACAGACTCCACGCCTCAATGGGAGGAGTGTGAACAACACATTTAAGAAGAGCATGTGGCGGGGCGCCTGCGTGGCTCGGTCAGTTAGGCGTCTGCCTCCGGCTCAGGTTGTGACCCTAGGGTCCTGGGATCGAGCTCCACATTGGGCTCCCTGCTCAGCAGGGAGTTGCTTTTCCCTCTCTGTGTGGCTCCCCCAGCTCGTGCTCTCTCTCTCCCTCAAATGAATAAATAGGGACACGTTAACGGTCATTTCCCCAAAATTACTTCGTCACACGGTGATTTCGCCTTCCTACTCCTGGGGCCGTCCAAATTGCGCCTAATCCCTGACTACAACCTTCATGAAAAATTAGGAGGAATGACGGAGAGCCCAAACATTTACCAAGAGGGACTGAGTTAACCCCAAAACACTATGTTTGGGTTATATTTCTATTTGGTGATATTTCTATATAACCACTTCAAAGTGCAGTGGCTTAAAATAATTTACCATTTCTCATAGTTCTTTTCATTGGCTGGGGCCGAGCTGGGCTGTTCTGATGGGAGTGTGGCTTGATCTGGAACATTCAAGATAGCTTTAGGCCTCTCTCCACAATGGCCTCTGTCTCTGGCAAGGTGACTGGGCTTGCAGGCAACTGACTTCCAAAAAGAAACATTCCAACCAAGGCAGACCGAAGCCACAGATCCGTTAGGGCTTGTACCCCAGAAGCTACATATTAGTGCTTCCATCCCATTCTTAGGTCGAAACAGGTCACGGGACCAACTCCAATTCACAGGGAAAGGAAACAGACTCCATCTCTTGAAGGGTAGATGCCCGGGTCACACTGCAAAAGAGCTTATGGGCTGGGAGATCCCGATGTGCTCTCTTTGGAGACACAATCACCACACCGATGCGAAACAAGAGGAAACGGAAAGATCTTAAATTAGGCAGTTAAATTTCCCCCTACTTCTCCCCATCTTGTGGGACAGAGGCTTAGGAACAAAGTTAGATCAGCTATTAAGTATGCTACCTTCCGCCTCCTGCATATTTGAATATAAAGAATAAATCGTGAGCCATTACATATGTCAAAACACTAGTCTGCACCAGAAAGAGCCTTGGTATTCAGAAATAAAATTGGACAACAAATTTGGATCAGGATGGGAAATAGATTAATTCTGGTTTTGCTACTAAAGCTTTTGTACCTGTATCTCTCCATCATATCGGTGCTTGCTGGGACTTAAACACCTCAAGGTGGACCAAATGATCCGGTGAGACTTTTAAACCCTGATAATTCACTTGTTTGTTTCCTTTGCTCTCATCGCTGGTTCAGTCCACCACCATCCATCGTCGAGCACGGCCGTCCTCTGCCAACCCATTCTCCATTTGCATGTCTTTTTTTTTTTTTTTAAGATTTTATTTATTTATTTGACAGAGATAGAGACAGCCAGAGAGAGAGGGAACACAAGCAGGGGGAGTGGGAGAGGAAGAAGCAGGCTCATAGTGGAGGAACCTGATGTGGGCCTCGATCCCACAACGCCAGGATCACGCCCTGAGCCAAAGGCAGACACTCAACCTCTGTGCCACCCAGGTGTCCCTCCATTTGCGTGTCTTTACGATACATCATTAAACACTTGATCCTAAAGATATACCTTTAATACAAAAAAAAAAATTCACATAACTTTCTTGTTAGGGATTTCCCTGTAATATTTTCAGATGCTTAAAGCTGGAAGCAAACTTGGAGACCAATTCTTTCATTTTAAGGATGAGGAAAGTGAAGGTCGCAGAAGCTCGCTGAGCTGCTCGGAAGCACACCGCTTAGTAATTGGCATAAGATGGAACATGACTTCCTGATCTAGTGATCTTTTTACTCATCACGTTTTCTTTCAAGTAAAGAGGGAAAACGCATGATAATAATATATTTTTTTTTAGGTTTTATTTATTTAAGGAATCTCTGCACCTCACGTGGGGCTCAAACTCATGACCCTGAGATCAAGAGTTGCATGCTCAACCGACTGAACCAGCTAGGCACCCCAATACCTTATATTTTTATAACCCATATTTATACTTTTCAAACCTTTCCTTCTTTAAAATCTGATTTTATCTTTACAGGGAGTCTCTGAAGTCAGCAGGGAGGGTGCTATTATCCCCCACTTGTAAAACTAAGACAAGGAGATACTCAGAGGCTTGGTGACTTGTCCGAGGCTATAACTAGTTGGTAATAGATTTGGACCTAAGAATACAGGTCTTCAACATACTCTTTCGTGGTCTTTAAATTTTTTTTTCCTTTAAAAAAAAAGGTGTTTTTTTTTTTACAAAGAAATATGTGCTTATTTTAACAATCGACACAGAAATGTATGATAAAATTTTCTTAGCAAAAATAACAATACAAAAAGAGAAGTCATAAAGGAAAAGACATATTTCACTACCTTTACAAAAATTAAGACAAAAGATAGCATACCACAGAGAGAGAGAAAAAAAAAGAAAGAAACGTGCCCTGAGAAACAATCCAACACGTATGACTGATAAAGAGTATCCCAGATACACAAAGAATACCTACAAATTGATAAGAAAAAGGAAGAAAACAAAAGAAAAATAAGGAAAGGATATGACTCGGTAATCTATAAGAAAGGAATTCCACGTAGCTAATAAACACGTGAAAGGGTGCTAGTAGTCAAGAGACCAGAGAAGAAAAGAATACTGAGATATCATTTTCACTCATCAGACCCATACAAAGAAAAGAGTGATAATTTTCAGAAACTGAAAGGATGGAGAAAAAGGCACTTTTGTATGTTGCTGGTGGGACTATAAGTTACTATATTTTTTAAAAAGTAATCTGGCAGTAAATACTAAACATAGACATACATTTGTCCAGCTACTCCACTCTTAAGATTCTAGCTTCCTGAAATAAAACCATAAGTACAGAAGGCCAAATGTATTAAGATGTCTGTTACAACACTGTAGCAGCAAAAAAAAAAAAAAAGGGAAACTATCGTGAATGCCCCCCAACAGGGCAATGACTCAGTTACAATGTCTCCACGATAGGATATTAGACCGTCATGTCAAAGAATGAGACAAATCTATACATACTCGCGGTTCTAGCCTACTGAGCATCTGTGATTGCATTTGGCCGTTGAGCCTCTGAACCTACTTCCTACGTCTGGGGGACTACCTCCTACTTCCGCCTCAGGACATACAGTTTCCTCCCACTGTAAAATATCAGATACTCATTTTTCTAGCTCCTACTACAGCTGGAAAATCTGCAGTCTAGATGCTGCAGTCCCACATCTGGAACTGGGAACAGGTGAGGGAGAGCAGCAGGGAGGACGGTGAATGACTCTTGGTGAGGGTCAGTGGCAACAGGGACAACTTCATCTGGTCTCTAGAGTTAGAGTGACAGTGGCTGTAATAGCGGTAGCCAATGTCCAGCACCTAGGACTGACCACCTGACTTGTAGGGCCCAGTGCAAAATGAAAATGCAGGACCCCTTGCTCAAAAAGTATTGGGAACTTCAAGATGGAGACAGCAGAGTATGAAGCCAAGAGCACGGCCTTTCCAAGTGCAGGGCCACGGGCGACTCACAGCCCTCGTGTGCACGGGGCCAGCCGGGAGCGCACCAGCGAGTCAGGCAAGTGGCGGGGATTATGCCCAGTGACAGCGGCAGTTCCGGGGACCAATTTTGCAGGATGATCAGAAATAACTTAAAATCTAGTAACTTCAAGTCTAATTCTCCAACTTTCCCAGAAAGTGTATGAGCTACACAATGTCCTTTAATAAGCTCCTTTTCTGTTGAATTGGCCAGAGTTAGTCTGTGTTTCTTTCAACTAAGGACTCTGATATCTCATAGATACGTTAAATGAAAAAGGCACGTTGTTACAATAATGTGCAGAGCGCAAAAAGACATAACAGTTTGGAAGAATACATGACAAGGATTGACAGTTATTTAGTAAAACTGTAAAACTCCCAGAAGAAAACATAAATGGAAAACTCCTTAGCATCAATCTTGGTGAGAACTTTTTGGATCTGATTCCAAAAGCAAAGGCAAGAAAAGCAAAAATAAACAAGTGGGAATACAGCAGACTAAAGCTTCTGCACGACAAAGGAAACCATCAACAAAATGAAAAGGCAACCTAGCAAATGGGAGAAAAGATTTGCAAATCATATATCTGACAATGGTTAATATTCAAAATATATAAAGAACTCATACAACTCAATAGCAAAAAATCCAAACATTCTAATTAAAGAATGCGCAGAGGATCTGAGACTAGACATTTTTCCAAAGATATCCAGACAGCCATCAGGTACACGGAAAGAAGCTCAACATCACTCATCATCAGAGAAATGCAAATCAAAACCACAATAAGCTATCACTTCGCACCTGGTAGAATGCCCACCACCAAGAAGACAAGAGATAACAGTGCTGGTGAGCATGTGGAGGAAAGGGAACCTTTGTGCCCTTGCACTGCTCGTGGAAATGCATACTGGTGCAGCCACCGTGGAAAACAATATAGAGGTTCCTCAAAAAATTAAAAATAGAACTACAGGGGCGCCCGGGTGGCTCACTTGGTGAAGGATCTGACTTCAGCTCAGGTCATGATCCCAGGGTCGTGGGACTGAGCCCTGCGTCCAGCTCCCTGCTCAGCTGGAGTCTGCTTCTCCCTCTGCCTGCCACTCCCCCCGCCGCGCATGCTCGCTCGCTCTCTCTCCCTCAAATAGATAAATAAACACATAAAAAAAATAGAACTACAATATCATCTAGCAATTAATTCTGGGTATTAATCCAAAGAAAACAAAAACAATTAACTCGAAAAGATGTATGCACTTTCATGTTCACGGCGGTATTATGTGAAAACAACCCAAATCCCCATTGATGGATGAATGGATAAAGAAGATGTGGGGTGTGTGTGTGTGTGTGTGTGTGTGTGTGTGTGTGTAATGGAATATTACTTTGCCATAGAAAAGAATTAAATCTTGCCATTTGTGACAACATGGATGTCACTTATATGTAGCAAAAATCCAAGCTCATAGATACAGAGAACAGACTGGGGGTTGCCAGAGGTCAAAGTTGGGGGGGGAGGGGGCAAAAAGGGTGAAGGAGGTCAAAGAGCATTAACTTGCCATTATAAAATAAACAAGTTCTAGGGATGTGGAGTACAGCATGGTGACTAGAGTTACTACCACCATATTGTATATTTGAAAGTTCCTGAGAGAGACCTTGAAACTCCTTGTAAGAAAACAATTTTTCTGTAACAGTGTATGGGGATGGATGTTAACGAGGCATCCTAGTGATTGTTTCACAATATACGAAAACTGAATCATGATGTTGTCCACCTGACACTAACGCAATGTTACATGTCCACTTAAAGAAAAAAGAGATTATCTGGCGCCAGGAACAATTTCCTGACATAACTCACCCCCTTGCCCCTTCTTCATTACTGTAAGTTTTAGTTGGGCATGTAGCCTCTCAGAATAAAAATACATTTCCTGGCCTGTCATATTTGCAGCTATGCGTGGCCATGTGACTAAGTTCAGGCAATGAGATGTAAGTGGAAACATCTCTTTGCGACACTTTAGGGATCATTCCTTCAAAGAGAGCTGCTATGCGCCGTTGGGGACTACGGCTATGGTGGACTTGAAGATCAGGGTCCCGCCCTTGGGATGGATGAGAGCGAGCTGGAAGGAGCCTAAGATCCTGAACCCCGGCCCGCATATCTCTGGGTTTTTACATAGGGGCAAGTAGATTTCCATATATTTTAAGCCGTGCTGATGTTGGATTTGTTGTCACTTGCAGCCAAATCTACTCTAACTAGACCAGTTTTTTTTAACCCGAGGAAGATGAGATTGAAGTGCTGGGTATGGCCTTCTTTTTTTTTCTTCTTCTTTTTAAAAAGGTATTATTATTACTATTATTATTTTTTAGAGAGAAAGAGAGCACAAGTGGGGGATGGGGAGGAGCAGAGGGAGAGGGAACCTCAAGCAGACTCAGTGCTGAGCGTGGAGCCCGATGCGGGGCTCCATCTCATGACCCCAAGATCATGACCTGAGCTGAAATCAAGAGCCAGAGGCTCAACTGACTGAGCCCTCCCCACCCCCCCAGCACCCTGCATGTGGCTTTCTTTGTACCTCTCTGATTTGCTAGAGTGAGAACATATTCCCTCTGCAATTAAAAGAAAAAAAAAAAAAGACCCCTGAAATTATGGCCAGAGGACCTAGATTTTATTTTATTTTTTTTTTAAGATTTTATTTATTTATTTGACAGAGAGAGACAGCCAGCGAGAGGGGGAACACAAGCAGGGGGAGTGGGAGAGGAAGAAGCAGGCTCCTAGCAGAGGAGCCTGATGTGGGGCTCGATCCGACAACGCCGGGATCACGCCCTGAGCCGAATGCAGACGCCCAACCGCTGTACCACCCAGGCGCCCCAAGAGGACCTAGATTTTAATTTCAGCTCCAAAATTCACTGGTTAGGGCCTTGGACAAATTACTAAGTTTCTCACTATCTCAATTTTTAAATATTTCTAAATGAGAGAAAATAATTCATATACTGTTCTAAAGTAGTTGAAAAAGACAAAAGCAACATTGCATATTACATGCAAAGTTTTGCAACATTTCAGCTGAGAAAGTTCCTTGAGATGCTTCGTGAAAAATAAGTCCGGGGGCGAAATGAATAGAAGAGACGCTGCCTATCATCTCCCTCTCCAGCTCTCGGAGTCTCCGCGAACGGGAGGAAGTTAAACATCTGACAATTCCCGCAGGAAACAAGCCTGTTTCACATCATTAACCCGATCAATTAAAGCAGGGCTGGAGACTTTCGATTTCAGAGTCTGGACCTTCAGGAATGGGCCGGTTTGGGACGGTGACACCTGGTTCCGCAACTTCCCAGCTGTGCTGCTGCGGACAGTTTCACCTTCCTGTGCTTCCCTTTTCTCGTTTGTAAAACGTACCAATGCTGTTCTCATTCTGTTGCGAAATCGTCAAACCCGAAGGTCAAGAAAGAATTCTTGAGATGTTTCCGGGTTGCAAAGTAATAAGTTTATTTAAGTAGCACGGGGACGGGGACCACCCCCCCACGCAGAAAGGGCTGAGCTTTGGCTGCGTCAAGCTGGGGTGACAAGCTTAGTGCTCAAGGGCGGTGGGGGGAGGTGGAGGGTGGGGGCTGGGAGGGGTAGGGAGTGTTCCATCATAAATGTTTGTCTGCTGGTAAAACTACTTTCTCAAGATTTCTCTGGTGCTTACCATTCAGCTCCATATTAACAGTGGGTGAGATGTACAGGCAGGCAGTCGTGAGACCCTGTAAGAACTCAGCACCCAGGGGCTCCTGGGGGGCTCAGTTAACTGAACAGCTGCCTTCGGCTCAGGTCACGATCTCAGGGTCCTGGGCTCGAGCCCCATGTCAGGCTCCTTGCTCAGTGGGGAGCCTGCTTCTCCCTCTCTGCCTGCTGGCTCCCCCCTGCTCCCCCTCTGCTCATGCTTGCCCTCATTCATTCTCTCTCTCAAATAAATTTAAAAAAATTTTTTTAAAATTTTAAGAACTGAGCACCCAGCATGTATCTGATCCTCATCAGAACGATGCAGGCTTTTCGTCATTCTTCTGGGCTAAAGGTGAACATTTTTCTGTTTCTAGCCCTCATCATCAGTTTTACACGGGATTGTTGGAAAAATAAGTTAAAACACTGGTATATTTTGGGGCACCTGGGTGGCTCAGTCATTAAGCGTCTGCCTTCGGCTCAGGGCGTGATCCCGGTGTTATGGGATCGAGCCCCACATCAGGCTCCTCCGCTGGAAGCCTGCTTCTTCCTCTCCCACTCCCCCTGCTTGTGTTCCCTCTCTCGCTGGCTGTCTCTGTCAAATAAATAAATAAAATCTTAAAAAAAAAAAAAAAGAAAGAAAGAAAGAAAGAAAGGCTCCTGGGGGCTCCGGGGAACGGGAGGTGAGCACCTCAGCCAGCATCGGTCATCGGTACCCTGCTCCCCTGCTCCTTGGCAGTCCTCGGTGAAGTGCGCAGTGCACACTGCTTGTTTTCCTTCAATTTTTTATTGCGGCAAAATACACAAAACAGTAAACTTACCATCTGAACCCTTCTTAAGGGTAACAGCTCAATGGAATTAAACACTCCTACTGTGGGGCATCACAGAGATGGGGGCAGGCAGAGGGAGAGAGAATCCTAAGCAGGCTCGGTACCCAGCACAAGTCCGGCACGGGGTTCGATCTCATGACCTTGAGATCATGACCCAAACCAAAATCAAGAGTTGGATGCTTAACGGACTGAGCCACCCAGGCGCCCCGGCCACTGCCATTCTACTTCCTGTCTCCACACTGACCAAGTACTCATAGGAAATGGAATCATCCACTACTTGTCTTTTTGTGTCTTATTTCACTGAGCCTCAAGCCCTCCAGGTTCATCCATGTTGCGAGGCATGCCAGAATTTCCTGCCTTTTTAAGTCTGAATAACATTCCATTGTATAAGGTTCATAATACTTTTTGTTATATTAAAAACTAGGGTCTGGGGCGCCAGGGTGGCACAGAGGTTAAGTGTCTGCCTTCGGCTCAGGGCGTGATCCCGGCGTTATGGGATCGAGCCCCACATCAGGCTCCTCCGCTATGAGCCTGCTTCTTCCTCTCCCACTCCCCCTGCTTGTGTTCCCTCTCCCGCTGGCTGTTTCTATCCCTGTCAAATAAATAAATAAAATCTTAAAAAAAAAACAAAAAACTAGGGTCTGAAAAACATTATGATCTGGGGGCTGCCCTTCATCAATGTGTTTGGGGAAAGACACATGCTTTCTCCATCAGCTGCCTTCCTCATCGATGGACTCCTCGAGAAATATGTTGCATTTTGCACCCGGGAAGGGTTACCACACCTAGTTAGCCTAGTGTTTTCCCTTCAGAATTTCAGTGCGCCTGGAAATTCACCTTTTAAGGAGAAGAAGTGAAGACAGGACAAAGAAGCGTGTGGGAATTGGTGGAAATAAGGATTCCAACATGCAGTTTCCTGCACGGCATTCTCCTGCTTGCTAGATACAAGAGCGAGACAAAGAGCTGAATTCAGGAGTTAGATTTTATGGGACCAGAAAATGAACTTAGGAAACCAGGCTGTTTTTAGTGCTCATTTCTTTTTGATTCTTATTGAGCAGGTAAAGGGGATTGGAGATACACACTGAATTGGCAGCTCCCAAATATTGCTGACCGAGGGTCAGACCACAGAATGACGGAAGGGGAAGCATGGCAGACGCTCTTAGAGACCGGACTAGCTCTTAGAAGAGGCTCCACTCGAAGGGTTTCCCTGCCGAGGGAGTTTTCCACAGAGTCGTTTCCAGTAGGCGAGGTCAGATGAGACCTAGAGTGGCCGGAAGGCAAGGATCCTCCCATCATTTCCCCTCAGAGGCCACTTTCCCCGCTGGCCAGGCTGTGGCCCTCCCCACCAGACACGGAAGAGGCTGTGCCAGGGCCTTTCCCCCAACCGCCTGGGGGAAGACCAAGCTTTCACGCCTCTGACCACGGCAGCCGAGCCCAACGTCAGCGAGGCTCCGGGAGAGTCCTGAGGGACGGGAGGGACGCCTGGAGTGCATCCCCATCGCACCGTCCCTGATTGCTGAGAATCCCTACTCTTCCCCTCTACTTCTCCTCGGGGCTCCCCCGAAGGCAATGCCTTGTGCGCAGCTATTCCCGAGCACACGGTGACATCAGCATGTTAGTCACCTCTTTCTGGCCCCGGGCGCTGGGAATCCTCCACCACAGGAAGCTGCAGATCCTCCGCCCGGTGTTCGAGGCTCTTCGAGTCTGTCCTGTCTCTCATGCCCCCAACTTTCCTTCTAACACCGGACTCTGTCTCTGACTCTTTGCTCTGCCATCGCTCAGAATCTTCTACCACATCCTCCCGCTGGTGGCTCGAGGACTTACGTAATTTAAGGATGGGGGGCGGGGTGCAGGAGACAATGAGCAAAAGGTTTCCTTCGTGGTTTCGGGGACTAGTTATAAAACTAGCCTCCGCTAGAGGGAGACTGCGTCCCACGAAAGAAAAGATGGGCCGTTGCCTTGAGAGGAAGCCCAGGTGTTAACTCATTGGTCTAGCTTTCGCGTTGTAGACAACTCTTTAGGAAAAAACACCTTTGTTTTGAAAATAATAGAATTTAGTTGTTTTTTTTTTAATTTTAGGAATTGGTTTCTCTTTTAAATTAATTTTATAATTATTTAAAATTTTTACATGGGTCTAAAATCAACACTGCAAAACAAGGTATATTCAAAGTTTTATCTTCTATCCCTGTCCTTTCCCCCTTATTCTTCCCTCTTCCTCATTATACTGTTTTTTTTTTTTTAGATTTTATTTATTTATTTATTTGAGAGAGAGAGACACAGAGGATGAACAGGGGGGAGGAGGCAGAGGGAGAAGCAGACTCCCCGCTGAGCAGGGAGCCCCACACGGGGCTGGATCCCAGGACCCCGGGATCATGACCTGAGCCAAAGGCAGACACTTAACCAACTGAGCCACTCAGGTGCCCCTTTTCCCACCATTTTTATGTTAGAAATATGTATACATACATCTCCTTTTTTAGATAAACAAGAGCATACTATTCACACGCACATGTCCTACACCTTGCTTTATTCACTTGAAAGTATTTCTTTTCTTTTTTTTTTTTTTAAGATTTTATTTATTTATTTGACAGAGACAGAGACAGCCAGCGAGAGAGGGAACACAAGCAGGGGGAGTGGGAGAGGAAGAAGCAGGCTCATAGCGGAGGAGACTGATGTGGGGCTCGATCCCATAACGCCGGGATCACGCCCTGAGCCAAAGGCAGACGCTTAACCGCTGTGCCACCCAGGCGCCCCCACTTGAAAGTATTTCTTGACAATCATTCCGTAGTAGCACATTAACTCGTTGCTTTTTTTTTTTAATCAGCTCTAAGCCCAAGGTGGGGCTTGGACTCAAGATCCCGATATCAAGAGTCGCACGCTCTAGCCAGGCGCCCCTCACTGCCTTTTACGACTGCGTAATACTGCTTTGGGTGGCGGTACCACAGGCTTATTGACAGTCCCAGCTGTTACAAATAATGCTGTGTTTAATAGCGCATATTTCTTTTCATATTTTTGCTGGAGTAGCTCTGGGATAGATTTCTAAAAGTGGGATTGATGTGGGAGCAAAGGCAAAAGAAAAATTTCCTTACTACTTGCAGCCCATTGACAAGTCCTTGAAACAGGAAAGTGACATTCCTGTAGGAACTCAGCTGCCTCGATGTTAAGACTTTGCTAAGGGCAAAAGGCAATCGTAGCTTAACATTATCCCAATCCCCTAGGATCCTGAACATCTTCTTTAACATACACAAATTCCTCTGGAAATTTCCTTGACCCTACCCCCCCAAGATAGGAGTTGGCAATCCTCCTCCAAGCATACGGCCCAACGATACACATCTGAACGATCTCATGATGAGTGTTTTATTAGATAATAATAAATGACCTTTTCCTAACAATAGCTCGCCCCCTCAAGGTCCTGGGGACCTTGCTTCCAAAATTCCTTAGGGACAGGCTATCCCTAATCCCCTCCCATCTTGAAAGTATATAATGGGCCACTCCTCATGACCCCAGTGCTGCTCTTTCTGCCCACGGGTCCTGTCCCCATGCTTTAATAAAACCACTGTTTTGCGCCAAAGACATCTCAAGAATTCTTTCTTGGCCGTCAGCTTCGAACCCCAACCACTTCTTACATCAGGATTGCTTAATAAAAAGGTGTTGCTGGTTGGGCCGCCTAGATATTGCCAAATCTCGTATTATGGTGGAGGTCGTCCCAGTTCGCACTTCCGCGCTCGGTGTATCAGAGTGTCTGTTTCCTCAGAGCCAGGCCACAGAGCATTAGACAGAACACAGTAGATGCACTCCAGTCCCGAGCGTGAGATACATAGCTCCACGCCGTCTTAATGTGTATTTTTTAAAGTTATGAACAACGTTGTACATTTTCATATGGTTAACAGCAATTCCCTTCTGTCCCTGTGATATGCCTGATTATATCTCTAGCCCAGTTTTCTATAAGGTCATTAGGATTTTTTTCTTCTGTATTTTTAGTTTTTTTTAAATCAGTGATATTCTTGGTCTATAATTTATGACATTTTCCCCAGTTGTCTTTTCACTTTGCCTTTTGTTGTTATGATGTATTAAAATCTGTCAATCTGCGTATGGAGATAATGATACATTTTGTTTCACTTTGGATCAATGAATGGGATAGATATTAATGGATTTCCTAATTTGTCCATTCTTGCATTTACAGAGTTATCATCCACTTGGTCATGATGTTTTGTCTACGATTTTTGCATGGGGGAGCCTGGCTGGCTCTGTTGGAAGAACATGGGACTCTTGGTCTTGAGGTCATGAGTTCAAGCCCCATGTTGGGTCTAGAGATTATTTAAATAAATGAAACGTTAAAAAAAAGATTTTTGCATCAATATTAATAAGTGCAATGACCTACCCTGTTCTTTTTTTATTATAGTGTTTGTCATGGTGCCAAAGTTCAGGTTTGGGAATTCATAAGTCACTTCATAACATGAATTTGGGAGTTTTCCTTCTTTTGCCATGCTCTAGAATAGTTTAGGAACGCTTGATTTTTTAAAGTTTGATAGAACGCCCTAGTGAAACTGTCTGAGCCTGTTTTGTTTTGTAGGAACTCTAACTAGTTCAATTTTGTTTATGTTAAATGGTCTGTTTAGACTTTTTTTTTTTAAGATTTTATTTATTTATTTGACAGAGAGAGACAGCCAGCAAGAGAGTGACCACAGCTGGGGGAGTGGGAGAGGAAGAAGCAGGCTCCCAGAAGAGGAGCCTGATGCGGGGCTTGATCCCGGAACACTGGGATCACGCCCTGAGCCGAAGGCAGATGCTTAAGGACTGAGCCACCCAGGCGCCCCTGTTTAGACTTTCTGTCTCCACAGGGGTCAGTTGTGTTAAATTGGATTTTTCTACAAAATTATCCACTTAACATAGATTTTCAAATATAGTTACATAGAATATTTTTAAAATTTCCTCTCCTATGTCTCTTCATTTCTAATTTCATATATTTGTGCTGTCTCCCTCCCCCCCCCCTTTTTTTGAGTAGTTTAGCTAAAAAGTTCATTTTATTTTTTCAAACAGACCGGCTAGGATTTATTAGTGTTACTTTTTGCTGTGGTTGTTTTCAAACCCATGAATCTCTGCCCTTCTTTTACTTATTCCTTCCTTCTGCTGTCATTGGTTTACCTTTTTTCTTCCCCTAATTTCTTGAGTCGCAATGTTTATTCATTCATTTTTACTTTAATTCATATAAGTATTTGATATCATAAATATTTCTCTGTTAGCTGTTTTAACTATTTCTCATAGATTCTGGTTTTCATTATTACTATTTTCTTTTTTTTTTTAATGAATGAATTTTTTTTTTAAGATTTTATTCATTTATTTGATAGTGTAAGTAGGCAGAGCAGCTGGCAGGACTCTACCCCAGGACCCCGGGATCATGACCTGAGCCCAAGGCAGGCACTTAGTGGACTGAGCCACCCAGGTGCCCCCATTATTACTATTTTCAAAAAAAATCTACAAATTGAGTTGCATTTCCCCTTAGACCCAGGAGTGATTTAACATTTTTTTTTTTCCTGTTAGAAGAGTCTTTTGGCTTGTTGTTGTTAGTACCTAGTTATATTACATTGTGGCCAGAGAAAACTATTTGTTTTATTATTTTTTTTCCCCTTGGAATTAACTGCAATTTTCTTTGAGGCCTAAGACGTGAATGTGCTACATTCTTGTGATATTGTGAATGTTTTAAAATGCATTTGGGGAAAAAAAAAGCGTATTCTCTATTATCAAGGTTCAGAGTTTAATACATATTAAATCTTATTTATTATGTTGCTTAGGTTTTCTATGCCCTTTACTAATTTAGTGTTCACTTCATCTTTCTAGATCTGAGAGATCTGTTACAGTTTCCAATTACTGATGCGCTTCTTTCTCCCTGTATTAAATGTAATTCTCTTCTTTTTTCAAATTGCAGCAAAAGTTTATCTCGTAAAACTTTTTAGTCAGAATCCTCCTTTCTTTGATAATTACAATTGCAATCCCTGCTTCAGTTTAAAAAAAAAACAAAAAACCCAAAAAACCCCACTCTGGTACATTTTTGTTTCAGTCATTTATTTTTAGCCTTCCCGAAGCTCCTCATTTCAGATGTGTTTCATTTACACAGCACACTGCTGGGTTTTGCTTTGTCAGTCGATGTGAAAATCATTTTCTTTGACAGGCGTGGTAGACTCCTTAATATATTTATTGATGTGATCAATATGCTTGACCTCTGATCTTCCTGTTTTATTATTTTATTTTATTTTTTTAAGATTTTGTTTTTTTATTTATTTGACAGAGACAGAGACAGCCAGCGAGAGAGGGAACACAAGCAGGGGGAGTGGGAGAGGAAGCAGCAGGCTCCTAGTGGAGGAGCCTGATGTGGGGCTCAATCCCATAACGCCGGGATCACGCCCTGAGCCGAAGGCAGACGCTTAACCGCTGTGCCACCCAGGCGCCCCTATTTTTATTTTTTTTTAAAGATTGCATTTATTTGAGAGAGTGAGGGAGCACGAGTGGGGGGAGGGACAGAGGGAGAGGGAGAACAGATTCCCCACTGAGCAGGGAGCCTGACATAGGGCTCCGTCCGAGGACCCCGAGATTGTGACCAGAGCCGAAGTCAGATGCATAACCGACTGAGCCACCCAGGCGCCCCTATGTTATGTTTTTATATATTTAAGTCTTTCACCATGTGATCTATTTCATTTGCTTCCTCCTCCCCCCTCCCCTCCCTTTTTTTTTAAAGAGACCTCCTGGTATTTAGGAAGAATTTGTATTTTTGTTCTAAGGGTTACCTTTATCCTAAAACTTTTATACAATACATAAATTCTCTCTCTTTTTGGGTTGTTCTCTGTGTGACCACGTGAGCAGACAGTATCTATATTGGTCTTTGCCCCTCCCATCTCTGTTCCTGACAAAGCTCCCAAAACCCTTGTAATTTCTTAAGTGATAAGAGTGCTAGGAGCATCTTTTGCTCTGAGTTGGTCTCTGACTCTAGTTCCTTACACAGAGCTCCTAAATCCCTTGGAATTTCCTGGGTCCTAGGAGTGTCTTCTGTTCTGAGGCAACTCTGGGAGGGGGGGGCTCCTGGATGGGGGCTGGTCACCAGAAAGCCTGGAGACCTGATTAGAAGCCTGGCATCTTCAGCTCTCCGGAGAGGGAGGAGGGGCTGGAGATGGAGTTAATGATTGATCATGCCTAGGTGATGAGGGCTCCCTAAGAGCCCCAACAGTGCAGGTTTGGAGGGCTTCCAGGCGGGTGAACACGTGGAGGTGCGGGTGAGGGGCGTGGAAGCGCCGCACCCCTGCCCACACACCTTGCCCGAAGCACCTCTTCCCTCTGGACGTTCCTCTGTATCCTTAATCATAGCCTTTTATTATTAGCTGGGAAACAGTATGGAAACAGTTTCCCTGAGTTCTGTGAGCCACTCTAGCAAATCCGTTCCACTCAAGGAGGGGGTCATGGGAACCTCTCCCTTACAGCCATCAGGCGGAAGCCCAGGTGACAATCTGGACTTGGCAGCTGACAGCTGAACTGGGGGTGGCCGGAGGGGGGCAGTCCTGTGGGACTGAGCCCTTCACCTCAGGGACCTGATGCCATCTCTAGGTGGACTGTGTCAGAACAGAGTTACGCTGTAGGTGGCCCAGGTGGAGACGCACAACTGCTCGGTGCCCCCCCCCACACATCTGGTGCTAGCAGGGTGTTTGAAAGACTCCTAATGTGCAGAAACATCAAATCAATCTAGGACTCTCTCTCTCTTTTTTTTAATGTCTTGCTGAGTACTTTATATAATTTTTTTTTTAAGTGGGCTCTACGCTCAACTTGGGGCTTGAACTCACAACCCCTAGGACAAGAGTCACATGCCCCACCCACTGAGCCAGGCAGGCACCCCAATCTAAGACTCTCTTAACCCCCCTCTGCTTGCTCTCCTCCAGCACCCAAACTGAGTCCTAGTTAACACCGGCACCTGACAATGACTACTTCTCACATCCTCGCCCTGAACTCTCCTCACTGATGATGAGAGCTCTACTACATTTCAGGGTTGCCAAGAAACCTGGGAACATAAAAGAATACATATTCGTGGTTTCTTGAGATCGCATTTCAATACATGGTAAGATAATAGTATCTGTTTTCCAACTTTGTGGCCGCCCTCCATGCTGTGCAAGCTACAGTTTCCATTAAAGCCAAGGAAACAAATTTAACTCTCACCACTAGCGAGATACAGATGTCTCTCCAGTCTTTGGTTGTACACAGTTCGTTCTCTAGATTCCTCAGGAAGGGTTCTGATCAAGAATATTTTTCTTTTAGGGTGTGTGTGGGGAGATATAATAGCAGTTTCCAACAGAGGGGAAGAAAATAGAATCCAAACTTCATAATCTACAGAGAAGGTTTGAAATAGCTTCTGTGTTTGCGGGCATCCGTCTCTTCCCGGCTTCGTGTGCACGGAACTGCACTGCGCGCAGGACTCCAAGGGAATATACAGAAGCCATGGGACATGGAGAGTTCAGAGCTGGGCCACTAGCGTGGTCGGATAAGATCCTGTCAGCCCAGGAAAACAGGCACAAGCCAGGTTCTAATCTAAGACCCACCATCACCCGCCCCAGTGAAGTAACATGCAGGGTACCTTGGAACTATCTGGAAGAAACCTTGGGGAGCTGATGGTATGACTAGAGACAATGATTCAGGGGTCGAATTGTAATAGATGAGATGCCCACAGTTTTACTAATGAGGGGTTACTAATGATTTCTGGTTTTAAAAAATTACCATGGGGAGAAAATACAAATAAAATAAAAATTACCATGGGAAGAAAAATACATCGAAAGTACGTGTTGCTGACTTTTGGTTGTGATAAAGTAGAAAGCACCAAATAAGGTAGTTTATCTAACAATGCAAATTTTTGAGGGAGAAGTTGCTCGAGATCCCTTTACTATCTGGGAAGGAGTATGGGATGAAAGCAAACAACTTAGAGATCTAATCAATTCTATCAAGACTCCAAAATTTGCCAGAGAATCTGACACACGGCTGGAGGGGGTGTAACGTCTTTGGAACGCAATTGGGCAACATCTGTCAGAATGCAGCAGGGCACCTGGCTGGCTCAGCCGGTGGAACGTGGGACTCTCGACCTCGAGGTTGTAAGTTCGAGCCCCACACTAGATGTAGAGATTAAAAATAAAATCTTTTAAAAAAATGCAATACCTTTTGACTGTATGATTTCATTTCTATAAATTTATCCCACAAATAGGCTCATAAAGATGCAAAATAACACCTGTGCAAAGATGTTCATCTCTGCATTGTAACAGCAACAAAACGACACGTTCGACAATAGGACGCTGATTAGATGAAGTGTAACACCTCACCGTGTAACAGCGGGCAGCGATTAGAAAGCTCTTTACGCACTAATATGTAATGGGGTTCAAAATATATTTCTTTTTCTTTACGATTTCGTTTTAAGGATCATGACCTGAGCCGAAGGCACATGCTCACCCGACTGAGCCCCCCAGGCGTCCCTATGCTGCAGTTTCCTGGCTGGGGTGGTTATAAGAACCAAATGAGAACATGTAATAAAAAGCGATTAGAACTGTGCCTGGCATATAGTAATTATGTTCATTCTTATTATCAGACTGACAAAAACAGTAAAAACATGAGTAGTGTTGGAAAGAGAGGACTGGGCCCTCTCACAGACTGTCAGAAGATGTAGAAATTGGGGGCGCCTGGGTGGCTCAGTCATTAAGCGTCTGCCTTTGGCTCAGGGCGTGATCCCAGCGTTCTGGGATCGAGCCCCACATCAGGCTCCTCCGATGGGAGCCTGCTTCTTCCTCTCCCACTCCCCTGCTGTGTTCCCTCTCTCGCTGGCTGTCTCTCTGTCAAATAAATAAATAAAATCTTTAAAAAAAAAAAGATGTAGAAATTGGCACAATGTCTTTGGCAACTTGCATACTAAATGCACGAGCCATCTGACTTTGCAATTCACTTTCAGAAACGTATCCTATCGATCACATGTTCATAAAATTATATACATATCAATCTATATATCTATATATTCACAAAGACATACATGTATATATAGCTTTTCATTGCAAGAATGTCTATAACAGGGATGCCTGGGTGGCTCAGTCGGTTAAGTGTCCGACTCAGTTTCAGCTTAGGTCACCATCTCAGTTTCAGGAGATCAAGCCCTGTGATGAGCTCCCTGCTCAGCGAGGAGTCTGCTTCCCCTCTCTCTCTTCCTCTGTCCCTTCCTCTGCTCATGCACTCTCTCTCTCTCAAATAAATAAATCTTAAAAAGAATGTAACAGCAAAAGACTGGAAATAACCTAAATGGTCATCCAAATGGGACCAAATAAGTACATGCTGGTGTGTCCTAAAATGGATAGTATACTGTCATGAAAAACATCCCTGAGATAGTCAAAAAAGCAATCACAGAACAATGTGGATATCTTGCCACTGTTAGTGTTAGAATACATAGAATACTTCTGGAAAGAGACACAAGAAAATAGTATAAGTAGTTATAATAGTAATAGTAACAGCAATCCCCTCTAAGGAGCAAGACTGGGAGTTGAAGTCAGATGGAGATTTGGTTTTCATTAAACACCCTTCTGTAAAAATGGAACGATTCCCCCATGTACATTACTTTTTCCATTAAACAAAAGCTAGCTGATTTTTCTAAACAAGAGTGCAGTCATCAGATAATCTTACAACTCTATCGGAAAAGCATACCAGGGACACCTCGGTGGCTCGGTTAGTTAAGCGTCTGCCTTTGGCTCTGTCATGATCCCAGGGTCCTGGGATAGGGTCCTACATCAGGCTCTCTGCTCAGCGGGGAGTCTGCTTCTCCCTCTACCCCTCCCCCTGCTGGTGCTCTATCTCTCTTTCAAATACATAAATAAATATATAAATAAATAAAATCTTAAAATACTGCTATTTTCTTAAAAAAAAAAAAATAAAAAAGAAAGAAAAGAAAAGCATACCAGCTGAAGACAGAAGTTCCGAGAGAAATGCTGGTTGTTTGACTATCACTGTGGCTTTGAGGACACAATGGATGTCCTAGAGCAAAGTCCTTGGTTCTGAAGGTTATCACTCTAGAGCACTGAGAACCACAGGGAATAAGCACGCCAAGTCCTCTTTCCAGACCTCACATTCTCCGGCTGTTACCTGCCAGAGCCTGCCGAACCAGGGCTGTTTTTACCTCCATCTCTCCAAGCGTAGGAGGGCTCTCATACTTGGCGTGTTAGTTGGGATGACGACTTTAGGGGGAAAAGGAAGGGAGAGGGACTGACAACTGTCCCCTATAATGCTCTCTTGGTTCTCAATGATTTCTTTGAACAGCTTTTTTCATCTTCACATCTCGTGTTACAAACAGACTTACAATTCATAAAGCAGTTTCCCTTTCTCATCAATTCTGACAACCCAGGAAATGAATATGATAATGCCATTTCAGACGCGTCTCGGAGGGGTTGCCCAGTCCCACGAATGTTAGTTTGTGTCCTGGAACCACCACTTAACTTTCCAAATCTGATGCTTTCCACACCATCGCTTTCTCCATCCCTGCCCAATCTCCTGCCACTAGCTCCTAATTCTACCTCATCCCTGCCAACTCCACGCACCTGTGTTCTTAGGCCCTGAGATCCTAGAGTGATGGACGGGACCGGAGTCATTCAAGGACAAAGGACAAGCTATGCTTTTTCCTGCTGGAGATAAATCTGAGTCACTTTTAAAAACATTATTCCTTTGCTATTCTGAGAAAATGAAGAAGTGGACCCTATAAATTGAGTCTCGCCGTATTGAGGACCTACTATGCAATGACACTGACTGGACACCTCCCACTTTATCTCACGGACCCTGTAAAGGCAGGCTCTATTATCTTCACAATATGAATGAGTCCACAGAAACTGAGAAGGGGAGCCAACTGTTTAATGTCACACAGCTCCTATGATAGTAAGTCAAGTGAGGATTCCAACCCCAGCACCTGGCTCTCAAGTCCAGGGTCCATTCCAGCACACTGCCCCCAAAACACAGCTCTTGGTGTTCCACAGTTTAAGATGGTTAAAACCACAGTCAGACAATCCAGAAGTTCTTAAGTAGGGTAAGTTATGCTATTAAAAAGGGCCGCTCTTTAGCTCATTTACTTTGTCTCCCGCATCTCTAAAATGAAACCAAACCTGAATTTCCAGGGAGAGGTTGGGGCAGTGTCATCCAAGGAGGTGAGTAACAAGTAAAGGGGCCGGCAGTCCTGGAAGGGCCGCCTTCCGCGGTTGCTGGGCAACAAAGGTAAACAGCACAGAGTGGCAGGATCATGGCCACTAACTACAGTGCCAACCAGGTAAGCTCTTTTTCCATCTCTAATGATTGACTTTGCCCTTGCACTGACTCTCCCAGAGGATTCTGATTATTGAATGAAGAGCTGAAAGTGGGGTGAGATGGTATTTTTCACCTCTTTAGCTCCTCAGGGTAGAGAGGGCCCACGGACAAGCAAAAGGCTTCTCTGGGTTAAGTTTGTAGGATCTGGACAAGAGGTCGGCAGGGTTTTTTCTGTAAAGGGCCAAACGGCAAATATCTCAAAATTTTTAGGGCCACGTGGCAAAATCAGAGATGTTATGGCTTAAAATAGCAAGAGAAAATATTTTTCCATAAAATTTCTGACAGAATTCAGAATATCGTAACCGTAATTTTTTTGTAATACTAATGAGAAAAACAGAATTCTTGTGGGACAAGAAAACACTTTACTACTGTTTCCTTTTTCAAAGCAATTGCAAATATCCATCTATAAAAACCATTCTTTGCTGTCTCAGGTCATCCCAAGACAGACAGGAGGATGGATTGGGCCCATGGGCCATATTTGCCCACCCCTGGTCTAGACCAGGATCACCCAATAAACAGATAATGCGAGTCACAAATGTAATTTAAAATTTTCTAGTAGCTATGTGAAAAAAAAACTAAAAAGAAATAAAATTAACTTAAATAATATATTTAACCCAGTAAGTCTAAAATATTATTTCAATGTTTAATCAATATTTAAAAAGTTATAATAAGATGCTTACATTCTCTTTTTTTTTGTACTAACTCTCCAAAATTACAAAGCACCTCCATTGGGACTAGTCACATTTCAAGTGTTGGGTAGCCACATGTGGCTAGTGGCGCCATGTTGAATAGCACACATTTAGACCAAAAAATAATATCCCTTCTATAGTGAGTTAAAGCCTAGCTTGGCTGTTCAGGTCTTTGGTCTTCAACTCTAAAGAACTGTGCCTCGTCATCATTTCCCGGGCACAGGGCCTTTGAGCCTCACAGAGATTCTCATCTTTCTCTCCACAGTATGAAAAAGCTTTCTCACCCAAGTATCTGCGGAACTGGTCTCCCGCCAAGCCAACAAAAGAGGTATTGCATGTGCAGGGCTCCCACAGGGCCAGTTTCTGATTCTTTCCACCACGTTCTCTGTAACTCACTGGCACCTAGTTCCTTTAGCCGCCACCAAATTCCCATATCTTCCTCTCCCTCAGCCCTTAACTCGAGCCCCTCGGATACCCTCTCTCTTTTCCACTCCATCTTCACAAGCATTTCTCTCCTCACCTCTACCCCAGAGAATTTCTTCCCATGAAGGCTACACTCAGATTATCGCCAATGATCGTGGTCATCTGTTGCCTTCAGTGCCCCGTTCCAAGGTGAGATACTGATCCCCATTCCCACTGAGGAAGGTGAAGAACTGGGGCACACAACTGGAGTAACCGAGACGGGAGGTTGCAATCTAGCACAGCCACTATCTGGAAATTAAAGTTCAGTCTAATTCCCACTGCAACATGACTGTCCCCAAACTTCCAGCCAGCTTATCCAACACAACAGAGTTGTGCTTAGCACCCAGAATGCCTTAAACCGATGAACATCTTCACGATACTTAGGTAGTGGGTACTCCGCTAGACTCAGCCTAAGGACACGGAATTTAAGTTAACCCAGCAGAATTAATATGATGACAAAATCAGGGTAACCTAATTGAGAAAGGGGGTAAAGCACGAATGGGGAGACTAGGAGACTGTGCTTTCAGTCTGATTTCATTACCATGCACCCCAAGGGTGAAGGGTGGAAGGAAGACAACAGACCTGCCGATAGGGCAGTAGTCCTGGGAGAAGCCAGCTGAAGAGCCTCGTCTTCTTCCTTTTAGGCAAGTCCCTGGGGATCTTTCATGGGCACCTGGCAAATGCCTCTGAAGATACCCCCTGCTCGGGTGACCCTGACCTCCCGTACAGTTGCTGGTGCTGCCTCCCTCACCAAATGGATACAGAAAAATCCTGATTTGCTCAAGGCCTCCAATGGGCTGCGTCCTGAAATCTTAGGCAAGGTGTCTATTCCTCCCACCTAACCTCAAATCCTATCATCTGCATTTCTTTTCAACCTCAAAAATGCCTCTTGTTATACCAGCACTATCCCAGCAGAGGGAACCTCTAACCAGCTCTCTCAACCTGTCTAGTCCCTGTCTTCTGACACCTAAAGAGATGTGCTAGGGACACATTCCCCCCAGAATGCAAAATGATCTGATCTGACCTTTTGTCCATGGTATGGGGAAGAAGGGAGTTAGAATTCTAAGATGGACTGGGAATGATCTAGGCCTGACCAGAAACATGACTGTCTCTTCCATTCTACCCGGCAGCCTCATGATCCGGATAGTCAGAGGAAACTTGGGAAGTCTACCACAAAGACTGTACAACAAGCATCAAGTCCGACCATAATTCCAAGCTCCCCAGCTGTAAACCTCAATTCCCCAGACCAACCCCAAAGCTCACACCCCTCTGCAGCCAACACCCCAGGTCCCCCCAGCCCAGCCAACTCAGGAGCCCACCAGGAAGCCCATGTATGCTAGAACACGGGGCAGGTCCTAATCCAGCTGCAGTCCAGAAAAACAAACCTGGAATTCCAGAGGCACCAAGGGCCCACACTGAGAAAACTTGTCTAGAGACTGAGTGATGTAAGCAAGACCCCCGGTGCAGGACATAGAACAGGGAAATTATAGGGTGGGAATAAAGGCAATCTTGGAAAATAAACATTATTTGTTGAATCTATTACTGATTTGGAAGTTTTTTCCTTCTGTTATGGCTGCCTCTTGTAACCCATGACTAGGAGGCGGGCTGGGGGATATAGGGTAGGAAAAAGAACACGGCAGTGGCTGGAGATGGAACACATTTTTACAAGGACTGAGTCAGTTATCCTGCAAAAGTGGCCAAGAGGAAGTTGGTCTGAATTGTAGCAAAAGAAAAACCTCAAAGAGCCAGTCCTTACCCCAAGCCCCTCATTTTTCATCTGAGCATGCGCAACCACCACCTTGAAGTCAGAAATACGATTGTTCAGTAGAGCACGCATACGCACGTCTGGAGAAGATGGGAGAAGAAAAGGGAAGGGAAGCCAGGGTACAAGACACTATCCTTGTCTACGACTTCACATCTGACGGCAGAACACACGGGGAAGACAAACTAGAAAGAGTCATAAAAGTAAAACTCAAGCAAAAGTACATACATGGTTTTGAAAAGTGAAGATACAGAAGTGACTGGAAGTCAGAGAAGAACAACAAAGACAGACGGTAAGTAGAAATTTAGGGCAGAGTAAGAAACATGAGGACCCCTGTACCCCAACCCCAATCACCCAAATGGTAAGAAGCCACCAAAAAAAGGTAAGAAGTTCCCTTTCGGTTTCCCAGCCTCCAACACCAGCTTATCCTCGTCCTATTCTGTGGTCTTCCTGGCGCCGGCTGTTCAACGTAACGCCCTTGCCAAACCCTTCCCAGCTCCAACGCCGAAGTGTCCCTCATGAACATCTGTCCCCCACGCCAAGGACAAGTACAGAGGACACAGGGTTTAAGCTGGAGGAAGGCTACAAAGGCTTCCCAGGGCTAGTCAAGCAAGAAGGGAGAAGTGATCATCACAGAAAGCCGAAGGCTACTCGGGAGCTGGGAGGAGGACCGCTGAGCGCAGATCCCCAGTGTCTTAGCTTCAGTGAGGCCTTCCTGTCCAACTGCCACCAGTTCCAGTCATTGCTCCTCCTCTCCAACCCACAGCTTCAACTGGCTGGCCAACAACTCAGACAAGATAGATCTGCTACCCCCGAGTTTCCAAAGACTATCAAAACAGCATTCCTGCCAAGGGAGTTAAAGAGTCAAGACGCCGGCCCATATGGATTTTAAAAGCAGCAAGTTTTCCCGTTAAATTACACATTTTTGCCAGGTCTCTCTTATCTCTGCTCTCTTTTCTCTCCCAGTCTACACACCTAGCTCATCGGCCTCCCCTGGTCCTCTGGCTCCCTTACTGGGTCATCAACTGCTGAACTGCACCCTGAGGTCGATGGGTAGTTCTCAGGGGTATTCTGCAGCTCGTGATAATGCAAAGCTTCCACGTGCTTAACCTCCTTTCTCTTCCTTCTCTGAGGCTTCTGCACAATATTTGATCTCTGGCTACTTGCATCTGATTCCCTAAACATTGTTCCAGTGGTCAGCCGCAGGACAAGCTGTTTCCCTCCTGAGAAAGGTCAGATTGGGGGATGTAAACGCCTGAGATCAGAGTGAGAGGGAGGAAACTGGCTCTTCCCCAACCTCCATTCTCTTGGTTTCTCTAGATTTCAAGGAGAGTCAAAGACAAAATGAGTATTTTAATTCAGTTTCAGAAACAGATGTCACATGAATTTGGATTAGAAAAGAGGCTTGTTTTTTCCAGAAATGCAGGGGGGGGGCCTTAATAGGTTCACTGTAATTTTCTGGATCTTCCTTTTGCATTAAAAGCTATATATCTTCTCCCCAAAGCACCTGCTTTAAGAGTCAACTGACCCTCTTCATCTCCTGCTAGCTGGGACAGGCTAATTCCCCTCCACCCCCATCCCTCCTCTTTCAGTCATACTGTGTGGGTGCTGAAGACCCTGGGCTCTGACCAATGAACAGAACTGTCCTTTAAGCCAGCAACCCACAGGCAATGGCACCCAAAGCCCCACTCTCAGTCCCCATGGCAGAGGCCACAGAGCTGGCATTGTTTCCACTGTCTCAGGAAGAAGGAGCCAAAAGCTGACTGTCAGCACAAATCAAGGCCCAATATGGAGAGGGCTTCTAGGCCCAGAGTAGGCTTCAAGCTGGGGGCAGGAAAAGGGAAGTTTTGAGTCATCCCATCTTTAGAAACAAAGGGGAAACTGGACCCTCTTCCACTGCTCTGGTCCTAGAAGGCACTCTACTGCTGCTAAGCTCCAAGGGGATGTGCAAGCACAAAAGGGTCTAAATAAATCAGGAGAACTTTGTCTTGGCTGGAGAAGAGAGTGACAAACAGGAAGATAGGTCAGTGAATCACTTATGGGAAGACAATGCCAGGAACGTCAGCTCTTCACATGGCTGCCAGCCCTACGGAGGACAACACAGTAAGAACCAAGACAGCCACTCCAGACTGGTACAGCTGGGGAATCTTCAGGCCTTTCCCTAGGTCCCATACCTGCAGAAAAAAGAAAAGAAAAAAAAAAGAAGGAAGAAAGAATTTCAGCAATCAGGGCCCTGGGTACTCTCCTTTCTGAGAAAGGAGCTCCACCCCATGGGAAGGACAACTCCTCCTAGCATGGTTCTAGGGAAAAGCACTTCTCCTGGACCCCACCTTTCTCAAAACCCACAACATGGTCCCTACCACCCAGCTGCCCGAATGACAGAAAAGACAGATATACAAAGTACAGCCTCTATCTACAAAAGCTTCCAAAGAGAGAAAACTTCGCTAATGACAACAAAACCCAATCAACATTTCCCAAAGTGCGCTCCTCCACAAACTAGTTCCTCAGAATGCTAAAAGGTGTTGCACGGGGGAGCATAGTTCCACAGTCAAATAAATTTAGTAAACATTTAACTGCAAGACTTTTGAAACAATTTATTAACATATACCGTCAAGCTCTGAAACAACAAGGATAGAAGATACGTGGTTTCTTAGATACAGTCACAGAACCACCACCACCTCCCCCAACCCCTGCCTTTGAGAAGTAACATCCAGTCAGAGAACCAGTATTCTAAAAAAGCCCTGAGATCTAGAACACTATTTCTCATTTTGTTTGCCAGTTTACAGCAAAAGTTCACGAAAGAATAAGCGATATTTACCATTAGTATGTGTGCTGCATTCTCTATACTGTATGCTATTAAATTTCTGTTTTGTTTTTTTTAATAAGCTCCATGCACAATGTGGGGCTTAAACCCACAACCCCAAGATCAGGTCACACTCTCCACCGACTGAGCCAGCCAGGAGCCCCTAAATTTCTGGATTTTTTTGGTAAAAACCCACTAAACTGATTTTCTCCCCACTGCATCAGAAACCAGGGTTTTAAAAGCACTGACTAGCCTCTCCTGTACCCCAGGGATACTAACGGTGTTACATCTCAGTCACTAAAAGACCCCCCAGGGCAAAAGCAGAATTTTTAGGTTCTACGCTTTCCACATTTGATTATCCCAATTTAACACAAACGCCCACACTCTGAAGGTTAAACTAAATTAGGAGGACTTAAGAGAAAACTAAGAGAGACCCTGGGGGGGGGGGATGGAGCCTCTACCTAGATCAGATTAGGGGTCAAGCAGATTCCACACAGAGCTGTTTTGCTTATATAGGCACAGAGTTCTACCAAAAAACCTGAGCCCTACTGGCTGGTGGTGACAAGGGGGGGGGTTACTCTCTAGAATGCCAGAGACCCTGTCACTTCCCACTCTTTTCTATCAATTCGACTCCCCTCTCCCCATTAGATCTTCTGGGAAGGCAACTATCAAGCTCAGAGGGCAAGAGCTAGGACTGTCTGTCATGGAGAACAGATCAAATCCTGTCCCACACTCAGAGCCAGTACTTGCTACAAGAAAAAATAAAAGCAGATTTAAGGGCTTAAGAAAAGCCTTTAGGCTCCTCACTTCTCTCAACAAAGAGATTACCATTACAGGCAGGAACCAGGGCAGAAAAACCTTGACTGAGTTCTGAGATTTTGCAAAACCTCTTCCCCTTCCCTCCCCTCATACTGAGACAAAAGCAAATATATGGCAAGCCCTCTAGAGCCAGGATGTGAACAGAGGAAGCTGATCAGTTGATTTTCATTAGAGAGATTTGTTCTGTGGAATAAGGAGTCATTAATGGAAATGCCCTCCTTCTTTACCCCCTCCCGGAGGGAAATGAAGTCATTGTGAATCAAACTGAACACTGCCCCAGGGAACAGTTGATAGATACACTTAATTAAATAGGTCATTTAGGCTCTCACTTTTCTGATTCCATTAAACTGTCTATTGGACCAGACTGAAATTCAGAAAGTGCTTGTTTCTGGATTCTGATGTGGAAATTATAAAGGTCAGATTAAGGCAAGAGAATCCATTTGACAGATGGCTCAGGTTAGGAAGAAACTGGAAGACAAGAAAGAATGGAATCATAATTGTCTTTCCGGGAAAGAAAGCAAGACCATGGGTAGAGAGACCACAAAACATGAAATCTTAAAATGCTGGAGGAGGGACTGCTCTCTGACCTGGGGTAGGCATGATTAAGCTTTAATTCCTTTATAAAAGAGAAGGAGGGGGTGCCTGGGTGGCTCAGTCCGTTAAGCATCTGCCATCGGCTCAGGTCATGATCCCGGGGTCCTGGGATCAAGCCCCACGTTGGGCTCCCTGCTCAGTGGGGAGTCTGCTTCTCCCTCTCCCTCTACCCCTGCTCCTGCTCTCACTCTCTTGTGCACGTGTGCTCTTGCATGTGCTCTCTCTAATGAATAAATAATATCTTAAAAAGAGAGAGAGAGAGAAGGAGGTGCTCCTGGGTGGCTCAGTCGGTTAAATGTCTGACTCTTGGTTTCAGATTAGGTTAGAAATGTCTGACTCTTGGTTTCAGATTAGGTTAGGATCTCAGGGTCTTGGGATCAAGCCCCACGTTGGGCTCCACGCTCAGTAGAGTCTGCCTGTCCCCCTCCCTCTGCTCCTCCCTGGCTCACATGTGCCCTGAGTACGCGTGCATGCACTCTCTCTCTCTAATAAATAAATTAAAAAATAGTAACAAAAATTCAAAAAAGAGGAGGAGAAAAGTCATGTAGGAGGCAGCATGGACAGTTTTCAGGCCATCAAAAGATTCCTAACCCCAATATTAAAATCTGGAATCCTAGGTACCCCATTCTCTCCAAGAGCTCAACAAAAACCAAAAACAATTAACGCAATCCAATGTCAAGATAACAAAACTTAATATATTTGACTCCAGCTGGACTTGTCACCCTGGGTTGACAGGAATGTTAGAGTGAAAGCAGCAACCATCTAGCTCAGAATTGACACCCCAGGCTCTAGAATAGAGCCTGACACATTGTAGGTACCAGTTAATTATCTCATAAATCTGCCTTCTATGTCAGAGGGATGACCTGGCTTCAGGGGTCTCCTTTAGCAACACTCCCCTTCAAAATGGAGCAGTTCACACTGAGACCCTGCAAGTATCTGCCAGGCCTACACGCAGAGCTCAGCGGGATCCCCAGCAGGGCTGCCAGGGAGTGCACACGGATCTAGTTTAGCTCTCCCCAAGAGCCCCTGAGCAAAGGTCCAGACAACTAACTTTAGGGGTGGCACTAAACCCAGGCAATGAAGGAGGGAATCCTACACTCCCCTACACTCCCTTCACCCAGAAAATGTATAAACCAACAATTAACTTACCAGGTGTCGGATCCCATTCCAGGTGTGATACATGAGAGGGAAGACAAGTGTGAACTTGGCCGTGTAGATCAATGACGGCCCCAGACACAGGGACTTCACAAGTTCCAAATGAGACTCAAAGTTCCCAGGGATCAACAGGGCCGACAGGCCAAAGAGAGAGACCCCTGAGGAGAAAACCAAGTGAGCCCATTACAGCTGCCCACCAGCTACCACTACTGTAACACATAAAACTCGGTCCTCTGACAGGCCCGGGCACCTCATACGATTCCGACCCATTGTGAAATGGGGAAGATTTAAAATAATGTTCATGTCTGTGGTGGGAGGTAAGCTACTCGGGACCTGACCCTCATGTCTTAAATTTGCCGTACACATTAGCATGTTACTCCTCCTTCCAACATCCCTCTCTACAAGACTTCACCTGGCACTCTAGAGGTCACCTTCGGACTGCACCTACATTATCATCTCCATAAGAAAAAGTAAAAACAGTATATTCAGTCCAAGGTAAAGACTGAGAAAAAATTTTAAATCATTCAAATCTCTACCATACACACAAAAAATGTACCATAAAATGGACCAGAGACCTAAACGTAAGAGCTAAAACATTAAAACTCTGAGAAAACCACAGAAGTCAATCTTCACGACCCTAGATTAGGCACTGGTTTCTTATATATGCTGCCAAAACCATCGTGACAAAAGAATAAACTGGACTTTATCAAAATTAAAATTTTTTGTGCTGCAAACAATGTCCTACAGAAAGTAAAAACATGAATAAGTGGCACAGCATAGGGAGCAGTCAACGGTAGAGTGACAGTGTGCGTGGTGACAGATGGTGGTTTCAACAGCGCTGAGCAGAGCACAACGTAAAGGGAAGCGAAACCAGTATGTCGTACACCCGAAACCAATGTAACATTGTGTGCCGACTACACTCAAACGGGAAAAGGAAAAAAAAAGTAAAAAGACAACACAGAGCGTGAGAAAATATTTGCAGATCATATGTCTGTAAGGAACGTGTATCCAGAATATACTACAGATTCTTACAACTCAATAATAAACTTACAACTTCATCTTACAACTCAAAAATAAAACCCAATTTAAAAATGGACAAAGGATCTAAATAGGTTATCTCTCCAAACACAGATAAATAAATGGCCAAGAAGAACATGAAAAGATGCTCAACACCATTAGCCAACAGAGAAATGCAAATCAAAACCATGAGGAGAGAGCGCCTGGGTGGCTCAGCCGGTTGAGTGTCTGCCTTCGGCTCAGGTCATGATCCCAGGGTGCTGGGATCGAGCCCCGCATCGGGCTCCTTGCTCTGTGGGGAGTCTGCTTCTCCCTCTCGCTTCCCCTCTGTGCTCTCCCTCTCTCTCTCAAATAAATAACATCTTTCAAAAAAAGAAAAAAAAATGAGAAGCTACTTCACAACTACCAGGATGTTATAACATATCTAAATATAAAACTATGTGCATTTATATAAGATATACACATTTACATAAATATCAAATGTGTTTAATTTTTTTTCCTAGACAGAGAGAGACTGAACAAGTGAGCGAGCAGGGGGTAGGGGCAGAGGGAGAAGGAGAGAGAGAGAGAATCTTAAGCCTAGCATGGAGCCCAACGCAGGGCTTGATCTCACGACCCTGAGATCATGACTGGAGCCAAAATTAAGTCAGACACTTAACCAACTGCGCCACCCATACGCCCCTCAAATACGTCTAATTTATATTTAATAACATGTAAATATCAAAAGACAGGTAATAACAAGTGTTGGCAAGGATGTAGAGAAATTAGGATCTCACATATTGCTGGTGGGAGTGTGAAACGGTACAGCCACTTTGGAAAACAATCTGGCAGTTTCTCAAAACATTGATAGAATTAGGGACGCCTGGGTGGCTCAGTGGGTTAAGCGTCTGCCTTCGGCTCGGGTCATGATCCTGGAGTCTCAGGATTGAGCCCCACATCAGGATCCCTGCTCAGCAGGGAGTCTGCTTCTCCCTCTGATCCTCCCCTCTTCTTGTGCACTCTCTCTCTCAAATAAATATTTAAATATTTATTAATAATTAATAATTATTAACTAAATCAATAAAATATTTAAAACAAAAAAGCAGCTTATAGTTTAGTAGGGGAGACACTTCAGTGCATCAGTCTATGGTCCAAGGAAGGTGCCAGAAGTCACTAGCACCGTAACAAAGGCATACGTGTGCGTGGGGTGCTCGGGAACACACAGAACAATCAAAACCCATCTGGTAGGAGGGGGACAGTATCCTGAAAAGCTTTTTCAGAGGTGTAGTTAAGCTAAATTTTGAGGAAAGAGCTGAGGGGGCAGAGAAGTCAGGAGTGACAGGATACATCAGAGGGCCTTATATGCTAAACTACAGAGTTTCAACTTGATCCTGCCAATTGAGGATGACAGATTTCATCTTGGTGCCAATCAAACACGGTTCATCTCAGTGCCAACCCCTATCAATTAATAATGGCTATCTAAAGTGTTCTAGTAAGACACATAGATGGCCAACACATGTGTGAAAAGAGGCACAACACTAATCTTCAGGAAAATGCAAATCAAAACCACTCTGAGATATCACCTCACACCAGTCAGAATGGCTAGTGTCAAAAAGAGAAGAAATACCAAGTGTTGACAAGGATGTGAAGAAAAAAGAACCCTGGCACACTGGTGATGGGAATGTAAATTGTACAAACACTGTGGGAAACAGTATGGAGGTTCCTCAAAAAATTAAAAACAGAAATACCATACGATTTGGTAATTCCACTACTGGGTATTTACCGAAAGAAAACAAAAACACTAATTCGGGGCGCCTGGCTGGCTCAGTTGCAAGAGCATGACTCTTTGTCTCAGGGTTGTGAGTTCAAGCCCCATGTTGGGTGTAGAGATTACTATAAACAAACAAACAAACAAACAAACTTAAAAAAAACCCCACTAATTTCCTATGTTTATGGCAGCATTATTTACAATGGAAGATATGGAAGCAGCTCAGGTGTCCATCAGTAGATGAATGGCTAAAGAGGATGTGGTACACGTACACAGTAGAGTATCACTCAGGCATAAAAAAGAAAGAGATCTGGCCTCCTGCAACAACATGCATGGGCCGAGAGGGTATTATGCTAAGTGAAGTAAGTTAGCTAGAAAAAGACAAATACCAGGTGCTGGGGTGGCTCAGGCATTAAGCATCTCAGGGTCATGATCCCAGGGTCTGGGGATCTGGTCACACAGCAGGCTCCCTGCTCAGCAGGAAGTCTGCTTCTCCCTCTGCCGCTCCCCCACCCCAGCTCGTGCTCGCACTCTCTCAAAAATAAATAATATCTTAAAAAAAAAAAGACAAATACCACATGATTTCACCTATATGTGGAATCTAAAAAACAAAACAAACAAATAAATGGATTCTTAAATATAGAGAACAAACTCATGGCTGCCAGAGGAGAGGCGGGTGGAGGCACAGGTGAAACACATAAAGGGAATTAAGAGGTACAAACTTCCAGTTATGAAATAAATAAATCACAGAGATGAAAAGTACAGCATAGGAAATATAGTCGGTAATACTGTAATGGCACTGTACGGTGACAGGTGTGACTTCACTTATCCTGAGCCCTGAGTAATGTATAGAGTTGTCAAATCAATATACTGTATACCTGAAAATAAAAAAAAAAATAAAAAAAAAAAGTGTTATAGTGGGAAGGATCCTTAGGCCGCATCGCACACGGAAACAATGACCGGCCCTGGCCTCAGAAGGAGGGGATGGTTACTTGGGTCAAACACTGCCATTCCTAAGGGGACTGATAAATCATGAAGAGTTTACACTGGACAGTGATACGGTCAGATACACCTTTGACCTCTGAAAAGGTCAACTTGGTAGCAACAGGGGGACGGATGAGGGGAGTCGGCGGCGGCAGAGAGTCTGAAGAGGATGCTGTGGTAATTCCAAGTCTCCAGCGGAGGAAGGGGACGGCTTGACTGAAGACAGTACAGGGAGAATAAAGAACGGAAAATCTGATAAAATTTGGGGATATGGGGTAAATGAGGTAAGTCAAGGATGGTGGTTTGCATGGGCTAGTGACTAGATAATGCCCTTTCCCCCACAGGGAACGAGGAAATGCAGGCTGTTTTTGGTTTCGGTTCTGAGTTGTCTGAGAACGGATGTCGATCAGTTTAGAGTACCGCCAAGCTGGAGGTACCCCAGGACCAGCACGTGAGGATACGCAGTAAGCAGCTGGCTGAAGGTCTAAAGCTGGCTGGGCTCCGGCTTAAAGACACAGATTTGAGGGTCACCCGCATGCAAGCGATGAGTGAAGTGTGAAGCGTGGATGGGGCACCTGGGGGAGGCAAATCCACCTGGCTGCGGAGCCCGAGGGAAGGGCCACGGCTCTCACCTCTGTAAGCACCGCATTTCACACAGAGAGCAACACAAAGCACGTTCTCAACGCTACCGGGTCAAGAAGTGCAGCTGGCAACGTGGGACCCGTGACTGGAGACTGAAGTGGGGGCCGTCTTGTGGGGCTGCGCCCTTAACCTGCGGGGTCTGCACTAACTCTGCATAGTGAGGATCAGCGCTGTGCTGAACTGGACACACCCAGCTGGTGTCTGGAGAACTGGAAAATTTATCGTTAATCAGAAAAACATGCATTTGGTGTCAGAAGTGTTGTGAGTAAAAAGAGTTCAGAAAAGGGCCTTTTTTGAAAGAAGAGAGAGGCAGCCAGCCAGTATGGTCTCTCTTCTAATTACATCTGGACTGGAATCCGTGTAATGAGCCCCCGATCTCCTTAACCTCCCAGAGACAACATTTATTTTTTCTGATTACAAAATAATTGCAAAGAACTACAACATTATAGAAATGTATGCTTTAGAAAAGTTCCCCGTAATCCCACCACTCAGTGATAACCATTTTGTGTACATCCAGAGACACTGTGTCATTTTCTGTTTTTAAGTACCCAACCCGTCAGAAAAATACCACCTATTTCAAATGTTTATTGCTACAGCCACCATTTACTTAAAATTTCCATAATTATTTAATCTTCATAACAATCTGAAAAATTAGTACCACCTTCATTTCACTAACAGCTGAAGAAAGGAGGTTCAGAAACGTTAAGAAGCATATCCAAGTTTACTGAGCATTAAGTGAATGGGCTGGGATTCGAACATAAAACTCAGATTCTTTCCACTAACACCACACTTTTTTCTTAAGCACCTATAAACTGCTGACTCATAACTGTTCTTTTAGACTTGCTGGTGTTTCTGTCGTTCAAAAAATACTGATCTTGAAAAAACTGGTGCAGTAGAATGGTGTCGAGAACATCTGATTTATTTTGAGACATTCATTTGCTTTTGAACTGATTTAACTAACTGATAAAATTCCAAAACATTCATAGAAGCAAAGGCGGAAGACACTGCTGTTCATACCTTGGTATTTCCATTAGTTTTGACTCTGGGAGGCTATCCGAGAGTAGCTGGTGTTATTCTAAGATGAGGCAGTCCTATCAGTCTGGTCTTCTAGAGGTTAGTGTTGCGATGAGCGGCCATCCCTGGGACTCAGCGGTCAGACTGTCCCGTCAGGTGCACGGACCAGGGCTGAGTCTGTCCGGATATCTAAGGCCCATGTGCGGCTGTTGTAAGTTCAGAGCTGCAGGTTTGCACTGAAATTCAAAGAACAGAGGAGGGGCCCCCTAACTTCCTATCTGTCCAGACTGTCAAAGATCCTTGAATCCTCTTGGGTCATAGCTTCTGTCCAAATCTTCTCAAACTAGCTCAGTTTGTGGTACCTCAGTGTTTTCAGTTTTTTTTTTATCAGCGTGCCCCTAAGCCAAAAGAAATACCTAACAGGTTTGTTTCATAAGTAATTCGATTCAAGCAACTCAAGTATTTATGTCCTAACAATTCAGTAGCCATCTGAAAAAAAAAATCATCCACATAATAGAAATTTTTTAAAAAAAAATTTCGGTCTTAAGTAACCACAATTATTTACTAATGAGATGTATACACTGTCGGATACAGAACAACACATCCAACCTTGGGTATCAGACTGGACATCAGCAGCATCATTCCCGGCTCTGCCCCGCCTTTCACACAGGCCAGGCTGAAGAATCAGCCCTTCAGTGAGAGCCTGCGCGAATGCACAGGCAAACCTACGGCTCAGGCAGCTTCTTTTCTGGAAAAGCGAAAGGCCTTCCATACAGACTTAGAAGGTAACCAGTGAGGCTCCGAAGTGGCTGTGTTTTTCTTCGGGGCTTTTCATGAGACAGGCCATTAGTCACTGATTCTCAAATGTGATGTGTTATGTATACATCAGGAATCCTGGTCACTGGCACCGAGGCGGTGGAGAGAAAGTGGTGAGAACACAACCTCTGGGGAAAGGCAATGTGGGTTCAGTTCCCACTCTGTCACTAACCAGCTACTATTTCCTCACTTCCCCTTCTGCTTATATTAATGCCTTGTTCGGACGGTGAGGATTAAGTACTAGATACGAAGTTCCTAATACAGGCCTGGTAGTGATTACTATTTACATTAATGCTTCGAATATTTAATTCTGTCCCATTAAGAAAATGACCATTTGTAGTTGAAACGCTTGTTCTCACACCCTCCGGCTTCACAAGTGCGACAGCTCTGTCCTCGCATTGCCAAGATGAAACCTTGCCTGGCAAGACTGACGGTCGCCAGAAGACGCGTCTCAGAACTGTTTTACTTCTCAGGGCAAGAACCCTCCTGCCCCCCGCCCCCCTCCAGAGGCTGCAGGGAAGGCACAGGCACGACTTCACACGAGGAGATTAGTGTGAGGACACTTCAGCAAAAAGAGCAGCCAGCTGCTGTCACCCCGAGTTTCATCACCACGTGGCCAGCTCCGCCAGGGCCTTTCTTCCCCATGTTTTCATTTCCACTTGCAGTGACATCTGCAGGGGCTTGCTGGGAAGAAGGATGGTTCCTGGAAGTGGCCACAGGGCGTCCTGACAACCCACCGGGGTCTGTACACAGCACTTCGCCGCAGTGGAGGAGGCTGGAGCTTGTCCTGGCGGCCAGGCGAAAGCACCATTTAATTTGTCTTGGCAATGAGACAGGACAGCCTCGGTGGCTCTGTTTTCCCCATTTACACTGCTTAGCCATTAGAGGGGCCCCTCCTCAGGCACTGAGGTTGCAGGAGGAGAGCCTACTGCCTGCTTCCCGGTATCCTAGACATCAGAGGAGAATTCAGGAAATCGTATATTTGGTTTCCACTCCTACATTTTTCACTTGTAATGAGGAAAGCTTTGGTGAGTCATTTCTGATTAATTAACTGATTGCTATTCCTTGTTCAAAGATGTGATACGATAAGAAATATATATTTTTCTTTTCCCCCAGTCCCTGGCACACAGATCCTGAAACCTTTGGAACCTCTAGAGTGATTAAGAGTGCCTTTAGTATGCTACTGGGATGACTGGTGCTGGGGGCCTCCAGATGGCTTCAGGATGGGGCCTGTTGCCAGAAGGACCAAGGCATGATTGAGGGTTGGAACTTTCATCCCCATCCCCACCCCCCCGATATCTGCAAATGAGTGGCTGGTGACTGAGCTAATGGTAAATGATCTAAGCCTAGGTGATGACAGCTCCATAAAAACCCCTGAACTATACAGGGTTTGGACAGCTTTCAAGTTGTTGAACACATCAAGATGCTGACAGGGTGGTGTTAAAAGAAACCACAGGCCTATCATGGTGACACTTAGGCCAAATCAGCAAACCTACCTTAATGCCTAACCTAACTGCAGTTTCAACTCCCCAGGGTTGTAACCTTTAACCAGTCAACATGGAATTTCCTGGTCAATACTAGGACATTTACTGATAGATACCTTCTACTCCCCTTAGGACAACCCTGCCTACACAATGCATTCCTTGCTAATAAATTCCTTTCTTTCCTTCTTTCTTCTTTAAAGATTTTAACTAAACACTGCACCCAGTGTGGGACTCAAACTCAAAAGCCCAAGATCAAGAGCCACACGACTGAGCCAGACAGGTGCCCGTTTGTTGTTATTATTGTTGTTGCTGGTAAGCCTTCTACCTTTAAAAACTTCTTCTGTTTAGCTCAGCAGAGCATCTCTCTCCTCGCTAGAGGGGATGCTGCCCAACTCATGAATCAATGAATAAAACCAATTAGATCTTATTTACTCAGCTGCATTACACCAGAAAGGGCATGGAAGCTCCATGCACACTCCCCCGCCCCTCCCCCATACCCTGCCCTACACTGATCTTCCATTTGGCTGTTCTGAGTTGCATCCTTCATTTAAACAGTCAGTAAACGTAAGTGAAGTGTTTTCATGAACTCTGGTGAGCTACTCTAGCAAACTATCGAACCTGAGGAAGGGGTCATGAAAACTCTGATTTATAGCCGGAACTTCAGATTTTATTTATTTATTTATTTATTTATTAAAGATTTTATTTATTTATTTGACAGAGATAGAGACAGCCAGCAAGAGAGGGAACACAAGCAGGGGGAGTGGGAGAGGAAGAAGCAGGCTCATAGTGGAGGAGCCTGATGTGGGGCTCGATCCCATAACGCCGGGATCACGCCCTGAGCCGAAGGCAGACGCTTAACCTCTGTGCCACCCAGGCGCCCCTTCAGATAGATAGTATTTAATTTAATCCTCACAATCCTAGCTAGGCATTATTATAAGCAGAAAAGGAAGTAAGGATATAGAACTCAGGACTGCCTTACTCCAAAGCTTGCTTTGTTACTTTCTCTCCACTGCCTCAGTGACCAGGATTTCTAACACATTTGAGCATCAGTGACTTATGTCCCATCTCATGACAAGCCCAGAAAAAAAAAAGCAGTCGTTCTGGAGTTCTATTAGTTCATTTATAAATCTGTAAGTTTCTTTATAAATCTTTAAGGCCTTCTTTTCTAGAAAAGGAGCTGACTGCCTGAGCAGAAGGTCTGCCTATGCATTTAGGGCATCTCACACCGAAGGGCTGATTCTCTAATCTAACCTGCTTTGAACGACTATCCAAAACGCTCACGACCATCCTTACACCCACTCGAGGTCACTGTACACCTCACTTACAGCTGCATTCCTCGCAAATACCCGCTATTTAGCATCCATCTGGGCCTTTTCTAAACTCCTTGTTTTTACTGCTGTGTGTCGGTGCGTCTTGGTCATTGCTCTGCCCCCCCCCTCACAAGGGAGCTTGGCCCCCTGCTGTTCTGAAGGTATTTACCTGGTTTCATCTACACTGCCACACCATCGGTCACTGTGGAAAATCATGAGTATTTTATTTTATTTTTTTTTTATTTTATTTTTTTTTAAAGATTTTATTTTTATTTATTTGACAGAGATAGAGACAGCCAGTGAGAGAGGGAACACAAGCAGGGGGAGTGGGAGAGGAAGAAGCAGGCTCATAGCGGAGGAGCCTGATGTGGGGCTCGATCCCATAACGCCGGGATCACGCCCTGAGCCGAAGGCAGACGCTTAACCGCTGTGCCACCCAGGCGCCCCAATCATGAGTATTTTAATCCCTACAGCCCTAAGTAATGGAAGAGGGTTACTAGCCATCTCTTTTTTTTTTTTTTTAAAGATTTTATTTATTTATTCGACAGAGAGAGACAGCCAGCGAGAGAGGGAATACAAGCAGGGGGAGTGGGAGAGGAAGAAGCAGGCTCATAGCAGAGGAGCCTGATGTGGGACTCGATCCCACAACGCCGGGATCACGCCCTGAGCTGAAGGCAGATGCCTAACCGCTGTGCCACCCAGGCGCCCCTAGCCATCTCTTTCCACGTTTTAAAGGACTGTTTGTAAAGTTCTTTTTCTTTTTTTTTCTTTTTTAGAGGGGGAGGAGGGGCAGAGATAGAGAGTTTTAAGCAGGCTCCACACCCAGCATGGAGCCTGATGCGGGGCTGGATCTCACAACCCTAAGATGGTGACTTGAGCTGAAATCAAGTGTTGGATGTTTAACCAACTGAGCAACGCAGGCACCCCTATAAAGTTCTTTTTCACTAGACTCTATTTTAAAGTCAAACTAGCGTCATCAAACTTTTTAGTTCAACATGCTTTGTAGAATTTATATATTGGCTGCAGTCTGGATAAATACCTTATCATGGATTTGTCCTGGCATTTTGTCCTATTACTGGAACATATAAGAAGAGGAATTTTTTTTTTTTAATTGAATGTAAGCTCTATGCCCAATGTGGGGCTTGAACCCATGACCCCAGGATCAAGAGTCATGTGCTCTACCAACTTAGCCAGCCAGGAACCCCAAGAACAGGAACCTTTTATGACTTCCAACGGTCTACAGGATCAAGTTCCAACTTCTCTGGGGGGCAAAGTCCTTTAATGTTCGGCACACTTTCCAGCCTTACCTTCTGCCACTTTTCCCATAAACACTACTCTCAAACAATCAGACCCCGTCACCACTATCCAGGGACTGAACGCTTCCCAACGCCGAGGCCTCTGCATACGGTGGTTTCCCTGCTGAATGCGTCCCCGACCTCCTCTTCAGGAACGCTCCTACTCATCCTTCCGGCAAGCTCTCCAACTCCTTCAGAGATGTCCTCTCCTCAGGGATCCCGTATCTCTATTCAAATGTTATCAAAGGGGCGCCTGCGTGGTGCACTTTGTTGGGTGTCCAACTCTTGATTTCGGCTCAGGTCGTGATCTCAGGGTCGTGGGATCAAGCCCCACGCCAAGCCCCACGTTGGGCTCCATGCTCAGCACAAAGTCTGCTTAAGATTCCCTATCCTTCTCCCTCTGCCCTTCCCCACTGCACGCTCTTTCTCTCTCTCTCTCATTCTCTCTCTCTAAAATAAATAAATAAATCTTTAAAAAAAGTTACCATAACGCATTATAAATATTTATTTGTCTTACTCCTTAGACTCCTCTACCCTTGAGAGTAGAGGCTATTACTATCACTATCTAATTTCTAATGCATAGCAGGAAACTAATTAGAAGGCAGGAAGAATGAACAGCTCTGAAATGACCACCACGAGCAAAATGATTTGGATGGGCATATTCACTTTGTAAACAGAGACCCAAGCACCTACTCAGTGCTCACTAGAGGGTATGAACAGTAACAAAGACAGACGCAGTCCCCACTCTCTGAAGAGTTTGCAGTTTCGTAAAAGAGACGGATTTATAAACAAAATAATAATAAACACATACCACAAGCTCTACAGAAACAACCAGTGCAATAAGAACTACGAAGGAGCAGGGCCGTGAGACAGAAACTAACAAAAGAACTAGAACCACAAACTCCTTCCTCGGAAATGGTAGGGAGCAAGGTACTGTTTAAGTGGACAATTCTGTTCCGATCTGAAGGATAAAAAGGAACTAACCCAGCACAGCACAGGGTAGGGGCAGACATTTCAGATTAAGGGAACAGAACACGCAATGGCTCTGAGGGGAGAAAGAGTTTTGCTCATTCAAAGGAACTCAAAGACCAGGGCGGCAGAGCACAGGAAGCAGGGGAGGCAGAGACGAGCTTGAGGAGGCCGGATCAGGCAGAGCACTTTCTGGCATGGGGGAGACTTAAGTTTTAATCTAAGTGCAAAGGCAAATACAGTAAAAGGGTGATTCTAAGTGTGACATGATTCCACTTATTTTCATAAGATTTTTGTTTTTCTTGCTGTTATGTGAAAAAGACTGGAGGAGAGCCACAAGAATACAAAGATCACAGTTGCCGGGACTGACTTCATTTCAGGCCAAATGATCCAATTCTTCTCACCATTCAGTCCAGTGCACATCATCTTCTAAGAGACCGTTGCCATTCAATTTATCGTGCTTCTCATCCCTATTTTCATAAGTCAATATCCAAAGTATACTTTCTTGAAATTCCATCAATTCTGGTATAGGCATTATTAACACGCTCATTTTATAAGGAATAAACCAAGTTCAGAGAGCTAAGTTGCCTATGTCATCCATCTAGCAAAAACCAGTTCCCTTCCAGTTCTGAATGGACCTTCAGCATTCGAGGGAAACATGAGAACTACTACCATATGTAAACAACAGCCACTATGTTCCATCACAGGATTAGGGGCCAAGATTAGGGAAAAACTGAATAAATGCTGATGAATACAAGGTCATTCAAGGGGTAAAGATAGAAAATATAAATGATTATTAAGTATCTTTGTGAAAAAAAATATATTTACTTTAGCTATGTTTGGTAAACTAATACTTTTTTGTCATTATAGTCTATGAAAGAGTCAATATCCCCCTTCTCATTCAGTGGTAATAAATACACGGACATAAAAAAGGTATCTAGGGGTGCTTGGGTGGCTCAGTCCATTAAACATCTGCCTTCAGCTCAGGTCACAATCCAGGAGTCCCAGGATCGAGCCCCATGTTGGGCTCCCTGCTCAATGGGGAGTCGGCTTCTCCCTCTCCCTCTCCCCCTGCTCCATTCTCTCTCCCTCAAATAAATAATAAAATCTTAAAAAAAAAAGGGGGGGGGAATCTAAAGCCTAATAAAACTAGTCTTGTTCTTCCAATGATTTTTAGGATTAAATTTGCTCATCGATACCACCAAACTAAGCATAAAGTATCAATCTAACAATTATAAGATTCTAAGTAAGCAGATATACAGTAACTATGAATTTACAGCTAGAAGAGCCTAATCTTGAAACGTATCATATTATTTCATTCCAAGTGGGTTAAAAACCAGAAACTAGGGGTGCCTGGGTGGCTCAACCATTAAGCATCTGCCTTCGGCTCAGGTCATGATCCCAGGGTCCTGGGATCGACCCCCACATCAGGCTCCCTGCTTGGCGGGAGGCCTGCTTCTCCCTCTCCCACTCCCCTTGCTTGTGTTCCCTCTCTCACTGTCTCTCTCTGTCAAATAAATAAATAAAATCTTTAAAAAAAAAACACACAACCCCCCCCCCCAGAAACTATATACAGATTCCCAAGCAAAAGCCATCATCCTTATACCTGGATTCCATCATTCCTTTACCAACCAAAGGAATGATAATATAGGAATGATAACATCAGGTCTTAGATAGGAATTCCTATCCCTACTTGATTATCAATAAAACAAATCTGATTTCAAATGGCAAAGATGTGTTGTTAAATCATTTCTGCCAGTGTCTCAGCAGCAGCTCCCTACATACAGGGTTCCTCCACTTGAGCCACCAGTCCTGCTGATGACTTCAGTAAAACATAGTCTACAGGAGCCCAGCAGGGCCCTGAAGAATATTAGAGAAAACAGAAATATGTCCATGTTTCCATGATAAGCCAGGGAAAAATTTTTAAATACAGCTGATCCTGTTGTAAAGTATCTCCCTATTGTGGAAAGATGCATCAGACCCCAAATCCTGATGATAATCTGCATACTTCCTACCTGTAATAAACTTTACTACCTGAAATGGATGCACTATCCACGACCAGCATACAATTCATACTGCATAAGTAAATAAACAGACATCCTGGGCTGTAAACCAAGATTTTGTAAGATTAGAGACTGACTTAATCTTTTTGGCTCCGATCAATTCTAGGTGATAAAGAATGGGTGCTAAAACTGAATTTCTGGAAGAATAAGGTCGATGACTAATCTTGGACTGTGTTTGGTCAATGTTTAGTTGGCCAGCCCATCTCTATGACATTTCTATCTCTGCTCTCTGTAATTTCAATACATATAATGTCAGGCTGTGCTAGGGATGATTTAAAAACTGGCGAAGTAGGGGCACCTGGCTGGCTCAGTCAGAAGAGCATGCAACTCTTAATCTCAGAGTTGTGAGTTCAAGACCCACACGGGGGTAGAGATTGCTTAAATTAAAAAAAAAAAAAAAAACCTTAAAAAAAAACTGGCTAAGAAAAGAATGTGAGCACACTGGAAACTCAGAATGAATTGTTAAAGGAATGAATGAACAGTAAGCTTAAAAGGACTCATCACTTTCTCTAAATCAAGTTGCTGATTTGTAGAAAAGGCAGTGCTAAGAGGCACAGAAACAGCAAAGTTCTTCAAAGTGCGTGTGTGTGTATGTGTGTGCACGCGTGTGTGTGCGCGCGCACAAGTGCATAAATTCACATGTACATACCTGCACTCAAGGCCACACCAGTACCACGGTGGCAAATGGACATCGCCATGGGAAGAGACCAACTGCAAAGAAATACACGAAGGCAATTAAAAAAAGAAAAATATGACATCACAATGGAGACTCCATTTTGTTTTTGTTTTTGTTTTTAAAGATTTTATTTATTTATTTATTTGACAGAGACAGCCAGCGAGAGAGGGAACACAAGCAGGGGGAGTGGGAGAGGAAGAAGCAGGCTCCCAGTGGAGGAGCCTGATGTGGGGCTCGATCCCAGAACACTGGGATCATGCCCTGAGACAAAGGCAGATGCTTAACAACTGAGCCACCCAGGCGCCCCTGGTTTTGTTTTTTTAAAAGATTTTATTTATTTATTTGACAGAGAGCTAGCCAGCCAGCGAGAGAGGGAACACAAGCAGGGGGAGTGGGAGAGGAAGAAGCAGGCTCCCAGCAGAGCAGGGAGCCCGATGTGGGGCTCGATCCAGGACCCTGAGATCACGCCCTGGGCCGAAGACACACGTTTAACGACTGAGCCCCAGCCATCCCCAGAGACTCCATTTTGGCAAAGACAATATAAACCACTTTGGAAATAGGCACTGTTTTATAGGAAAACTGATTTACTTCAGGAGAACATCCCTTTTACCAGAAGGAATCAATCACAACTCAAACTCCTCCTTTCATAAGAAGAAACAACGTTAGTCAGACACCAATTAAAGTTGCATCTAGTTAGAAAATAATCACTAGAATACAACCACCTAGGTCCTTCCTTGTGCCAGTCACAAGACTGAAGTAAAAGGAAAACGAAGTGAGTTTTCTCGATCTAGTTTCACAGAATATAGTCACCCTTGAACTCTTTCTTATGTGCCCATAAATATTCACACTGAGCATACCATTTATTCCCTAATAAACTACTATCCCAAATTTTTAAATCCAATTTTCCTGGATTTAGTAAATGTTTCTTAATCCACAGTTGTTTCGAAATACTTTGTCATCAAACCCTTTCTAAATCATGTTCTGAATCACTGATTTGCCAGAGCATTTCCGTAGAAGGACAACTAACACTGCTATATTCTGGACCTAGTTCTCATGCTCCAGAGGACTGGTTAGTGAAATGGAAAGAACAGGAGTCTCTGGATAAAGTTAATATTCATCCTGGAAAGTCAGCTTACATAGGAAATGCTGAGCACAATCAGACCATACTTTCAGCATTCTAAAGGCAAGCTACTCAAGTAGGCTGAAAAAAATCTCAAAAAGAAATTCTAACTATGTAATGAAAATGGTCACAGTAAGAAAGGAGTAATGGCCAAAGAAACCAAAAAAACTGGCTAGACACCACTCTGCTTAACTCAGACTTAACAGGATAAATATAAAAGGCGGAAGAAGAGCCACATAACAAAGGACAAGCAGAGAACAATGACATAATTTGGTTAGATAAATCAGGAGACTAAAACCCAGAATGAGCTGAGGCTTGCAAAAATGTCAAGGACAACAAAAAGGGGCTTTTAAAATTGTATTCAGGGAAAGAAAGCCTCCTAACCGGGATGGACAATTTTATGTTAATAGATGACAGAGTACAAAGCCGATTGCTCAACTATTTTATTTGTCAAAGAGAATGATTATCAGACTGAAAAAGACAGAACAAATATTGATTTGAGAGAACTGAAAAAAACAGAGGCGGGGAAATTGTTAAGACATTGCTTAGCATTCCAAATGGACTTAGGGCTCGTGGCCAGCGAATGAAATCCCATGACTGGAAGAGCTACCAGAGGAAGCGTGCGCGAGGCTCTGGATATTTAGAAATACTGAAGTGGAAAATGGGGGTGAGACAAGAAACTGCTGGAATCAAACGTGACCCTAATTTTCAAAAATGGTTACAACCACAGCCTGGGTCAGCTGAGTGCTGAGTAGGTAAAGGAGATTTTATTTCCCAGACACCCACTGTACTATTTCCAGTCCCGCATGACCTTCCAGAGTCTTGTCACTCCTTATCGGGCACGTAAGCATTGAGCCCCTTGAACCTGGGCAGAACTTGATGATTGATGGCCTCAAAAAAGAGACTGTAGCAGAACTGACACCGCATGACTTCCAAATCACACTCTCTTCGGCTGTGAGGAAGCCCAAATAGCCCATACAGAGAGCTCAGGTAGCAAGGCTCAGGCAGGGAGAAAAGGATGGTGCCCCCAACAGCCAGAATCAACCCAGGTCATGTGAGTAAGTGGATCTTCAGATTAATTCAGCCCCAGCCTTTGTGTTTTCTAGCTGAGGCCTAGACATCACAGAGCAAAGGCAAATCATTCCCACTATTTCCTGTTTGAACATTACGTAGGAGTCTGGTACAGAAAATCAAGATTTTCTTAATTCACTTATAGAAAAGATAATCACTAAGAGCCACTAAAATTTTCCCTCAGGAAAAAATTTTTTCGGGACATAACGAGATCCCTTTGAACACAGATTAGATCTTATTCATCTCTGTATTTCCAATTCCTAGAAGAGTATCAAGCACACTGTGAGCAATCAACAAATACACTGATTTGAAATGTATTAATTTTATTTCCTTTTTGACTGTCACTGGAATGTTAATCAAGGAAAAGCTAGAGACATAGGATATATGAATTTCAGCAAGTGATTTAACAACCATGTGGCAAATAAAGCCATCGACGACGTAAAATGCTTTTCTCCAAGGAAGATGTACAAATGGCCAGGTAGTGTATGAGAAGATGCTCAGTATCACCAATCATTAGGGAGATGCAAATCAAAACTATAATGCGATACCTCGTCACACCCTTAGGATGGCTGTTATTAAAAACAAACAAACAAAAACAACAAATAACAAGTGCTGATGAGGAGGGAGAGACACTGGGACCCTGTGCACTGTTGGTGGGACCGTAAAACAGCGCAGCTCCTTTGGAAAACAGTATGGCGGGTTCCTCAAAAAATTAAACGAAGAATTACCATATGATCCAGCAGTTCCGTTCCACTTCTGGATAGATCCCCAAAAGAACTGAAAGCAGGACTCAAAGAGGTACCTGTACACTGATTCTCCCTGCGGCGTTATTCACAAGAGCCGAAAGGCGGAAGCAACACCAATGTCCATGGGCGGATGAATGCATAAGCAAACTGTAACGTGCGCCTACAACAGAGGCTTCATTCCGCCTTAGGAAGGAGTGGAATTCTGACAGTCTACAATATGGACGAGCCCCTGAAGACAACGTGCCGAGTAAAACAAGCCAGGCACAAAAGGACAAGCGTTGTATGATTCCACCTTATGAGGACCCAGAGTAGTCAAATTTATAGAGAGAGAACATTGAACGGTTAGGGGCTGGGGCTGGGAGCAGAGGAGAAAGGGAATTATTGTTTAATGAGCAGAGAGTTTCAGTTTAAGAATATAAAAGGATTCTGGAGATGGATAGTGGTGATGGTTTGTACAAGGTGAATATGTTTAATGCCACTGAACTGTGCACTTAAAAATGGTTAAAATGGCAAGTTTTCACTAAGCATTTTTCACTACAATAAAAAATGTGAAAAAGGAGTAAAAAGACAACCCAATTAAAAAATGAGCACAGGACTGGAATATTCCTTTCTCCAAAGAAGATATGCAAATGGCCAATAAATACATGAAAAAATATTCAAAATCAATAAACAGAAGTCAGAGAACCAGTGTGCTTAGATTTATTTTATATCATTCAAGGTAAAACTAGAGCCACTGGCTAGAAGATATAAGAGGCAACAACTTCAATAAAGGAAGCGTCTTTCTGATGGTAAGAGAAGTTCCAAAGGGAAAAGGGGGGCAGTGAGTTCCTTGTATACTACAGGTATACAAGCACAGGCAGACAACCACATGAAGATACTGCAGAGATATTCACTCAGTAGGTACAATGGTGGCTTTTAACTTCGTGTGTGTGTGAGCAGCACCCTTCTTGAAACGCAAAAACGCAATATTTAACACAGATCAAGGCAAAGCTGCTTTGGTTACCCAGGGCCAGGGGCCTACAGTTTCCTCTGAACGTTGGCCAGCCCCCACACGATTACCCACAGAGGCTTAGTGGAATACCCAAAGCCCCGGAGCACTCTGAAAACCAGTAAGGTTGATGATGAAATTAAATTTTACAGACCCTTCAACTCTAACTTTAAAAAAGTTTTTTCTATTTTTTTCTTTTTTTTAAGATCTTATTTATTTTAAAGAGAGAGGAGCACACAACCAGGAGAAGTGGCAGAGGGAGAGAGAGAGGCAGGCTCCCTGCTCCGGAGCCCGACTGGGGCTTGATCCCAGGACCCTGGGACCATGACCTGAGCCGAAGGCAGATGTTTAACCGACTGAGCCACCCAGGCACCCCTTAAAAAAGTTTTCTAACATCCTTTTCAATGACTCTTGTTTTCCTGATAACTTAAACCCTGATACACTCTTGCTTTGATAAACTGACTCAACTTATTAAGATGAAAGAGTATTTCATATGGTGCTAATTTAACTTTATTTTCATGCCTCCTCCAAACAGCTCTAGAAGTTAGTAATAGAAAATATGATGCCATAAAACATAAATCAGCCATCTTTCCTGGACATATCATCTCGGAAACTGCCCTGTGTTCCATGATGCTTTTCCCCCCTACAAGCGTGTCAAGAGTTTCATTAACTCCAACAGCAAACAAGGTAGTGAAAGACTCAAGCCCACCAGCTTACTATCATTCATTATGTGACCCAAGAAAAAAGCCCAGGGCTTTATTTATTTATTTTTTAAAAGATTTTGTTTATTTGAGAGGGAGAAAGCTAGAGAGTCAGGCGGGTGGCAGATGGAGAAGTAGGCTCCTCATTGAGCAGGGAGCCCAACATGGGACTCAATTCCAGGACCCTGGGATCATGACCTGAGCTTTAAATATACATTAAGAATAACATAATAATAAGTTTTTCACCATTATAATCCCCCCCAAATGTTTTCTCTCTTAAGAAAAGTTTACCATAAAGTTGCAGGATTAAGACCACTTATTAGGATCCTTCTGTTTTAGTAGAATGTCCAATTTCTGCAATCAGAATTATTTCTGGAATCCGGCTTGGAAAAAATCTGAAGCGTTGTGGTATTTGTGGAGGTGGTTAAAAAATGGCCAGCCTCTCTGGCAAGAACCCAAGTAAAGAGAGTAGTGGAGCCCAAGGAGCAGCTCGTGAGGGGTTCTGCTTTGCCAACACCAGCACGGCAGCTATCAATGTTACTTCTGAGAACACCAGATAAGCAGCTACAGACGCAGCTATGTACAAGTGTATACTCGCGTACATACATGTGCCTCTGTGTTTGCAGACATATACATCCCAGTTCTACCTACTGCAAAGGCCTAGAAGCCATGACAGCCTGGCAGCAATGAGCACATTTAGCACCCAGATCTTGATTGCACAGGAGCGTTCTTGAAGAACTCCCACTGGCTGAGTGTGGGACAATTCAGACATCAAAATAAAGGGAGAGTTAACCTTTGGGGAAAATAGGAACTATGAAATAATAAGAAATATGGATATACATTGTCTCCGTTCCTGGTTCCTGACACTGAGTTCCTAAAACCCTTATAATCTTAGTGATGGGAGTGCTAGGAACATCTTTTGTTCTAATATTTGGTCTTTGACCCTGATTCCTGACACACAGTTCCTAAATCCCTTGGAATTTCCTGGGTGGTAAGAGTGTCCTCTGTTCTAATGAGGTGACTCTGGATGGGGGCTAGTTACCAGAAACACTGAGCCATGATTAGAACCTTGGAGCTTTCCAGTCCACCCCCTTTCTTTCCAGGGAGGGAAGAGGGGCTAGAGATTGCGTCAATAATTGATCATGCCTACCTGATGAAGCCTCCATAAAAATCCCAAAAGTGAAGGATTCAGAGTTTCCACGTTGGTAAGTACATCCACACATGTCAATCAGCTATCAGCTGTCATATCCCTTTTAATGAACTAGTAAATGTAAGTAAATGTTTCTAAGTTCTGTGAGCAACTCTAGCAAATTATTGAACCTGAGAAGGGGATAGAAAGAACTCTTGATTTATAGCTGGTCAGTCAAAAGCACAGGACTTGCAAACTGGCATCTGGCGTGGGGGGCAGTCTTGTGGGACTGAGCCCCTAACCTGTGGGGTCTGCACTAACTCCAGATAAGTGTCATAAATGAATTATTGGACACCCAACTGGTATCCAGAGGGTTGGAAAACTGGCTCGTGTGGGAAAAACCTCCACACATTTGATGTCAGAAGTACTGAAAACAGGGGAGCCTGGGTGGCACAGTCGTTAAGTGTCTGCCTTCGGCTCAGGGCGTGATCCCGGCGTTCTGGGATCGAGCCCCACATCAGGCTCCTCCGCTGGGAGCCTGCTTCTTCCTCTCCCACGCCCCCTGCTTGTGTTCCCTCTCTCACTGGCTGTCTCTCTGTCAAATAAATAAATAAAACCTTTTAAAAAAAAAAAAAAAGAAGAAGTACTGAAAACAGAAAAAAAAACAGTGCTGTTTTTCCTTTAGGTGGTGTCACAAGAGTAGAGGAGAAATGAGTTTTTCCTTTTAGCAATCCTTGAGACTGATAAAGAAAGCAAACTTTAGCCTATTTATTTATTAATTTATTTATAAATAAATCTAGAGGGTATGATGGAATTAGAAAAAATACAATCTGGCAACCATCATTGTAGTAAGTGACTCCTAGTAATAACTAATGAATGTTGATAGTAAGTATCATGAACAGATGGGGGGGGCAGGAGTCTCACCACAAAATAATTAACAATAAACACAATATCTTTATTCATTAACTTTACAGATGGAGAAACCTAAGCAGACACATTTTAACTAATGATAAAAGTCAACATCGCCAGCAATGGGATAAATCATGATCACATGTAGCTCCCCCTCCCCCAGGCACTGAGAAGAACACAGGACCACTAAGAGCTATCCCTGCCAAAAATGCATAAATCACAAGAAAACGTCAGGCAAACCCAAACAGGAACAATCTAAAAATGTTAACGTCATGAAAGATAAGGAAAGACTAAAAAACTGTTCCACACTGAAGGAGATCAAAGAGTTAAACGGACACTAAATGCAGTACACAATCCTGGGTTGGATCCTGGACCTGTAAAGGACAGTATTAGGACAACTGACAACATTTGAATGGGATCTGAGGATTAGATGGTGACACTGAGTCAAAGTTAATTTTTTTTTTAAGATTTTATTTATTTATTTGATAGAGAGAGACACAGCGAGAGAGGGAACACAAGCACAGGGAGTGGGAGAGGGAGAAGCAGGCTCCCCCGCTGAGCAGGGAGCCTGATGTGGGTCTCGATCCCAGGACCCCGGGATCATGAACTGAGCCGAAGGCAGACACTTAACGACTGAGCCACCCAGGCGCCCCCAAAGTTAATTTTCTGATTGTGATGGTTTGTACTATAGAGTATCCTTGAATTTTGTTTTGTTTTGTTTTAGAGAGGGAGAGGGCAGGGAGGGGCAGGGGGAGACGGAGAGGGTGAGAGAGAATCCTGACGCCGGGCTCAATCTCACGACCCTGACTGAGATCAGGACCTGATCCAAAATCGGATGTTTAATCAACCAAGCCACCCTAGAGTGCCCTTGAATGTAAAAAACATGCACTCAAGTATTAAGGGTTTATGGTAGGTAGAGTAATGACCTCCCTGAAGATGTCCACACTCTATTCCCTGGAACCTGTATTTTACCTAAATGGCAAAGGGAAATTTAAAGTTGCAAATGAAATTAAGTTTGCTAATAAGCTCACCTTAAACTAAGGAGACTGTCCTGGATTATCTGGATGAACCCAGCATAATCACCAAGGTCCTTAAAAGTGGGAGAGGCTGGCAGAAGGAAGGAATCGAGAAGAAATGTGACAATGGAAGCAGGGTTGACATGGTGGGAGGGAGAAGAACGTCACCCATCATTGCTGGTTTTGAAGATGGAGGAAGGAAGCCACAAGCCCAGGAACTCAGAGTAGCCTCTAGAAGCTAGAAGAGGCAAGGAAACAGGTTCTTCCCTTGAGCCTCCAGAATGGAATGCAGCCCTCCCAATGCCTTAATTTTAACCCACTGAGACCTGTGTCAGACTTCCGACCTATGGAACTGTACGACAGGAAGTGTGTTGTTTTGAGCCGCAAAGCTTGTGCTGAGTTGTTACAGCAGCGTTACAGGACTGACGGAACATCATCTCTGGACATGTTAACAAAGTGGGAACGTGCATAAAGCTATACAGGAATTCAGTGTATTGTTTTTATAACATTTATGTAGATTTGAAATCGTTTCAAAACAATGTTTTTCAATTAATGGGAATTACATTTTGACCCACCAGCATTTTCCATAATCATAGTTCTGCAGGATAAATTACCCTATAAGGCCAGAAGACAGAAAACAGTCTTCTTCTTACAAAAAAGGCTTGAGGGAAATAAACAGGGAGGCAATGGTCCAACCTCCAGAACCTTCACCTATTACTTCTAAACTCCCTGGTTCCAGAGACCTTACCTGTAGATAGTGATATGGGGAGACAGAGGACGGTTTAAATCAGTGTTCTTACTCCAGAACCTCTCCATCTCTTCCTTGGCTGTGGTTCCCAAAGGAACAGCACTGAAATAAAACCAGAAGGCTTTAAAATGATTAAAAGTAAACTTGGCTTAAGTTTTTACATAACAAAAAGGTAAATTAAAAAAGCTAAGCTCTAAGCTGGGCTGGATGAGCCCACTGCATAAGGAAAACATGTTCGTCCACTCCCCTTGTCTCTATGCCAAGTCTGACTCAGTTATTAATAACCCCAATCACCCAGTGAAGTCGTATCAGAGGAGAACTCTTCTTTCCAATCCCCCAACACACAGGTCCTGCAACAGAAGCTCAACTTCTTTCATGCTGCACAGCAGAGCAAGGGCAATATTTCAAAACCATTTAAATAAATGCATCACCCTTTCCCCAGGCCACGGGTGCTGTCTCATACACAACCACCTGCTCTCATCTGTTTTGTCAAGACTCCCTTTCAGGTTCTCAAAAATCAAGAACTAGATCAGCTCAGTACCTCTGAACAGTTTCTTGGTTTCCCTTGTCACAGGGTTGGGTTGAAGCCAAGTGTTGAACAGCTGCGTTCAACAATTTCATTTATTACGTATCCATATTAAACACGATCCCATCCCACTCAAGAAAATATAACCTACCCATAGATTACTTATTAATTACAGAAAGAAAAAAAAAAACCCAGTAACTTCATAGTGGAAAAATACCTAGCAGACATTCCCTTATTCAAATGATCACACGCCCCCTGAAGTGAATGTAACAGAGAATATACATCACTTGAGTAATACTCCTGCCAAAAACAGGTAACCTGACTCTAATTATAGGAAACGGTAAGACAAACCCAACGTGAGAGACATTCTACAAAATAACTGGCCTGTATTCTTCAAAAATGTCAGTGTCGGGGCGCCTGGGTGGCACAGCGGTTAAGCGTCTGCCTTCGGCTCAGGGCGTGATCCCGGCGTTCTGGGATTGAGCCCCACATCAGGCTCCTCTGCTATGAGCCTGCTTCTTCCTCTCCCACTCCCCCTGCCTGTGTTCCCTCTCTCGCTGGCTGTCTCTATCTCTGTCGAATAAATAAATAAAATCTTTAAAAAAAAAAAAAAAACTGTCAGTGTCATAAAAGACAAAGGAAGGCTAAGAAGCAGTTCCAGAGTAAAGGACACTAAAGAAACATGACAAGTAAATACAATGTACGAGCCTAATTAGCTCCTGGATGGGGAACAGGAGGACTGTATTTCTCTAAAATACATTCTATGGGACAAATGGAAAATCTGAAAACGATCTCTATGCTGGATAAGAGTACATCAATTTTAAATTTCCTGAATTCAGTAATTGTGTTTGTATAATTATACTGTTATATAAGATAGTGTTCTTGCTCTTGAAGAAGCAAAATGTCGTGGTATCTGCAACTTCATCTCAAAGAACTCAGAGAAAACACTAACAGTAATTAAATATACATCAGTCTGGACCACACTAAATTGTCAATATTAGACCAGGTTTGACCAACAAAGGTAACGATTTTGTAAGACACAACCTAAAATACATAAAAAAGTAAACTGTGTTTACTTAAACACAGCAAAATGTTAACAACTGATGAATCTAGGTGAAATGTATATAGAACTCCACTGTACTATTCTTCCAACTTTTCTGAAAGTATAAAATATTTCCCAAATTTAAAGTTTAATATTTTTATCCTTCCTTCTACTACCAGATGAGAAAAACAGTGACCACAATCACTAAATTTTCAGCCAACCTTCTGCAACTTCCTTCTTTCATACGTATCCCCAAAATCTAAACCAACGACCCACTGCTGCTCCCTGAGAGAAAAAAAGTCATAATAACCTCCACAAATTTAGAAACTTACTTTCTGATACAGAGCCAAGGACTAAGGTGGGCACGGAGGCAATGACGGCCAACATGTCTGCAAGATAAGAAAATAATGAGTCAATGAGGGGGGGGGTGCCTGGCTGGCTCAGTGGGTGGAATCTGCGACCCTGAATCTCAGGGTTGTATCCCCTGAGCCCCATGTTGGGTGTAGAGATTACTTAAAAACAAAATCTTTAAAAAAAAAAGAGAGAGAGAATAAAGAGTCAACACACATTACGAGATCAACCTCAGTTTATCAACGTCTCTATTTTTGTACCGTATTAGATTTAGGAGTGGAGGGAAAAACTAATAAGATGAAAACAAGGACAGTATCAATTTCCTTGAGATTATTTTTTAGTTGGAAAGCTACAACTTCAAATAACTGGAGAATAATCAGATATATAACCTACAAATGCAAAATAAAGTCTTAGCCAAACACGAATAATACAAGATAAAAGAATAATCAGAGTTGGTAATTTTCAAGAGAGAAATATAGAATGTGATTTTTTTTTTTTAGTTAGGTGTTAAAGGACAGGGGTAAATAAGAACAAGAACAAGAATAAGAATATGCCTCAGATAACTGCTGCAAATGGATGAATTAAGAAGGTTGAAGAATAAGGGGTTTGTGGAAGGAAGGTCCTAAATACTAAGCTATCATTTTAGGAACTGCCATCAAGTTCCAGACAAGCTGGATGAACTTCAAGTCAAAAAGTCTCTAATCATGCAAAAAGCATGGGAACGCAAAGACTTCCCTGACCAGTGAAGAGTTACGTGAGGAGGGTACACAAGTGTTCTACCAAAAAGTTGCTATTTTTGAAAGGTACACATTAGTACCAAAACTGCTTTTCAAGTCTAAAACTAAGACGTGCCCACGCATTCTATGTAAAGTGAATTTAACTGATCCAGAGTTCACAGTATTATGAAAAACACGACCACGACGCCCCTTTATTCACATTATATCAAATCTTTCCAAAATTATTTAAGAAAGTTACCTAAGTGGGATTAAAATTAAAAATACATTGATTCTACAAAAGTTTACAGTAGATCTACTACATGTAAAGCACTGTGGGGACATAAAATCTCCTTGAGATCCAATGATCTTCTAAAAAAGCTCACGGTGTCCTTCACACCACAGATACTAGATGCATAAAGAGGTCAAAATCCCTGTGCTTTACGTAGGACAGTAGAAGCGCCCACTATTTGAAGGCAAAATAATCCAATCAACACTTCCTTCAGCTCTTCCTTCTTTCCAGCTTTGGAGGCAAGAGGTGAATACCGACATTGTGTACGGAAGGCTCCCAGAAGGGAGAAGTGGGAACAAATGTCTTCAATCAATTGAAGTAATTGTGGTTCTGAAGTTGCAGGGCACGCATTCCTCACACCAGGCGAGGTCCAGTCACCCAGCTACCCGGCAAGAGTTTGCAGATGTGGGTTGGAATCTACAGCACTCTCTGTCTCGTGCTATTGTTTCCCAGACAAATGCCAATGTAAGCTTTCCACAAGGCCCTCGCAGAAGCTAGCTGCACAAACTCCATAACCTTATTTGAAATATGACAAAAGTAGGTATCTATCCTTGCCTTTAACGTGAAACCAGGAACTCTGAAAAGTTCCACCAAGGCTTGTACTTTATACGTTATAGCTCAAAGGTAACAGTATTTTCTTTTTAATTAACACCCAGAATGTATCATTCTAGTTAGTACTGTTCCCTTCTAAATGCAATAAACATATACCCAAAAATGTAATCACTGCTCAAATCATTTCTGAAACTCTTCTCTGGATTGGGGCAACAACAGTCATGCAGAAAGAACATCAAAGTAAGAGTCAGACTAGAGTTCTAGTTCTAAGTTGTATAACTTTATGGAATCACTGAGCTGCAGCTTTTTCATTTATGAAATGGGATTGGTAAGACCCACTGACTGGTTGCTGGGAGGATGACACAAGAAAATGTACAGGAAGGCACTCTCCAAACCGCAGTATTGCCCATACATATGAGATATTACTAATATTTCATTGGTCTCCCCAAGGTCTTTAGAATTCACATCACGTTCTTTTTAAAACCCTCAGTGGTGATAAAAACATTCATCTGCTGAAAATGGATTTGACTTTTGGAGAAAAACAAAAGTTATTCAAAGCCAAGTCTATGTGATCAAACTAAATAAAACCATTTTTGGGGGCGCCTGGGTGGCGCAGTCGTTAAGCGTCTGCCTTAGGCTCAGGGCGTGATCCCAGCGGTCCGGGATCGAGCCCACATCGGGCTCCTCTGCTGGGAGGCTGCTTCTTCCTCTCCCACTCCCCCTGCTTGTACTCCCCCTCTCGCTGCCTGTCTCTCTCTGTCAAATAAATAAATAAAATCTTTAAAAAAATAAATAAAAATAAAACCATTTTTGGTCCAAAACAAGATGTGACTACAATATAATGAGTTTCTCTTATATGATCTCTAAACTTGATCTGATGGTATGCCAAAAAGTTTTAGAAATATCTGATGTAAGAGCAACACTAAAATAGATGTGTAACTTTGAAGGACAGGATGAAGAGCAATCGTTTATATACAAAAGTTCTCATTAATGGCTATTAGGACCCAACCTGCTCCCAAGCTACAACAGGAGTCACCCTTGATTTCTTCTTTTCTCTCACCCCCCCCATATATATGCGAGGCACCACCCAATCCTATCAATGCTATCCGGGAAACTTCAGTTCATTGTTTTAGTCCTTACCATTTTCATTTCTCACAAAAGGGCTAGAAAAGGAGCTCCTGAACTGATCTCCCTAGCATCACTCTCTTCTCTATCATTCAATATTACCAAAGCTAACTTACTGAAAAATAAAGCTGACCTCATTGCTTTTCTGCCCCAAAGTCTTTTAACAGTTCTGTTGCTTGCAGTATAAGGTCCCTATGATAGCCAAACAAGGCTTTTCTCAACACAGCCCAAACCAACTCTCTGGATCCATTCTCCCACAAATTCCCTTCAGCCCCTTATATTATACTACCGAATATTATACTACATACACCCAGACAGAGCAAGCCGTCTTAGGACCACATGCCTTCACTTGTGCTGTTCTTTGAGCGGAACCTCCCTCACTCTGATAAACTCTTCCTTCAAAACCCAACAACTCCTAGATGGCGACTTCACCGCTTCTTTAGCCTTACTTGCACCTGCCTGGCTTCTACACCACTTCTTCCTATCTCTGTATCGACACATACTATGTTGCCTGGTAATTAATCTACTTATCTCTCCTAGCCTGAGCTCTTCAAGGATAGGACTGGAATGCTTTCTGTCTGTAACATCTACGATGTCTGACACATAGGAGAGGCTCAAAAGAAGTGGTTTCTAAATGAATATGCTTATTTTAAAAAGCAGTCGTGTATATTTAAAGTTAAACCTTATTTTTAGAGGTGTTTCACATGTAGCATTTTATATGATGAGCGATGTGCAGATAGTTAATGACTCCCGGTGACTTTGTGCTTAAGTAGCATGAACTTTATCTGACAGAAGTCTAGCTGTTCTTAGCTTAGGTCTCTATCTCCGTCTTGGCTTTGGCAAGTCTTTCCTTGACTGAGTGCCAAAGGAGCTTGCATTACTCAGCAGGTTATTCATTCCTGGCTAGTCTGTGAACTGTTTAGGGAGTATACAAAACATAGAGCACTAGTCAATGAACAATAATCCTGACCAATATGATCATTTCAAGCTAAATGTTAATTCTACCAAAAGTCCCTGACATCTACCAAAATATATCAAAGAATTCAAAACCAGTCAATTATGGTAAAACTACCTGGAATAAAGACTGCAGTTCTGAAGAGACTGGCCCTGGTATGCCTTAGGAAAAAAAGATACATTTGGAAATGAGAGGGAGAAAAATGATGGATTGAGATAACCCACTCCTGGTATCAACTCCGAGAGGAGTCATTTTTTCACAGAGAAAAACTAAATAAAGTCCCTCTATTTTTATACTGGGTGACTGAAGTGGAAAGAGAAATGAGAAGACATTTGGGGAAATCAGGAATTAAATCTCAACATTAAAACTAACTTTCCATATCAAATAGTTTCCAAAAATAGGCTTGGCACGAAACTATGCTGGCATTTGTACCAGGAGTGTCTAAAGTCACTGAAGTCGCTGGGTCTAGAAAGGCTCTGAATACAGAATGAAGCCTAGAAAGAGGACAGCTCAGGATGGAAGAAAATCCAGGGTACTTCTCCAGACAGTGAATGACCTCGTATAGAAAAACTGAGACATCCACACCACACACACGCCCCCCCCCCCCCCGAATTCCCGGGGCTGCTGTGGGGCAGCAGAGTGACCGCTATGGGCGCTATTGCTAATCGCCAGCGCGGTAGGAATCCAGGTCTCCTGTCCCTCCGCCAAGGGCCCGTTAGAAACTCAAGACAGTGTCCTCTCATTGCCAGCAACCAGCGTTTGCAGGAGTTTTAAGCAAAGACAAAGTACACCAAGATCCCTCTCCCCGAAGCCCAATTCCTGAATAAGACCTCGAAGTCCTAGCGGATAATCCGCTGACCTCGAAGTCATAACTTTACTCTCTCGGAGCTTGGCTCTCGGTGTGGCCCCGAGAGCAATCTGGGGGAAAAGTACTGGAGGTGGGGGGAAGTGGAAGGGGCGAGAGCCGCGCGACCCGTCGGTAGGGAGCAGGGACGAGATAACCGGCCAGTGACCCCGAGTACCGGAGCGGCTGGGGGAAGAGAAGGGGCCCTAGGATTCCACAGCGCGCGGCACGCACAGCCGTGGGGCCTTCCCCTGCCCAGGCACGGGGCAAACAGCCGTCAGCAAGATGTGAGGGGCAGTGCAGGGCTCCCGACGGCCGCGGACACCGACTCCCAGCCCCAGGCTAAAGTCACCTCAACAAGAGCGCAGCCATCTTGAGTTCCGGCCTGGACGGAAGTGACGCCCAACGTCCCCACCGCCTCAGGGCGGGGTCTCTGTCACGTGACAGCACTCGCTCTTTATAAAGGATGGGGCGTGGCCGTGTTCCAGCTTTGTTCAGATTCTTGGTTTTTGCTGGTTCTGTCTTCTCTTCCCCGTCTCCCTCAGCTCGCTTCTACCAGAATTTGCCAGAGATTTGGCAGAAATGGCGCTGACTCAGACTCTACAGTCTGCATTTTACCTGCGAACATAATTAATTTCGTTTCGCACTACTGAACATCTTACTTGGCCTGATGCTTCACCAGGGACTCCTCAGTCTAGTTTCGCCCCACCTCCTTCCCAGGTAGGCCGGCTAGGGCACCCACGGAAACGGGCTCCATCTCGTTGTAATGGGAAGCTTCGCCGATGGAGAGATACGCAAGT
>NW_024424452.1:44897621-44928309 GCF_017311325.1 Ursus maritimus | reverse complement strand
AAGAGCGTGAGAACGACGCAGACCGTCATCCGAAGACCAGGGAGCCTCCTCTAACCACCTGGATTAGCTTTGTGCCCCACAGTTCCTTGGCTTGTGCTGCCGCCTGAGCTGGACGCCCACTAGTCAAACACAACGCTCCTTTGTTCCTTGTTTCAAGGCTGGGTGGGTGACACCCACAGCTAGAAGAACCCGGAGTGGGGGGGAAAGCTCGCTTTGATTTTTAAACACACACACACACACACACATATATATAGTTTTGAGGAACCCAAGCACAGCAATCAATTGCAGAGTACTTGTGACTTAAGGAAAAAAAGGGGGGAGGGAGTGAGAAAGGAATAGAAAAAGTAAAAAGGTTCTAAAAAGGTTCTTGAGTCTCTTTTGGGCGGGGGGGGGGAGTGAAGAAGATGAAGACAGCCTAGAGCAACTCCTACAATAAAACATTCAGCTACATTAATATTCAGATTTCATTTATATTTAGCACTCTTGCACTTCTTTCAGGATTTAAATAGCACAAGTTCATTTATTTCTTCATCAAATGAAAATACTATTTTGCATTTCTATAATACTTGACAAAGAAAGCACTTTTATAGACTTTTGGACTGGAAAAGTCTCTCGGACCTGATTTTCTATCCCGTGCAGAGATCTCCTCTGCACACTTAATGGCCACTGGTCTTCAAGACTCTGCTCTAACACATTCAGTAATGGTTACCTCAAAACACAAGTTTCATTTAGTGAACAACTTAATCATTAGAAAGTTGTTACAATAAAATACAGTTTTCTGGGGGTACCTGGCTGGTTCAGTCAGTGCAGCATGCGACTCCCAATCTTAGTGTTGTGAGTTCAAGGCCCAGGTTGGGTGTAGAGACTATTTATAAATAAAATCTTTAAAAGTAATAAAATAAAATACAGTTTTCTGCTGTTGAACTTCCAGTCATTGATCCTACTTTGGCCCTCTGTTACTTCACATTAACAAATCCAATGAATGCCTCTTTGACTTAGCTCTTTAAATAATTTCATTATATATATATAAACTTTTTGCCAGAGTATGTGAAAGTGCTTTAGGGGAGTCAAAGATACAAACATGTAATTGTCCTCAAGAAGCATATAGCCTTATCAGGATCAGTAAGTAACTAAATACAACAAAGAAAGTAGCAATCCCATGAAAGAAGTATAGGTTAAAAAGGGTGGGTGGATGAAAGCAGAAAGTGATTATTTGCAGCTGGGGAGGTGGGGTTAGGGAGGTGTAATTGACTACAACATGCTGTGAACGTCTATTGATGATTTTGCCTGTGGAGTTTATGCTCAAGTCCTGTATTCAGAGTTCCACAATCCAAATCCAATACTAATCACAGAGCCCACCATCTGCTGTGTAAGGAGATGGCAGGTAGTACCAGGAGCCTGTGGCTTTACAGGTGAACCTGCAGTGGTCCCACTAAGGGAACTACAGTGGCCTCTCTCCTCAAATTAACCTGTAGGGCCCATAATTGATGGAAATCAATCACACTGAAATTCAAACAAGACATTAAGTCAAGTGCCTTTATCACCAGGGTTTATCTTAAAAATAAGCAAGAGGGCTGGGGCGCCTGGGTGGCACAGCAGTTAAGCGTCTGCCTTCAGCTCAGGGCGTGATCCCGGCGTTATGAGATCGAGCCCCACATTAGGCTCCTCTACTGTGAGCCTGCTTCTTCCTCTCCCACTCCCCCTGCTGTGTTCCCTCTCTCGCTGGCTGTCTCTGTCCTGTGGAATAAATAAATAAAATCTTTAAAAAAAAAAAAATAAGCAAGAGGGAAAAGCAGGGTCTAGCCAAGGCCTGGGGTCAGAGAAAGAAAGGGGAAGAAAGAAGGGAAAACATTTCAAATGGGAGTATGAGAGTTTTGGTGAAAAAAAAAATCATTTCAGATAATCCCAAGGAGGGAAACAAAGGAGGCAACAATCAGGAGAGCTTTGGTCTGAATGATTTTTTTTTTTTTTTTTGGCCAAATTTGTCTTAAAACTCAGCTCTGACCATGGAGACAACTCCCATTCCTAACCCCATACATCACTCCAAAACCTTCAGGAATGTTAATAGTTAGTAGTTAGTTGGACAGTTAGGTAGTCAGGGCCAGGGTCCCCAACAAGAAAATATGGAGTCAGGACAACGAAAATAAAACAGCACTAACACCCTGTTTTGTAGATTAGACAGGACCACACTAACATTCTGCTCTGCAGCCTTTGCAGAAATCACTTCTGCAAAATGTCCTAAACTAAGGCAATTAACCACAAAGCATTTGTCAATATCACGGGCAAGGGACAGTTAAGACATAAGCCCCTAGATGTCAACAAAAAAAGACCATCAGCACAGAGACATTAACCTAGTAGGTAGACAGATATGTGACCAAATCCCTGATTGGCATGACTCAGGACACCCTGATTGCTTAAGACAGTTCCGCAAAAGAGCTCATAAAAACCCCTAAACTTAGACACTCCGAGGGCAACCCTCTCAGGCCCCCCTCCCTCTTTGGGAACTTTATACTACCGTTCAATAAATTTTGCTTTGCTGCCCACCACTCTTCGTCTGGTCTACCTCTTCATTCATTGAAGTGGTGTGACGAAGAACCACAAGTGCTAAGGGGACAAAAATCCTGTAACATTATGATGTACCAATCAAACCCACCCTCTTTCATCTGCCATTTAATGCCCTTCCCCAATTGGCTTCAACTCTCCTGTACAGACTTGTTTCCTGTGACCCCTTTCAAGTTCCCCCAAATCAAGTCAAAGTGGAGGGCACAAGCTCTGCCTTGAGTATGCTCAGTACTTCACAGATCTACACAACACACACACACACACACACACACACCACACCACACCACACCACACCACACACACACATATTTTCCTATCTCTTTGTTTTTGCTGTTCTGCCTAGATACTTTCACTACCCATTCCATATCTAATATTGCCTTCTATACACAACTTCCCCTTTTTCTGAACTTCATGTATTTTATTTCCTTATTTATTTATTAAGTAGGCTCCACACCCAGTGTGGAGCCCAACACAGGGCTTGAACTCACAACCCTGAGATCAAAACCTGAGCTGAGATCAAGAGTCGAACCCTTAACCGACGGAGCCCCCCAGGTGTCCCGATTTACTTTTGTTTGTAATCTCTGTTACATAACAATCTCCCTGATGTTTGTGAAGTATTGGGCATAGTCGAGCAGACCTGGTTGAGCCCACATTGGTATTCTCAGCACTTTGTCCATCTTCCTGCTATGGCAAGCATCATGGTTTATTATATTGAGTTATTGATGGGTTCGTTCTCTGATTCTCCCTTCTCTGCACACCCCCCAACTAGATTTTAAACTCCTTCAAGGAAAAACTTAATTTTCATTCTTCTTTCTGTTACCCACATACCCATACTTCACATATTGTTGGAACTCAATACAATTTTGTTGCCTTGTTCTAAATTGACGTGGACTTAAACTGTAGCGTGAGGCATTGAAAAATTCTCTGACGAAGAGGGAAAGCTCAGGGGATTCTTCCCTGGATATTTTCCAATGGGGAAAAGCTCTGTCAGGGAAGAATCACCCAGGATGCGGGGAGATGGGGGAAAAAAAAGAAAAAAAGACTCCCAGATGACCTGATCACTCAAGGAGCCTGTAACGCAACCAACAGTCATCAAAAACAAAACCAAAACCAGGGGTATCCCATTTTCAGGTCCTCTGGGAGAGCTACTCTCTGGTAAGGAAGCTACAGAGGAATCCCTTCTCGCAGGCTTAGGATTTAGGTTCCCTGCCCGGCTATCCCTTAGAGAAGTGTGTTTATGTCCCTTTTTCCGCCCCTCTCCCTCACAACCCCCCCACCCCAGCATTCCAGCCCAGGGCAGGGGGAGGCCAGCAGACACAAAGCCCTCTGTGTATGGGGTGGTATGTGTCCCCCCCACCCCTCCACCCAGAGGACACAATGCCCCTTCTGCTCCCTGTGCTCTGCCCCCCTCCCCACCACCTCTCAACTGCGCATGCCAGGCTGCAATTGGTTACCGGCTCAGGACAGCCCCCTCATACTGGGGCCCCAGGGGATTTTAAGCGGATTCCAGGAACCCCCCGCTCAGTTCCTTTTCCCCCACTCTCCCAACCCCGCAGACGGTTCAATTCCTTTTCCCCCACTCTCCCAACCCTGCAGATGCTCCGGGCCCTAGCCCCTGGCCCAGCTATGGCTCCTGGGGCTCCCTCGTCCAGCCCCAGTCCTATCCTGGCTGCGCTGCTCTTCTCTTTGGGTAAGTGGAGCCACCCCAGTCTGGGGACCCTGGGGCTCAGGATGCTTCTCAGCAACCTTCTCACTGCTTCGCTGCAGTCCCCACTGCAACCAAAGAGTGAGCAGGATCAGGAAGGCAATATTATATTCAGAGGAAAAAAATACCTGTGTGTGTGTGTGTGTGTGTGTGTGTGTGTGTGTGTGTATATATATAGTTTGGAGGGAGGCAATAAAGGTATTCTGTGAAGGGAGAAGGTAAAAGAGAGTGTAGAGAACTTCTCTGAGGTGGACCTGATTGGACCCAGGTTGGAAAGTAGTAACATGGCCCCAGAGCCATGCTGAGGGCCTGGTGGGAAGCGGTGTGATCGCAGGGTAGGGAACAGGGTCAGACACCTGGGTTCTGGTCCCTACTCCTTCCCTGATAGTGTGTGAGGTCCTTAACCTTAGTTTCCCTCAAGAGAAAAGTCAGGGAATGTGATCTAAGGAAGGAGCCCAACTCTTCCAATCCTTTGTCTCTTGGTGCCTCAGTTTCTCCCTGTGGATCCATTGTCTATTATATGGGTGAGCAGAGTAGAAGGGAGATTCTATGAGATTCTAAGATCTTGTCCATCTAGAGTTGTCTTCCTCCATAAGTTGACCAACCCCTTCCTCACCCCATGGCAGATGTTGGGTGAGCAAGAGGAGGTCAAAGTAAGGTCATTTGAATGGATGCTTCCCTTCTCCAAACTGCTTCAAAGCTTAGTACATTAGATGAGCAGTAGGCAAATTGGGGGTGGGGGAGAAATGCTAAGAACATCCAAGGTTCTCTTCTGTCAGACGATCTTTGAGTCCTAAACCCAGAACCTATACTCTTCTGGGTGTTGTACTGGACTACTCTGGGACACCCAGAGAAAATGTTAACGATAGGGAGTTAGAGAAGGTCATAGTGAGGGAAATGGGGAGAGGGAGTCTTGGAGAATAAGGAAGAGAGTTCTGTCCCAGAACCTGTCCCACCCATTATGGAACCATTGCGCAGAACCAAAGGGCAGTGGTTAATGTTAGAACAGGAGGAATAGAAGTTAAATCCAATGAATAACGTTTGTTGTTGCATTTGGGTTTCCCAAGAGAGCTCTAAGAGGTGAGTCACTGCTATTGCATGCTGAGGTGGGAGATTTGAGACTATAGAGCAGGAGTGGGGGGGTTAAGGGGTAGGGGGAATGGCATAAGCCCCCAACATTGGTCAGACAATGCGTCTCTGTTTGTTTGGTTTCTTCCTCCCCCTCCCATAGAACAAAAGGGTCTACAGTTGCCCCCACCCAGGGCCGGCCCCCACACATAGTCTCCCTGGAATGGCCTTCCTTGTGTGGGTGAGTCTTGGGAGTGGCACTGGGCCAGAATGGCAAAGAGAAGAGTGAGGAGGGTCAAACCACAGAGAGCTCACACACAGAGTCATCTGAGCTCTGGGCTCAGAGGCCTTCCTCTGTACCCAGCTTCCCCGGAGAGGGGTACAAGATCTTTCCCTCCCTAACCTCCCAGTCAAGAGCAAACTTTATGGTAACTAGGGATTCAGCAGTGAGGAGGGTTGAGCCAGGGAAAAACATTCTTGCAAGAAATTTTCTTTTCCTGCAAGAAATTTGAGTTTGTGATGCTGTGAAATACTATATAGCTGTTAAAAATAAGATTGCTCTATATGAATCAACATGGGAAGCTCTGATAGATGATAGATACATAGATAGATAGATAGATAGATAGATAGATAGATAGATAGATAGATAGATAGATGATAGATTCTATATATATATTCTTCAGTGGAAAAAAAACAAGTAAAATATGATGCAATGTGTGTCAAAAGAAAAGAAAGCTCCGTAAAGCAAAACTATGTCATATAAGCACACGTACATCTTGAGTTTGTTGAGTTTATACTGCACTTGATACATAGAAAAAAGGTTACACACTAAATTGATCAACAGTGGTCATATCTGGGCGAGGACTACAGGAAAGGAATTGCTTGGGGGAGTTGTATTAAGAGGAACTCTAGCTTTATCTCGATGGGTTGAATAGTTCATAAAAAGAATGCAATATGTGTTACTGTATAACTTACAATAAATTTTATTTTTTATTTTTTTAACTTTTAATAAATTTGTAAAACCTTAAAACCTCCATCTAAGGGGTAATTTGAGAGTTAAATACTGACCCAAAGGGAAAGTGAGACGTGGAGACAGAATTCAACTTCTGGAAGTCCTCAAGAGGGGTGTGTTACTGCTGATTTCATTTTCTTTAATGAACATATTAAAGAGCTGGAACCTACACGGTGGTCCCGCCCAACTATTCAGTCCGCCCAGAGAGATTTGGGCTTGAGGGTTGATCACTGCTGCCCCAGCTTTGCTATGGCCTCTGACTCAGCCCCTGACTTCCCTTGGTCTCACTTCCTCTATATGCCTCTTTGGGCACACCTGGGCATCTGAGTCCCCTCTCTGCTTGCAGTGCTCCCCCCGGCCCAGGCCATTGTGGTTTACACGGACAAGGAGGTCCACGGCGCGGTGGGCTCCCGGGTGACCCTGTACTGCTCCTTCTGGTCCAGCGAGTGGGTCTCAGATGACATCTCCTTTACCTGGCGCTACCAGCCCGAAGGGGGCCGTGACGCCATCTCGGTGAGTGCCTCGGGGAGTCCTGGGATTGGATAAGGACAGGTGGCTTCAAAGGACGATAGAAAAGAGAACTTGGGCAAAGGAGGAGAGATCCTTTATGAGCTGTAACTCCCACTTTGGCAAGGCAAGCGGCAATCTGACTAGGGCCTATCTACACTGTCTCCCCCACCCCCAACTACCCTCTCCAGCCCAGGATCCCTTACCCTGAGGGTAGGCTTACATACTTCCCCTCATTCCTCATAGATCTTCCACTATGCAAAGGGACAACCCTACATTGACGAGGTGGGGACCTTCAAAGAGCGCATCCAGTGGGTAGGGGACCCTCACTGGAAGGATGGCTCTATCGTCATACACAACCTGGACTACAGTGACAACGGCACCTTCACCTGTGACGTCAAAAACCCACCAGACATAGTGGGCAAGACTTCTCAGGTCACACTCTATGTCTTTGAAAAAGGTGTGAGGGGGTCTGGGAATACACGGTGGGGTGGGTATCGGGGAGGACTGGGGGGTTGGGGGAAGAGGCAAAATGCCTGGGCGATCGCCCTTCAGGCTCCAGGAGGGTGGGCGGAAGGCAGCCTTGGCTGAGAGCTGTATACCTCCGGCAGCAGGGAGCAGGTGTGGGGCTAAGAACCAAAGGGGTATGACCCTGCTCACTTCTTTACTCCTTTCTCCCCCCCCCACCCAGTGCCCACCAGGTACGGGGTAGTACTGGGAGCCGTGATCGGGGGTGTCATAGGGGTGGTGTTACTGCTGCTGGCGCTGTTCTATCTGGCTCGTTACTGCTGGCTGCGCAGGCAGGAGGCCCTACAGAGGAGGCTCAGGTAAGGGGAGCCTGCCCCCCTCCCTCTAACCCCACCGTTGCCCATCTGGGCAGAGGCTACTCCGGGGAGGGGGGCACACCGACAGCAACCCCTCTCCCTGCAGTGCCATGGAGAAGGGGAAATTGCACAAGGCCGCGAAGGACTCCAAGCGTGGCCGGCAGGTGAGTGGGACCTGGGGCCCGGCCAAGCTGCGGTGCTGCCAGGCAGCAGTGAGGGGTGGGGTGGGAAGAGGCAGGCCCCAGCAGACCGGGGGCTGATGTGTGACCCCCCCCTGCAGACGCCAGTGCTGTACGCCATGCTGGATCACAGCCGAAGCACCAAAGCTGCCAGCGAGAAGAAGTCCAAGGGGCTGGGGGAGTCTCGCAAGGATAAGAAATAGCGGTTAGCGGGCCGGGCGGGGGGTCGGGGAGCAGGGGCTGAGTCCACCAAAGCCTCTCAGGTGGTGGTCATCGAGATGGAGCTTCGGAAGGATGAGCAGAGCTCGGAACTCCGGCCTGCGGTCAAGTCCCCCAGCAGAACCAGCCTCAAGAACGCCCTCAAGAACATGATGGGCCTGGACTCAGACAAGTGACCACGCCCCCGGGCCCTGCCACAGCAGGGGGACCTAGGCTCCTCTTATCCCCCGTCTAGGTGCTTTCCTCCTTAGCTCCCCAGCCCCGCCCTGCCCTCAGCGCCCTTGAGATGTAAGTTTCATTCCAAAGTTCATTCCCCAGGCACTTCCTGTTTCCCCCACCTTCCTTCCTTGGCTTGCTGGGAGCCCAGGGCCTGACCCTACCCTTCACCGGCCCCAAGGACTGTGTGTTTGGTGCCTGTCCCTGCGGCACCGAGAAGAAAGGGACCTTGATACCCCGTGCCTCAACCCCAGGCCACCTGGCCTTTCCGTCCCTTGCACCACCCAGCGTGTCCCTTGCGCTTTTCTCTCTGACCCTCCCTCCCTTCCATCAGGTGGCCCAGCTCCGTTCTGTGTCCTCCCAGCTAACACCCGGATCCTCCAGATCAGACTCTCCTTCAGGGTTTATTTAGGTGGTTAGTTATTTTTTATTTTTTAATCCATTCTTTTTTGTTTGTTGGCCTGTGCCCTCCCCCCATGACTGAGTACCAATGACGTCATGTGGTTTTTGCAATTCCCCACTCCCCCATTAAATCCTTAATGGAGAGCCAGCCCAAGCAGAGGGGCCCCTGATGCTCAGTCCTCAACTACGGAATTGGTGCCCCTAACCACTTTGGAGCACTCTTCTGGGACTCAAGGTCACGGGGAAAGAGAGACAGAGAGAGGCAAAGAATCCTCACAGGTCAGGGAATTGAGGAGGGGCCAAATAAGCCTTAAGAAATGGCTTTTAAACAACCAAAGAGAAAGGAAAACAAATGGGAAATGGGGGGGGGGGAGAGGCTGCACTCCCAGCCTTAGGGGATTGTTAGGATTTTTCTACATTCTGTATATTTCTTCTCAAACCCCCAATGTCCTTAAATGTTTAATAAACACTGACATTTCCAGAAATTCTGCCTCCATCTCCAATTTCCTCATTCTCCCGGGAATATCCCTGCCCCTTATTCCTTCCCCAACCTCCTACCTTCTCCCCCCCTTCCCACTCCTCTTCCTCATCTTCCGGTTTCAGTTAAGAATTTGGCTTTATGGTATGGACGTCCATAGTACAGTGGAAAGAACTCTGAAACCAGCTGGCAAGACACATCCAACAAATATCCAGTGAGCTCACGTGGCTTAAACACGGACTCCCTCTTGGCCAGGATCTGAATTTTGAAAATATGTCGGCCACTCACTAGCTGTGTGGCCCGTGGCTAGTTATTTGACTTTGGTGAGCCTGTTTCCGCATTTGTAAACTCAGATGATACCTGCCCTGCTTAATTCCCAGGATTTTTATGAGAACCACATGAGATCCTGTATACGGAAAACTTCACAAATTATAAATTGATGTGCAATGAAGATATTAGGGATCAGTCCTTTAGAGATGTTTCCACATCTTGCCTAAAAGATGACACTTTACGAACTGGCATAAGTCCCAGCCCTACAAACACGCACACATACAACATTAGTTGGTTCGCCGTCTGAGCTACGCTATTAATGCCTCACCATCTAGTTTGTTGGCATGCCATTAATATCCTGGAAACTTAGATGATTGGGGAGAGACATATGTACATATCACTTTCTCCTGGGCGAGGGGCTTGGGGGTCACTGATGGCAAAAAAACAAGACTCCCACAGGTTGTGTCTTCACCTTGTTAAGAGGTTAAAGATAAGATTTTTTTAAAAAGATTTTATTTATTTACCTGAGAGAGAGCATAAATTACTTAAAAATAAAATCTTTAAAAAAAAAAAGTAGAGGGGCGCCTGGGTGGCGCAGTCGTTAAGCGTCTGCCTTCGGCTCAGGGCGTGATCCCGGCGTTCTGGGATCGAGCCCCACATCAGGCTCCTCCGCTATGAGCCTGCTTCTTCCTCTCCCACTCCCCCTGCCTGTGTTCCCTCTCTCGCTGGCTGTCTCTATCTCTGTCGAATAAATAAATAAAATCTTAAAAAAAAAAAAAAGTAGAGATTGAAACAACCTGGAAGACATCTTTTGTTTGTCTCACATGCTGTGTATTTTTTATTTAAATTAAAGCTACATTCGATCACCTTAAGCTGAATATTGTCCCCCCATCCAGGTGAGCCCCGCATTCTCACCACTCATTTTCTTACCTGCCTGCCCACTCTTACTGTCTGGATTTGCTACCCTGCCTTAAAACATCCAAGAAATTGGACAAATATTTATGGGTGGGAGTGAGGTTGGGGTGGGGAGACTATAGTCAGACCACACACGGAGTCCTTCACAGCTCCTCAACCAGAGGAGCTCATCTCTGGTTACTCCTCAAACTCAACCATAGTCCCACCGAATATTCTGTTACCTAAAGACTAAATTGTGAACTTAATGTCTAACAACTTCTATGATAACGTAAAAATGAGAAGAAAGAGATGAGTAAAATGTTTAACTTAGACAAATAAACACATGTCTAAAGCAAGCAAATGGAAAATATGCCAATTCAGTCCTCGTTTCTGTAATTGGTCAAGAAGCCATAACTGATATCTAGGACCTGCTTCCACTACTCATTCCATACTTCCCCTGCCCTCAGCCAGAATCTCTGATAGTCAGGGTTCTTCAGCTGGTAAAGTGACCCAAACTTCCGTTTCTGACTCAACGTCTGAGCTCTCAGTGGCCCCGCCTTTTTTTTTGGAGCTCCGTGTTCCTGTTCACCTTTACTGTAAGGCATGGAATGCTAAGTGGTGGCCAGAGGATCCCCTGGGTTCCAGAAATAGCTCTCCCTCCTCCTGGTGTACACCAGCAACCCAAATTTCCCCCAGGTTATCAGGATCAATCACGCCCCAGGCTGAGTAATCCTTGAACCTCTTGGTTCCCAGATGACCAGGTGGTAGTCTCATCTTCCAGTTCAACGGAACCATTGTGTTCACGGGTAGAAACCTGCTTCCTCTGGGGACTAAGCCCTTCAAACCAGCAGAGCTCAAAGTTGCTGAGAGAAACAAAATTCTGTGAGGGGATTATCAGGTGTAATAGTGAAAGAGCCACCTCACTTCCACCCCCGATGTCTGAATCCTATATTCTGGCTGTGGGGAAGACGAAGGCTCTGATTCAAAGCATCTATTGCATCTGGTGAGACAGAGCTCCATCCTTCCGGTATTGTCTTCCAACCAGGGCTGTGAGTCTTCAGTAAGCCCTTCCATGTTTCAAATAGGCATCTGCTCCCAGGTGATGGGGTATATGGTAAGACCACTTAGTTCCATGAGCACAAGCCCATTATGGCACTTTCTTTGCATGACATAAGGTCCTTGATTAGACAGAATGCTATAGTGAATGCTACAACCTCAGGTAAGGCATTCCGTGAATCCACCAGTGCCAGTGCTGGCAGAAGGATTATGAGCAAAGAGGGCAAATCCGTGTCCAGAGTATGACTATTCCAGTGAGGGCAAATCTACACACCCTCTGTGATGAAAGAGGTCTGATACGATTAACCTGCCATCAGATGTCTGGCTGCTTCCCCCAGGGAATAGTACACATCAGGGACTCAGTGTTGGTCTCTGCTGTTGACAGAGTAGCATTCAGCAATTGTATTAACCAGATGGGCCTTGATAAGGAGAAATCTATGTTGCTGAGCTCATTCACAGCCTCCATGCCTGCCAACATGGCCGCTTTGTTCAAGAAACCGTTGAGCAAGCACTGGGGTGAACAGGGAGAGAGGCCTTTGGTGGGCATTCACCATCTGAGCCCGTTCTCAGCATTCCGCTCACACATCTCTTCCCCAGACCTCCTTGCCACCAATCTTCCAATCCTGTTCTTTCTGGTGTCAGACCATCCAGCCAAACCGTTAGTAAGTGCCTTTGAAACAGGATGGATCTTCCTTCTAGCCATCTCTCACTCCAGAGAGTAGACAACCAAACGTACTGCCCCCCAAGACCAGTCTTTTTCCTTCACTGAGAGAATTTTCCTTCACCATTGTCCTCCAGTGTCACTCCTGAGGGGGCTAGAATGCTATAGCTCTTCACTTTTGAAGTTTGTTTATTGATTTATTTTAAAAGAATCTTTGTAAAGTAGGTTCCACGCTGGGCTTGAACTCACAACCCTGAGATCAAGATCTGAGCTGAGATCAACAGTCAGAAGCTTAACTGACTGAACCACCCAAGCGCCCCTTTTTTTAATTTTATTTTTATTTTTTTTTTTAGTAATCTCTACACCCAACGTGGGGCTTGAACTCACCACCCCAAGATCAAGAGTCACATGTTATTCCACGTGAGACAGCCGGGCCCCCCTTTAGCTCTTCACTTTGGGTACCAGCATGTAAACCAGGCTGAGTTTGTTTGGTTTTGTTTGTTTGTTTGGTTGGTTTTTTTTTAAAGATTTTATTTATTTGACAGAGAGAGACAGCCAGCGAGAGAGGGAACACAGCAGGGGGAGTGGGAGAGGAAGAAGCAGGCTCCCAGCGGAGGAGCCTGATGTGGGGCTCGATCCCAGAACGCCGGGATCACGCCCTGAGCCGAAGGCAGACGCTTAACAACTGTGCCACCCAGGCGCCCCTGAGTTTGTTTGTTTTAATGCCATCGACTGGTCGTGCCCTGAGGAAGAAGAGGCAATGCAACAGGAGCAGTGTCAAAGGAACCAGGGCCACCTGCTCTTACAACTTCCCTCTGAACCTGCTCTAGCTTGGTTCTTTATACATAGCTTCCAGGAACGGGAGACTGCTGTTGTGTGCGCCCAGTCTCAGCGCTGGGTGAATGAGACCACAGCTCGTTCATGTTGGGAAGCTCAGGTCCCGTGGTCACCTGATGTTCTCTAGTCTTTTCCTGCTTAGCTCACTCAGGGGAGCTGAAGGCTGTAAGCCAGGGCTGTATATCTCGCACGATCTCTGAATGCAGGAGACCGATTAGGGGAGCAGAATAAAATGTGAGTTAGGGAATCAGAAAGGCCTGAAGTTTCAAGGGAGTTTTTTAACCCTTCTGAACCCCTCTGAATTTATTAAATAGTGTGATATCGTGTAATTGTTCATGAGACTCAAGGTACGACCTTGACGTTTATATTAAGAAATACTTCTTTGATCTTCGTCCTGTTTCTGGCATAGAGCTCCAAAACTCTTGGAATTTCCTAATTGATAAAAACAATAAAGGTGTCATTTGTTATGTTAGTGAGGTGCCCCATGGAAAGCCCCTAGATAACCCGTCCCCCTGACCTCCAGGGAAGGGAGGGGGTGCTTAGAGGTTGAATCGATCACCAACAGCCAATGAGTTAACACTCATGCCTGTATAATGAAGCCTCCATAAAAACCTAAAAGGATGGGGTTCAGAGAGCTTCTGGGTTGGCAAACACTTGGCAATGCGGGGAGAGTGGCACAGTTGGAGAGGATGTGGAAGCTTCTCGCCCTTTCCCCGCACACTGCCCTGCATATCTATCTATCCGGCCGTGTTAGAGTTCTATCCTTTCATAATAAGCCAGCAATCTGGTAGATAAAATGTTTCCCGGTGAGCTGCTCTAGCAAGTTAGTCAAATCCAAGGACGGGGTTGTTGAAACCTGTGACCCATAGCAAGTTGGTCAGAAGCACAGGTGAAAACCTGGCCTTGCAATGGGCTTCTGACGGGGGTGGAGAGCAGTCTTGTAGGACTAGACCCTTAACCTGGGGGGTCCGACATTATCCCCAAGTAGACAGTGTTAGAACTGAGTTGAATTGTAGGGTATCCAGCTAGTGTTAGAGAATTGCTTGGTGGCATGGGGAAACCATGCACACAGAAATACAAACACGCTGGAATTGGGAGCTGAGCCCATATAAGAGAAATATTGAATGTCAGATTATTAGACTGGTGTTAGAATAAAAAGTTATTGCCTGATTCAGAAAAGCCTTCAATAACAGCTTCCTTCCTTAGAAAGTACTTTGGGATCACCTAGAAGATTTTACTTTTTTTTTTCTTAAGGAGAGAGAGAGAGAGAGAAAGCATGTGGGAGGTAGGGGGTAGAGGGAGAGGGAGAGGGAGAGAGAGAATCTTAAGCCGATGTGAGCCCAGCGCAGAGTCTGACATGGGTCTTGATCTCTTGACCCTGAGATCAAAACCTGACCTGAAATCAAGAGTTGGAGGCTTAACTGACTGAACCACCCAGGTACCCCATTTTAAAAATAATTAAACTAAATTATTTTTTTTAGAGAGGGAGAGAGAGAGAAGGGTGGGGGAGTGGCAAAGGGAGATGGAGAGAGAATCTTAAGCAAACTCTAAACCCAGAGAGAGCCTGATGCAGGGCTTGATCTCACAACACCGAGATCATGACCTGAGCTGATACCAAGAGTCGGACACCTAACCAACTGAGCCATCAAAGTGCCCTGGGGTCATCTAGATTTTAAATCAGATCTATCTTTCCAGTCCTGAAGCCCTCTTAATACTCACCGTGTAATTTAGTGTATTTTTCTCTTAGAAAAATGGAATTGACAAAACAACCATTAAGAAATTATACCGGGGGGGCGCCTGGGTGGCTCAGTCGTTAAGCGTCTGCCTTCGGCTAAGGGCGTGATCCCAGCATTCTGGGATCGAGCCCCACATCGGGCTCCTCCACTGGAAGCCTGTTTCTTCCTCTCCCACTCCCCCTGCTGTGTTCCCTCTCTCGCTGGCTGTCTCTCTCTCTGTCAAATAAATAAATAAAATCTTTAAAAAAAATAAAAGAAAGAAATTATACCAGGGGCACCTGGGTGACTCGGTCACTTAAGTGTCAGACTCTTGATCTCAGCTCAGGTCTTGATCTCAGGGTTGTGAGTTCAAGCCCTACATTGGGCTTCACACTGGGCAAGAAACCTACTTAAAAAAATTATACCAATATAAGATTAACTAGTCTGAGAATCTAATGTACAGAATGGTGATAATAGCTACTAATACTGAAACATATACCTGAATGTTGCTAAGAGAATAGATGTTAAATGTTCTCACCACAAAAAAGAAATAATAACTATGTAAAGAGGATGTAGCCAATACTACGGTGCTCGTCACTTTGCAATGTATCAAAACCACAGGTTGTACACTCTTAAAGGTAAACTCTTAAACCCATGTTATGGGTCAATTACATCTCCAAAAAAGCTGGAAAAAAAGAAGTTAGATCAAAATCTATGTTCTATATTCCTTCCCAGAAGACAGTTGTCGTGTATTGAAATAAATGGAACATGCGATACTTGCAAAGACCTTGCGAGACATTACAGCTAAAGAGTATTGCCTTGTCCATTGAGCCAGGCTCCATCACGACAGTACCTTTCACTGGCTTTCCTCGCTCCTGGTTAGGCATGTCAGGAAATGAAAGGGATCAGAACACGTCCTTAGGAACAGTTACCCAGTGTGGATGAAGCCAAACGGGTGCGCTTCCCCCACAAGAGCAGGATGTCCGGGACTGAGCAAATGTGTCAGTACACACACACACACACACACACACACACACACACACACCCTGAGAGACAGAGAGCAATCTCATAAGCAGAGTATTGATTCTAGCATGTGAATGTTTAGTATTGCTTTAAGGTAGAATAACGATTCAACAGAATCCGACTGACTTATATCTCTTTGCTTATTCTGAAAGAACCACGAGTTAGGAATGGTCTGGACAAATGACCTGACTTCAAAACCTGGAGTTTTGTTAACTTAATATCTATCCTATGGAGCATCTCAAAGAAGACGTTGAGAATATATGTAAGCCGTGTCACTAGGCACTTGGCATAGAGTAGAAGTCCTATCCATGCTAGTGCCTCCTTATTCTCTACCTCCCTCCCTTTTCCTCTTTTCAGTTGAAGGAAGCGGGGGAACCTCTCCCCCAGCACACTCAGGGAGAAGGACCTAACTCACTGGACCTAACTAACTCCGCTGGTCTGGACCTCAGTCTATCACTGTCTGCTCCACGATTCAGACACCATCACAACGCAGACATGGTCCTTTTGTCCTGCAAAAGCTTTCCTTTCTCGGCATTAAGCGTGGATCCCCGCTGAGCCCCCTGCTATTTATCTTGTGGTCCCACTCCGAGTGCCCCGCCCATGGTAAAGACTTACAGCTTAGCTGGAAGTTTTGGGGGTCTCTTTTAAAGAGGAAAGTTGTGGAAGCGGAAGAAAGACAGAGTCCTGAATCTTCAGGCTAGTGCTGGGCCTGGGTTTCCAAAGGCTTAGGGCCATAGTTCCCAACGCCCTCAATCCAGTGACCCTTTTATTCTCCTGAACAATATTCATACGCAATATAAGCTAGATACCTACTTTCAAAAAGTAAATCTAATCCTCTAACTGTACTATAAAGGTGGAATAAAAGATTAATTTATTTAAAAAATGGAAAGTATTTTAATATGTAATGTCCGGCATGACTACACATGTAATAGAGCAGTCAGAGCCTTGAACTCCATCTAGAATCCCTGGGAGGACAACAGCAAAAGACGCACACAGACAGGTATCAGCAGCCGCAGTTCCACAAGTAGCAGTGTCCTTGATGACACGGGTTTCTGAAACGGTAAGCAACGCTTGGTAAAAATTCTGAACAAAGCAAACGATAAGTTCTTTCAATCTACGCACTAGTTGCATTTCTGGGAAATTCCGTGTTTAAAATGGTTCAAAAAATATTTTGCGTTCATATGTAAAATGAAGCCGTGTCCTAGGCTCCCTCGGATAATAACAGATTTTTCACCTATATTGGAATCCGGCGGGACTTTTAAAAGACACGTGGGATGTGGGACATTTTGTGCAGCACTGTCCTGGTCATTGCAGTATGCCTAGCATCTTTGGCCCCAAGACACGAAGTAATACCAGGAGACCCTCCTCCATGCCCACCCAACATACGAAGATAACCAATAATTACCCTCACGGATTTCCAGAACGTCCCCTAGAGGGCAGTACGTCCCCCTGTTGAGAAATGGCTGAGGGGACTAAATGTGACCGGGAACCCTCCCATGAGTTAAGGGAGAGTTTGGTTTCCTTTCATGATGCCCGCATCTATTCACCCTGATGCCTCATGTGAGTCTGTTGACCCTCCTTCTAGGCCCACCTGTCAGCTCACCTCCCAAGTTCTGAGGCCCATTTCTCTGTCCATTTCACTTCATCCAGCACCAGGGGAGACAGCTGGATATCAGGCACCGATAGAATTCTAGAAGGAGTGTTGCAGAGCAAGCAGGTAAAGCCAGATCTGGTCCTTCCCTGGAAGGATGGAGCCGGAGAGGATCCAGATCTCACCTGTGCAGGCCACGAGAGACCAAGCAGGTATGGCTGCGCTCAGCTAAGGGAAGCTCTGTCCTCAAACTTGGCTGGACAGCATCCATGCCTTCCAAGCTGTCTGCCTTCACTCATCCAGCCCCTTATCCAGGTGGTCCAGATTCTGGAGCCAGGCTGCCTGGGTTCCGGTCCTCGCTCAACCATTCACTCTGCTTTGGGAAGGTTATTTAATCTCTCTGTGCCTCAGTTTTTTTCATGTGTAAAATGGGGATAATAGTATCTATGTCTTGGGTTCTAAGAATTAAGTGAGTTGATGTAGGTAAAAGTGCTTTGAACAGTGTCTGGCACACAGTATCTTACAAATCTTAGATATTATGGTCATCACCATTCATGCGCTTCAGGGAGCATTAGGCTGGGGAGTTACCCCAAGCTGGGGGATGAGCATTCCTAAGGACCCTAACTATGGTGAAACCGAAGCTGACAGAGTTACGTACGAGTAAGAACACTCGCAGCTAATCTAGCGGAGACGGCTCCTCTTGTTTCATTCTTGAAGATCTAGGTGACTGGGGAGGAAGAAAGGCCAGTTACCAACATCATCATCATCACCGTCGTCATCACCATCGTCACACTAAGGGAAAAATAGAATACTGAATGGGAGAGAGGGAGGGCTGTCAAGGCCAAGGCTGGATAGAGGAGGGACGTGGGCAAGGAGGGAATAAGGAAGCATTTCCTGCAGCCTTGAGAAAGGGCTTACTTTCTGACCATGCATGGCCTGTAAGTCTCTGCCTTTGTAGATCTGGAGACCAAGCTGCTACCTGAACGACCAGCAAAGGAACAAACGTCTTGACCTCCAAACCCTCAGTCCTCAGAGCACAGGCAGCGGACGTGCTGCATCTGGAGAGAAGGTGGTGAAGAGCAGGAAGGAACAGCTCACTGGAGAGGGAATCCCGTAAGCGCTGGGTCTCAGGGACCAAGTACAGCAGGAACAAAGTCGCTCCCAAGAATAGCCTCCCCCTCCCCCACAAACAACCCCAGAAATAAAGGAAACACGGCAAGGGCAAGAGGGGCAGAGAGAGAGCAGAAGTGGGCAGGAAGGGCAGCTCAAAGGACATTGGGGCAGGAGTCAAGTGCAAGAGAAAGAGATGGACATGGAGTCAGAGCAAGGAGACATCAAGAGTCCTTCCCAGCAAGGACTCCAAACCCCTGAAAGTAGGTTGTCCCGGGAAGCAGGATCCTTGTCCCCTTTAGCTGCCTGAATTTCTCCCAAAACCTTCACCAACATATTCCGAATTATCCCCCCACCCCCCACTCAGATCTCCAGACCTCTTCCACTTCCGTCAGGGCTATCCTCCCAGCTCACCCATCCCTCCAATCCTCCCAGCTCACCCACCCCTCCATACACAGATGGAAAAGCACCGAAAGGCATGTCAGTGATAGACATGTGACAACTGAATTTGCTTTTTCCCCTTGACTGTTTCTGCCTGTCTCTTCTGTTAAGCCACGTGTTAGAAGAACGCTCACCAGTCCCCAAAGACTTGCAGTCTGCTCCGCAAAACAAAGTACCAGGGACAATTCTTTACTGACCAATACTCCAGGACTGTGTCTCCAGTGGCAGGAACCAGAGGGACAGGGAAGAGAAATAGGGCTCTGGGACCCTAAGCAAGAGCTCCCAGCCCAAGCCCAGGGTCCCAAGGAGGAGCTACAGATAAGCCAGAGAGAAGAGGGTCAATTTGAGTTCTAGACAGTAGGAGTAAGTGGACTGGCAGAGAGAAACTAGCTTTGAGAACCTTTACTGAGAACTACCACCAGCTTCGTGGAAGAGGCCCAAAGCTTTCTGGTTAGAACCATCTTTCCCAAAGCTACAGACTATATTTTTGCTACAATCCCCCCCCTTTTTTTTTCTAAAGATGCATGAGAGCAAGTGTAATGCTTCTAGAGCAAGAAATGGTGAAGGGGGAAAGCATTTCGGCACCATGCTCCAGATCAGTGTGTCAAAAAACCAATAGGCAGATAACCCTCCAAGCAGCCGAGCCGATAAGAGAGGGCTGGTGGCGAACCCGCTGTTGCCTTAGCACCCCCAGCTCTCAGAAGCCCAGGTCACTGCAAACAGGGAGCGCCTGTTTTACCTCAGCGTCCACGGGGGCAGACCAAGGGGAGGCACAGCCAACACCCACCTCACGTCGGTGGATTATCCTGCAGCCGCGGGCTTGCTAGGCAAGGATCAACTCTGGGATATAGGCTGCCTTCCAGGGATATTATCCCTTGCTTTCTACTCTCAGCTGCTACGTGTTTGCAACTTCTGTATAATTTTTTTTAATTTAAGATTTTATTTATTTATTTGAGAGCAAGAAAAGAGAGCATGTGAGCAAGGGGAGGGACAGAGGGAGAGAGAGAATCTCAAGCAGACTCCCCGCTGAGCACAGAGCCCCATACAGGGCTTGATCCCACAACCGTGAGATCATGACCTGAGCCGAAACCAAGAGTTATATGCTCAACCGAGTGAGCCGCCCAGGCGTCCCTCAGCTCCTGTATTCTTGAATCAGGAAAGGAAGGGTGAACGCTAAGACGAGAAGAGAGTGTGTGAAAATGAGCTTTTCCTGTTTGATCTTCCAGGATTCAGCTTCCGGTTTCAATGTACAGAGACCATTTCTCAGTAGTGCAAGCTCCCTTGAATGCCATTGTTTTATTTAAGTCGTGGTTTAAGATCTTCAGCATGACAGTGGTGCTCTCTACTGATCCAGACTCATCTTCTCCTTCCCCTACGTTAGAGAAAGAGTGGGAGGGAGAGGGAATGTGGGAGGAAGACAAAGCAGGAGGGACCGCGAGGACGGGGCATTGAGGGATAGGGAGCGAGGAAGCCTGGGTTTGTTTTCGAAGGGATAGATCCCAAGTGTGCTCTGAGCCAAAGGCGAGCGGGAAGGCAGCGAGCAGCCTTGCAGGTGTGCACGGGGGTGGTGACAGCAGCAGAGACCATGGGGGTGGTGAGTCAAGGTGAGGGCAAGGTCGGGGGGTGGGGGGTGGGAGGGAGGCGGGGTGGGCTGCAGTCTACACGTTGCTCAGGCGGTGTTCGGTTCCTGTGCAGCTGTGTGGTCCATGCGGTCTGTCTCCCACCCTCCCCGAGGCCAGCTCAGGCTTATATTCGCATTCCTCCCAAGAAAAAACAGAAGTAGAGGTTAAATGACCCCACTGGGTTTTTGGGTTTTTTTTAATCATGATGAAACATGCTCAAATCACTTCTACTCTGACTCCACGGTGGGGTAGGTGGGAACTACAGGGGTCACTTGTTGGTGTGGCCTCTAGGGATGGCTAGCTTTGGGGGGTTAGAGGTAGGCAGGGTGACAGAAATCCTTCGTCTAGCAGCAGCTGTGTCTCCAGAAAGCTCCCCTCCCTTATTTTTCTTTCCTCCCAAATCTACTCTAGGCCCGTCTCCCTGCCCGCGGCCCTTCGAACCTCTTCTGCCTCGGCCCCTGATGCCCTAGACTGGACGATGAAGGCGACTTTCTGTGGCCTCCAACAGTCCCAGGCTCCCTTGCTTGAACTCGTCTACACAGCATGCACTAATGCGGACGGTGCTTGATCTGGGTCTGCCTCGAGGGGAGGGAGGCTCCGGTCCCCACTGTCGCTAAGCTCACGGGAGGGAAGGTGGATGTGGTGGTGCAGAAGGCTGGGAAGAGCAGAACATGTTACCTGAAGTGTGACTGTTGTGACTGGCGGAACAGTGCCTAGGCCCGCGCTCGGGCCCCCGACTCTGAAGGCTCCCCCTCCCCCCACTGTCGGGGGTCCCTCTCTCAACCGCAAAGCCTCTTGCTCTGCAACCTCACAGGCCAGACACAAGTACCGATCAAGGAGGCTTATCCCAAGGACGAGCAGGTCCGCCCTTAGGCAAGGGGCTGCCAACTGAATTCTTCATCTTGCCCCACGTTCCTTGTGCCTCTACTGTTGTGATGGCTTGAGGGGGACCAGAGAAAATAATATATAAGGGTTGAACCTGCCTCAACAAGAGCCTAGAGGGACAAAAAGACAAAGAGACATGGGAGTCAGAACTGCGGCAAAGGGGAGAGAAGGGAGAGAGTGAAGGGCAAGGCTGGTTGCTCAGGAGCTAGGATCCTTTTTCCTTTTCTGGAATCTCCGGAACTTGCCCTGAATAGCAAGGGCAGCCTTCTCTGTTTCCGGCGCCGTCAGATCAATGTCAATCTCCTCCTCTTCCTCAGCCTTCTTGGCACCTCCGGCTTTCCCTGCGGACAGTTGAGAGATTCACTGACGAGTCCACCGGCCTTGCCCCTGCCCCTTTCTCCAGGCCCCAAATACAGGGGTCAGGGTCCACTTCCTGCTGGGCTCCGGGAGGTTCTCCAATCTTTGCTAGGACCAGGAACACCTGATCACTCTCCTGGAAGCTCGAGGCAGGGAACTGAGGCTGAGAACTACTCTAGCCACTTAGGAGCTTTGCCACTAAGACCAAGACAACAAATGACCACTTATTCCTCAGTCGTTCGAGTCCCAGAGTGTCCTGACTTGCCCCAGCTTTCCCTCAGTTTCTGATTGAGACAGTGGCTGGGTGATCTCCTGAGCTCCTTCCTATCACAGTGCCTGTTTCCAAGCACTCCAGGGCCAGCTTCCAAAATCAAGGAGTAAATACTGGCAGATTTACTTCTTAGGAAAAAGTAGAAGAAAGCAAGCCTACACATATAGTGGTTCTAACCTAGTGCTTTGTTTCACTTGTCCACATTCCCATCCCAACTACATCTGACTCTAGGAGCTTCCGGACTTACAGCCCCACCTGTCCTCACGTTCCTGTATTCACCCACTCTACACACCGCCTGGCCCCACTCACCCTTTTCCTCTGGGCCAGGTGCCTGGTTGGTTGCTGGGGATGTTTTGGTATTAAGCTGGAAAAGATAAATCAGAATATTAGATTTTCATAGAAGTATTAAGGTGCCATCCCCTTAGACTCAGCATCAACACTTTCAAGTCCTCCTCTCCTTAGTCTTTTGAAGAAGTAGGTCTTAAGATCAGAGGGAGGGAGAAAAGTCATCAAAATTCATTTGACCAGCATTTATTGGTGCTAGGGACGTTGCAGAGGACAAAACAGACAAAACGCCTGCCCTCATGGAGTTTACATTCTAGTACACGAGACACTAATAAAATACTAGGTTCCGTGGCGATAAGTGTTCACAGAGAAAAGACAGGGAAGCGGGTGGTGAGTGCTTGTGGGAATGGAGAAATACAGTTTTACACACAGTGGTCAGGAGAATTCTGTCTGGAAGTGGCATTTGAGCCAAAAGCTAAAAGAGATAGGGAGGAAGGGTTAGGAGTCCCGGCAGGAGCTTCCTTCGGCCGTGGGCAGAAGTGAGACGAGCCTATTGAGGAATAGCAAGAGACCAGTGCAGCTGGAGTGGAGAGAGGAAGGAAGCAGGAGGAAGGGGGATGGAGACCAGATCAGACGTAACGAGGGTGGGCAGATGATGTAGGGCCTTGGGAGTCTTCTCAAGGAGTTTGACTTTTACAAGTGAGATAAGAAAGCACCAGAGACCATCAGTTTGCAGAAAGGCACCGGAGGCAGGAGGCAGGAAGCAGGAAGCAGGAAGCAGGAGGCAGGAAGCAGGAAGCAGAAAACCTGCTAGCAGATTATTGCAGACAGCGAGGCAGGAGATAATGGTTGCCTGGGTCAGCACGGTGACAGTGGAGGAGTGAGACGTGCTTGGATCCTGGGTGTATTTTCAAGCTATGACCAAAAGGACCAATTGATGGGACAAATGGCATTTTGAGAAAGGGGTCAAGGATGACTCCAAAGTGTTTGGCCTGAGGAACTGAAAAAAAATAGAACTGACATTTCCTGAAATGGAGAGGACAGCAGGAACAGCAGCTTTTAGGAAAAAGAGAGGCCTATTCATGACTCAAGAGGAGATGCTTTTATGAGCTGTTGGATATCCAAGAGGAGTTAAGGAGCAGGATCTGGCCTAGAGATATAAATTAGGCTGTTATTTACATACGAATGACATTTAAAGCCATCAGACTGTGAGATCACCATCAGATAAAGAAAAGGGTCAAATCCTGGGGCATTTCAGTGATTGGAGGTTACAGAAATGAGGAAGAATCAGTAAGGAAAATTGAGAAGTCAGGTAGGAGAAAAGCCAAGAGATACAGGAATTTGGAAGGCATGGGAAGAAACTATTTCAAGCAGGAGAGAGTGATTGTGTCCAATTCTGCAGGTAGGCCAGGTAAGACGAAGACTGGGAACTGACCGCTGGGTTTTGTTGTGTGGAAGTCACTGGGAGCGTTGACAACAGGAGTCACAGGGGAGAAAGGGAGCAGAAGTCTGGTTAGAGTGGGTTCGTGAGGGAAATGGAGAGAGATTGAAGCAGCAGAGACAGAAGGAGTTCCAAAAAAAATGGGGGTGGGGGGTGTTGTTTGAGGGGGATACGGGTCATGAGAATATTTGACTTAAGATGGCAGAAATTACAGAATGTTTGTGTTTTTATGAAAATGATTCAGTAGAGGGGCGCCTGGGTGGCTCAGTTGGTTAAGCGTCTGCCTTCAGCTCAGGTCGTGGTCCAAGGGTCCTGGGATCGAGCCCCGTGTCAGGCTCAGTGGAGACCCGGCTTCTCCCTTTTCCTCTGCCCGTCCCCCTGCTCCTGCTCTCTCTCTCTCTCTCTCTCTCAAATAAATAAATAAAATCTAAAAAAGAAAGAAGGAAAGAAAATGGTTCAGTTGAGAAGGACAAACTGTAGGACAGAAAGGATCCTCGCCGGAGGAGAAAGGGGGCGAGACCTGGTGTCTAAGTAGCTAAGAACAGATCGCCCACAGTAACTGGAGGGAAGGCAGCCTACGGGCCCAGAGGCAGGCAGGTGGGGACACTTGCAAGGTCTCTTCTCATTGCTTCTGTTTTTGAAGTAAAATAGGTAACAAGGTCATCAAGCAAGAGGAGGAGGGAAGAGGTCTTGAAGGAAGGAAGGAGGAAAGAAGGTATGAAACTCTCATCTAAGGAAAGAAGGAAAATGAATGAACTAGGGGATGGTAAGAGCATTGCGGGGAAGCACTGGCGACCCTCCTAAGGCCAAGGCCATGAATTTGGAATTAGATTAGTCAACTGATAGGTGTGCTTTTTTCTAGCCTCTCTGTCCAGATGGAGAGTTAAATTTAAAATAATAGTAATTCCCCTTCGTCGGAATTATATCAATAGGGCTGCTTCACCTGGACATTCCTGTCTCAAGCTACATGTCATCTTGAGACAGAGACACGCCTATGGGCTCCTAGGTACCCTTGGAGTCTGCTTCCTCATTTCACAATTTGAGTTCTTGCTATTTGCCAAAATACAGGAACTGAGGACTTTTCACGAAGGTTTTGTCATCTCATCCTTAGAATAGTTCTGTGGAGTATACAGCATTCTCCCTCACTTTACTGATGCAAACCTTGGTTGAATGACTGCCAGGTATCAGGGCTCTGCTTTAAGAAGCTGATAGAATGCAGTTTATGTTATGTAGATTATGCCATTTAGACCCGATTTTGATAAATATTTATCAACCGCTTACTTGTGTTTGGTTCTAGGCACTAATAGAGTATAGAAAGAAAGACAAGATTCATTTATTCAACCAATATATCAGTGCCTCATACATGCCAAGTATTATTCCAGACACTAGGAACACAGCAGTAAGCAAAATAAAGGTCCTGAACTCATTAAACAACTATGCCAGTGAGTGACATGTGCCAAGAAGGAAAATAAAACAGCGCCATCTAGGAAGACCTCTGTGATGAGTGACATTGGAGCAGAGGCTTGACTGCCATATAAAAGCAAGCCATGCGACTGTGTGGGAGAAGAGCCTTCTAGACAGATGAAACATGAGGTGGAAAGTGCCTGGGGCAGGTTTTGTGCCTGGTTATGTTCAAGGAACTGTAAGAAAACCAGCACGGCTGGAGCTGAGTAAATAAGGCCGAAAGCAGAAGACATGAAGTTGGGTGGGCGGCCACAATATGAATATCTCTGGACCAGAGCAAAGGCTTGGACTTTTTTCTGAGTTGATGGAGCGGCATTACAAAGGTTGGGGCAGAGCGAAACATGGTTTGACCTGTTTTTAAGGAATCACTTTGCTGGGGGCGCCCGCGTGGCTCGGTCGGTGAAGCACCTGCCTTCGGCTGGGTCATGACCACGGGGTCCTGGGATCGAGCCCCACATCGGGCTCCCTGCTCAGTGAGGAGTCTTCTGCTTGTCTCTCTCCCTCTGCCTGTTGCTCCCCCTGCTTGTGCTCTCTCTCTCTCAAATAAATAAATAAAATCTTAAAAAAAAATAAAGGTTTGAGGAGAAAGGAGAGTGAGTGAGATAATCATGTAAATAAGAGAATGAACGGTGATGTGGTAGATAGGATTACCAGGCAGCACTCAGGGCCCACGTGAGGTCAGCGGACACGGATTTAAAGTGCAACCAAACATTGCATAAAAAACTGGGGATGGGGGCGCCTGGGTGGCTCAGTTGTTGGGCGTCTGCCTTCAGCTCAGGGCGTGATCCCAGAGTCCTGGGATCCAGCCCCACATCAGGCTCCCTGCTCTGCTGGGAGCCTGCGTCTTCCTCTCCCACTCCCCCTGCTTGTGTTCCCTCTCTCGCTGGCTGTCTCTCTCTGTCAAATAAATAAATAAAATCTTTAAAACAAAAAAAAAAAACTGGGGATGTACTGTATGGTGACTAATATAACAAAATAAAAATGACAAAAATAAATAAAGTGCAACCAGTTAAAAGATTGTCCCTAATTTCCAGGCTGAGTGAAGAGATAAGACAAGTTCCGGAACAACATTTACTGAGAATTGATTACGTGCTCAACATTATCCCATTGAATCCTCTGAAATTTTCGAGGTGTCATCCCTATTTTATAGTTGAGGAAACAGGCTTCGAGATGTCAAAGATCTTGTCCAAGGTCAAGCCACACAGCTAGAATCCCGCGGAACTGGCTTTGGGACCCAGAGCAGCGGGCCCCACATTCGACCACAGGGCTCTACTCTTTCCACAGGACAGAATATTGCCACACGGTCGCCCACATATGCCAATGTGCTAACAACGACCGAATCTAGGTGAAAAGCATATGGATGTGCACTGACCTATTATTCTTTCAACTTCAATACATTTTTCTAATAAAAAGTTGGGGGTGGGGAAGAAAATAATAATCTAAAGTAAAACAAATTATTAGGATGTATTTTAAAAACTAGGTTATGAATTGATATGGTTCAATTTTGCAAAAGTTATAGACTGCTTATCTATATATGTCCCTTTTTATTTAAAAATCTGGAAGAACATTCGCAAAAGTGTTTCTGAAACTCTACGGAATTCCTGCTAAACCCCCTTTGACCAAAAGAAAGTTTCCAGGAAAAAGAAAGGCTGTTCCTGAGATTCTTGGGAGACCGGCCGGTCACTGCTGTCTTCCCCTGTGATCTTCCCGTGGTTACACCCACGATTTACTTATTTGTTTATTTGCACACGATCGATTTATTTGCCCAGCAGTCACCTACGCGACATGGGCCGCTCCGGTACACTGTCATCACAAGCAGTTTGTCCACACTGCAAAAGTAGGCCCTGGACGGGTAACAGGCTAACAGTCGATAGTCCAGACAAGAGGGCCATGGGTCAAGAGGCGAATTCTATAGTCCCGTGATCTCTGACTTGAAATCCTACTTTCTCGATGGCCAGCAAATCCCTGACTCTGATCCTTGCTTTAACTGTTATCCCTCTGTCTGATTCTAAGCCTGTTCCCTTAATCCACTGACTCTTTTCTCTCTCCCCAGCCCCTCCCCTTTGGAGGAAAATCTGGACCCAATTCTAAATATCTCCCCTCCAACGGCTGTCTCTTCCTCTACTTTGCTTCTTGGATTGGCTCATTTTGAGCATCCTCCAAGCGGGAATATGTGTCAGGACAGAACCACCCAGGCCACTGCTTCCCTCCGCCCGGCCAGCTGTCCCCCTTCCCGAGTCTCTCCTGAGATTACTGACCCTGGAATGCAGCCATGGCTCCGCGGCTGTCTGCTCCTCCAGGGCTTCCCGGCTCCACTTGGCGTAAATGTATGAGAGGGCACTGGGGAGCCCAGAAAAGGGCACTCTAAGGAGGAGAAAACCGCTATTGCTCACGATGCCCCTTGAAATCTCCCTCGTACCTTCTGCTGAAAAGTTGTATGCTGAGCCTTCTACCTCCGGCCCCTCCTCCCTGCAGGCTCTCTAGCCGGCTCTCAAAATAGCCTCTCGGAACGCTGGATTTCTAGATTTAGTTTTCGGTGATTTGCTGAGGTTGGGGGTGGGGACGGTTAGATCCCAGGTTGTTAGCTCCCACACTCTGTCTAGTACTCGGCCCTTTACCGGTCCCTGGTCTCCGCCCCAGCCCTCTGTTTGTTCTCCAGAAACTCAGCGATTTTCCATGAATCGAGGTCCTCTGGTACATCACCTGTAAGCAGTCAGACTAGCTGTCCTGTGGGTAAACCAAGGAGGCTCGGAGGTCCGCTCCGGGTGAACCAGATACCACCTGGTCCGTACGAGCGCCTCGCCCACCAACTCGCAGCTCCGCAGGATCCATGCTAACCCACGAGAGCTGTGGCCAGGGAGGGTTTCTCAGCCTCCCTCTGCCTCACATCCTAGCCAGGTACGGATTACAAACTCCCAGGCGCTCTTCTGCTTCTTTCAACACTGAGCTCTTCTGACCTGTAGTAACAGCAGTGAAGTGGGTTAGCAAGTCCTTCCTTGTCCTCATGGGGCTCAGCGGGAGGACTCGAAGAAGTCCCGGACTGCAGCACGGCACCTCTCCTGGCCTTGTTAATAACCACATGTGTAATACCTTCTATGTGCTAGTCACGCCTCTACACGCTTTATAAACACTGGCACTCGAGTCGTTGTAACAGCCTGTAAGATGGCTATCGTTACTATTCTCATTTTACAGGTATGGAAACTGAGGTAAGAGAGGTTCATTAACTTGCCTACGGTCATACAGCTAAGAAGTAGCAAAGCCGGAATTTGAATCAAGACAGTCTGACTCCATGGGGCTCCTGGGTGGCTCAGTCGGTTAAGCGTCTGCCTTCAGCTCAAGTCATGATCTCAGGGTCCTGGGATCAAGACCTGTGTCAGGCTCCCCGCTCAGCAGGGAATCTGCTTCTCTCTCTTTCTCTCTGCCCCTCCCCTCGTGCTCTCTCTCTCTCTCAAATAAATAAATAATTTTTTTTTTTTTTTTTTTTGCATTTGAGACAGAGAGATACAGAAAGAGAGCATGAGCTGGGGGAGAGACAAAAGCAGACTCCCTACTGAGCTGGAAGCCCTACGTGGGGCTTGATCCCAGGACCTGGAGATCACAACCTGAGCCAAAAGCAGATGCCCAACCATCTGAGTCACCCAGGTGCCCCAATAAATAAAATCTTAAAAAAAAAAAAAAAAAAAGACCATCCGACTCCAGAGTCCATGCTTTTGAACACCATGCTATCCTATCTCTCCAAGTCTAGCCAAGGAAGGAAGGTAGGAAGGGAAGTTCTAAGGGTCATGACTTCCAGCCATTCCCACCATCAAGGACGGGTCTCTCAATCCACAGTCCCCAGCACTTTCTTCACATGTGCTCTACTGGGAACATGGAAAACAGTGTCCTGTCCACCTGTTATGGGCAAATCTTACCTGTTCTTACAGAACCCGATCCCAGACCACGCCTCCTGACTCAGAGTCCTACTCTGCTAGCTGAGCTGACCACCCTGATTCTGACTTTTATCTCGACCCGCGTTCAGTGGGCCTCCTGACACACACTAGGCTGACCTCTGGGGGACAGCTATACCCTGAGGGTATGTTCTTCACTCCCAGGGCCAGAAGCTAGTCCTTCAGATTCTGAGAATCCCGTGGGTAGGACCATCTCACTGGTTTCCATTTCAAAGGACTCCCTCCCTCCCATTCAAGTCTGTTATTCCACGTTTCTAGTGAGCTTGGAGTTTGGCTCAGTTCAGCCTCACCGCACACACAGGACTAAGTGTTTCTCACTTCTCGACACACACCAAACACTAATTAGCAACTGTGAGGCCCATCAGCTCTCGCCTTTCCCCAGAGGGCCCTACTTTTTTTCCTCACCTACCTTCCTGTATTCCTTCTTTCCTCACCCCTGGGCCTGACGTACTCCAATGTTCCATTCTGTCATCTTGGCGGTGGCTGCCGGGTCCCCGTGAGTATACTCTTGTTTCCTCTGTAGTTCAAAGTTGTGGACTCTCCCTCCCCATGCGGAAGGAGGAAAAGGAGAGGCAAGGTCTTTTAGCTGAGGGGTCTCCTTTCTTGAGTACAGAGAGGGATCTGAAATGGCCACGGCCTCCTGGTCCCTGTCTGATACCTCCTCCCAGGGCACTCATCAGCATTCAGATGAATTCCTGTCCTTCCACCCAAGCTTTAGATCCCGTCCCCCTTTCTCCTTCTCGGGAGTCCTTACAATCAACTCCCCATACTCTCTTATATATAAAACCTCTCCTTCTTTTTAAAAAAAGAAAAGAAGGCTTCCTCAATCTGAATTCTTCTTCCAACTACCATTAGAGGGAAAAGAAACAGGTCTAGGACCATGCCTTGAGGAACCCCAATATTTAAGGGTTAGGGGGATCTTTAAAAAAAATATGAATAGCCATATGCAAAAAAAAACCCCAAAAAAACCCCAACAACAACCAAAAAACCTCAATCTAAACCTTGCACTTCATACAAAAATTAACTCTAAATGCATACAAAACCTAAAACTATAAAACTTCTAGAAGAAAATATAGAAAAAAAAATCTTTGCAACCTTGGGGTAGGCAAAGATTTCTTAGATATACCAAAGGTAGAATCCATAAAAGAAAAAAAATTATAAATTAGACTTTGTCAAAATTAAGAACGGCTTTTGGTTTGTTTTTTCAACTTTTTATTTAAATTCTAGTCAGTTAACACATCGTGTGATATTGGTTTCAGGAGTAGAATTTAGTTTTTCATCACTACATACAACACCCAGTGCTCATCACAAGTGCCCTCCTTAATATCCATCGCCCATTGAGCCCATCCCCCACCCACGTCCCTCCATCAACCCTCAGTTTGTTCTGTATCATTAAGAGTCTCTTATGTTTGCTTCCTTCTCTTTTTCCCCCTTCCCACACGTTCATCTGTTTTGTTTCTTAAATTCCCCATATGAGTGAAATCATATAGCATTTATCTTTCTCCGATTGACTTATTTCGCTTAGCATAATACACTCTAGTTCTATCCATGTCATTGAAAATGGCAAGGATTCATTCTTTTTGATGGCTGAGTAATATTCTATTAGATAGATAGATGATAGATAGATAGATAGATAGATGATAGAT
>NW_024424452.1:44848517-44897541 GCF_017311325.1 Ursus maritimus | reverse complement strand
GATAGATAGATAGATAGATAGATAGATAGATAGATGATAGATAGATGCCACATCTTCTTTATCCATTCATCAGCCGATGGACATTTGGGCCCTCTCCATAGTTTGGCTAGTGTAGATAAAGCTGCTGTAAACATCAGGGTGCACGTACCCCTCCAAATCTGTACTTTTGTATCCTCTGGGTAAATACTAGTAGTGCACTTGCTGCATCATAGGGTAGCTCCATTTTTAACAAGAACTGCTCTCTGAAAGACACTTCTTAGAGAATGAAGAGGCAAGCTACAGATTGGAAGAAAATATTTGCAAATCACATATCTGACAAAGGACTTGTATCCCAGATACATAAAGAGCTTTCAAATCCTGGTGACGTGAATCCAATTTGTAAAAATGGGCAGGATATTTCACATCTCACCAAAGAAGATACATGGATGACCAACGAGCACAGGAAAAGATATATAACATCATTAGTCATTTGGGAAATTCAAATTAAAACCACATTGAGATGCCATTATATACGTATTAGAATGGTTCTTTTAAATGACGATGCCATGTGCTGGCAAAGACCTGGGGTGTCTGGAGCCCTCATACGTTGTTGCTGGGAATGCAAAATGGTGCGGCTACTCTGGCAGTTTAAGCACACCTTTATTGCCAACACCAGCAGTCCTGCTCCTAGGTATTTACCAAGTGAAATTAAAACCTCTACACAAACCTGTAAGTGAATGCTTGTAACAGCTTTACTTGTAATCGCTAAAAACTGAAAACAACCCAAATGTCCCTCAACTGAGGAATGGATAAAGTGTGGTCCATGCATACAACGTGATACTACTGAGCGATTGAAAGAAGGAATCAACTACTGATACACACAGCAATACGGATGAACCGCAAATGCATTATGCTAGGGGCACCCGGCTGGCTTAGTCGGCACAGCATGTGACTCCTCATCTCTGGGTCGTGAGTTCACGCCCCACGTCAGGTGTAGAGTTTACTTAAAAAAAAAAAAAAGCAGCAGCATGCGGCTAAGTGAAAGAAGCCAGACCCCAAAATCTACATATATATCGTATGATTCCAATTATACGACATTCTTGTAAAGGCAACACTACAGCGAAAGCAGAAAGATCAGTTCAGCGCCTGATAGAGGCTGAGATCGCAAGAGGGGTGACTACAAAGGGGAAGTGGGGGATTTGGGGATGATGAAACTGCTCTGTATCTTGATTGTGGTGGTGGTTTCCTGACTCCGTGTTTGTCAAGTTCACAGACCTGGGGTGTCTGGGTGGCTGAGTCTGCGTTGCGTACACGTCTGATTCTTGATTTGGGCTCCGGTCATGATTTCGGGGTCGTGAGATTAAGACCCACGGTGGCTCTGTGCTCAGCAGGGAGTCTGCTCAGGATTCTCTCTCTCCCCTGCCCCCTCCACCCCACATGCTCTGTCTCTGTCTCTCTGTCTCTCTTTCAAAAATAATATAAATATTTTTTAATAAATAAATCTTAAAAAAAATTCACAGAACTATACACGGATGAGGGCACATTTTACTGCGTAGAAGTGATACCTTAGGGGCGCCTGGGTGGCACAGCGGTTAAGCGTCTGCCTTCGGCTCAGGGCGTGATCCCGGCGTTATGGGATCGAGCCCCACATCAGGCTCCTCCGCTATGAGCCTGCTTCTTCCTCTCCCACTCCCCCTGCTTGTGTTCCCTCTCTCGCTGGCTGTCTCTATCTCTGTCGAATAAATAAATAAAATCTTAAAAAAAAAAAAAAGAAGTTATACCTTAATGTTTTAAGTGTTGAAAACGGTTAAGGAGAGGTCAACAGGCTGGCCAAGACTGAGAAGGAGCACTTAGAGAGGCGGGGGGGAAAGGTGTAGGGGGGGGTGGCTCTCCCGGCTCCCCTCTCTGCATAGCTGGGCTCTCTGAACACTTACTCTCTCCCACTTCCTCAGCTCCCACACTCTCCAACCCACTTCAACCCCTCTTCTCCCCTCCTACTCCACGGAAATGACTCCTCTTTAGATAACCGATACTCTCTGACACCAAGTCAAATGCAAAGGCGCGAGCTCCACTGGCTTGACCTCATGAAGCATTGGATGCCCAGTCATTTCATCTTTCTTCTCACATATTCTTCCCCTGGCTCCTGAGGCATCATGGCTTTTCCTGCTTTTTCTCCTACCTTTCTGGGAGCTTCCACCCAATGTTTAAGTATTAGAGACTCTCCAGGTTTCGAGCTAGCCTCCCTTCTGTTCTCTCTTCCTAGATGATTCGATCTGTACTTATGACTCAGTTATCATTTATACTGGCTCCGTCCAGTAGCACGGGGTTGGCACACTACAGCCCACTGCCGAATCTGGCCTCTAGCCTGTTTTTGTAAATAGAGTTTTGCAGCCACACCCATCGTTTACACCTTATCTTTGGCACTACATCAGCAGAGCTGAATAGTTGCAACAGGGGCCATACGGTCCACAAAGCGAAAAATATTTAATATCTGGCCCATGACAGGAAAAGCCTGCAGTCGAACTTTCTGCAATGATAGAAATGTTTTCTCTCTGTGCTGTCTGATGTACGGCACCCACTAGACACGTGGCTGCGGAATACTTTGTAAGGTGGTAGTGCAACCAGGGAATCCAATTTATAATTTTATCTAATTTTAATTAACAAGTCAATCATTGTTCATCAAATAATTAATAAGGAGAACAGCTGCATGTGGCTAGTGGCCACCGTACTGAACAGCTCCCAATACCACCGAGGACTCATGTGGACGCCTCTGTCCTCTCCTTGGTGTTTTAAAACACCTCCCCTGGATGTTTTACAGAAACCCCAACTCTAGGGGCACCTGGGTGGCTCAGTCGGTTAAGTGACCGACTCTTGATTTCAGCTCAGGTACGATCTCAGGGTTGTGGGATCGAGGCCCGCGTCGAGTCTGCTTGTCCCTCTCTCACTGCCCGCCCCCGCTCCTGCTTGCGTGCTCTCTCTCCCTCAAATAAATAAATAAAATCTTAAAAAAAAAAATCTTGAAAGAAAGAAACCTCAAACTCTATGTGCCTCAAACTGGATTCATAACCCTACTGACCCAACCTAATCTTCTGTAAATATTCTCTATCTCTTCTACTTGCACAAGCCAGAAACCTGGAAAGCGTTCTTGACACCTTCTTCCCGTCACATTGCATATCTGGTTCGGTATTAACTCCTGTTCACTTTATCTCCTAAATATCTCTTACTCCATTCACTTCTCCCCACTGCGACGGCCCTCACACAGTTGTTTCCTACGTGGACCACTGCCATGGCCCAAGTGGTTACCGATGCCCTTAGGATAAATAAAATCCTTAATGTGGTCATAGGGGCCCTGCGTTTGCAGCCTCTAACTACTTCAGTAACCTTGTCTCTGGAACATACCTTGTCCCTTCCCACCTCGGGACCTTGGCACGTGATTCTCTTATCCCTGCTTCCCTTTTATTTAGTTAATTCCTGCTTATCTGTCAGAGCTCCCCTCAAGGGCTCCTTCTCCCAGGAAGCTCTTCTCAGCTCCCCAGACTCGGCTAGGGCCTTCATTCTGTTTTAATAGCACCTAGATTTCTTCTTGGTAGCACTAATAATCATTTCGTGGTTAGATACCGAATGTGTCCTCTTCCATTTCTGTGCAAGTTCCTATGCGGGTAGGGGCTGTACCTATCTTCTTCACTGCTGGACCCCCAGGGTCTAGCACAAGGCCTTATACACGATATACACCCGTATCTGTGGAACGAATGAAAGGCGCTCCCACTCTGCTCTCTTTGCTGCCTCCTCTAGGTTTCTGAAATCAAAGTTGTTTCCAGATTGCTGAGGGCCTCGGCATCGCTGCTTCCGAGATGGTGAAGAGCACCGGAAGCCAGGTCACTGCTTCTCCTCGAGTCAGCCTATGTGCCTGAAAAGGAGCTGAGGACGAAGGGGAACCTCTCTGGAACCGCATTTCCGATTAGCTGTAGAAGAGCGACCGTATATTTGCCTTTCCTTCCCCACCCTCCCCACCCACCAGATTGCCATTCCCTTGTAAGCAAAGTCCATAGTTACCATTTATTTGTGTACCACGATGACAACAACCTACGTCTTACAGAGTAGGTACTCGATATTTATGTGAGTGAAAATTTCTCAAGTCTCAAATTCCTGGAAGGAGCATTATGGCATATGAGGCAGAGCTAGACAGATCCCGTTTCGTGTTCTGGATCTGCACTGTCTCTTTCCAAATCCCGGCTCTGCCATTCCTAGCTGTGTGACATTGGTTAAATCACTCAGCCTTGCTGTGCTCAGATCTCTTGTCTGCAGAAAAGAGGGAATATCTACTTTGAAGGTTGAAAAGAACTGAAAACAATGTCTGTAAAATGCCTAGCATATGAAATAGTGATTATTTTGCAGTAATGTAACTCTGGGTTATATATAAGAATAGGTCACGGGGTGCCTGGGAGCTGCAGTCGGTTGAGCGTCCGACTCCTGGTTTCGGCTCAGGTCGTGATCTCAGGGTCGTGAGACTGGCCCTGCGCCGGGCTCCCTGCTCAGCACAGAGTCTGCTTCAGACTCTCTGTCCATCTCCCTCCAGCCCCCCAAAATAAATAAATCTTAAAAAAAAAAAAAAAGACTCGGTCCAGTGCCTGGGGTAATGCACGGTCAAGGTCCTGCACGCAAAGCCTAAAGTTGCCAGAGTCAGTCTCCGCTAAGTAGAGCTGCAGGGGGAAGAGATGCTGGGATTGCTCTAAGGGCCCTTGAGGCTTCTCTGCTGCCCGAGGAGCTTCATCACCCATCTCTTCTCACTGTAAACCAACACTAGAAATCGGTCTTCACCTTCCCTGTGTTTGTCCCCAGAAATGCTGACGAGGGCCTTCAAGCTCTGCTGAAGGGCCCAGCGATACTCTGCTGGCCAGGAGCCACCTGCCGTCCCGCCGCTGCCCAGGTCCTGCCCAGGTCAGGGCCTGGAGCCTCCTGGAGCCCCTCCCCGGCGCACAGGAGGGGTGTCCCCAACCTCCGTAAAGGTTCACGTTTCATTTCAAAGAACCCGAAGACGTGACACACATTTTTTTTTATCATAAAGATGGTTGTGCAAATCTATCCGTTGCCTCAGAGGGATGGTGGGTTGGAATTGTCTTGGCAAAACACCTGAGAACAGTCAAGCAGCGGTAACTGGGGCAGAGGGACCTTCTCCCGTTAGGCCTGACACCCCCTGCCTCCTTCTCAGGTGTGTTTCTTCCTTTCTTTGTCTTTTTCATATTTAATGGTGTTGCCACAGCAACCAGTGTCATTAGAAGAGGCAAGACAGTGTCACCCCTTCTGCTCCAAGCAGCAAGTTGGAAGTAAGCTTGGGGAAGGTAAAGGACCCAGATGGCCCTGTACCCCTGTTCCCACAGGGCTCCGAAAAGTGGCAGCAGAAGGAACAAAGGAGCACGTCAGCACATGTGGATTTGCATGACCCGGCTTGGATGCTTTGCAAGTGAAAACACATTACGTACACACTCCAGTTCGGCCGCAGTCACTTCGCTCACGTGAACAGGCACAGGTACTCAGAATCCTGTCCTGCAGCCTAGAGCAGGACCCCTCCAAAGGGCCTGAATCCTAAAAGTCCTAATTATGAGCCCCCAAAGGCCCCTTCGTTGCGTGTGTCCTGACATAAATCCCAGGCTCCGTGAGCTCCCGCCTTGCTTTAGAGAAAGTGAAGGGGGACGGGAGTGAGTGCATCTGCTTCCAAGTGGGGACAAACAGGGTCCCCAGGGACCCTTCTCCCCCTGCTGACATATCCTCCCCCGATGCTGTATGAAGGTTGCTGCTGCCGGGCTTCCGAGGGGCCGGGAGCCGCGCGGCTGCCTGGGAGAGACCCCAGCCTGCTCTTTGGAGCGCTGCTGGAGCCCTTCCAATTCCTCTAGTGCGGCAACCAGCTGCAGTCCTCCAACAGCCTCCGAAAGGCTTGTTCAAGGTCACCCTCCAGAGAATAACAGAAGGAGAACCAGGAATTCTTCCCTCAGGCTCTATATACACATTCTTCTCAAATAAGGACTACAACCCAAATACCTTATAACTCAGATGCCTCCTGAGACAGGAATAGAACCCGAGCAGCGTCCGAGCTCCCAAGCCCCCTGTCCGCTCAGCCACCCCAGCCCCGTTGCCTGGAATAGCAGTAACCCCCCACCGGAGTCCAGGCAGAATTCCCTGGCCGTGCCAGCTCATGGTATGCAGTGAGTCAACAGCCCCGCCGTTCCCCCCAGCGTGGGCTGCCACGGTTTAATGACTGGTTATTTGTGGTGTTCTGCACACAGCTTGGAGCTGTGCCTTCTACCCCATACTGAGGGCAGAGGGTGGGGGAGAGCGAGTAGTGCCAAAGCCTCATTTATTACTATAATCTTCCATGTGCATCCCACCCATGGCGTTAATGTCCCAAAATAAACGTATTAATCCCCCCACAGCCTGCAAAGCAAACACTCAGCTGGAGGGCTTTGTGTGGGAGGGAGGCAGCACCAAGGACAACAGGGCGGTAAATGGCACCTCTGTTCCCTGGGGCGTGGGGGGGCGCTGGGAAACCCAGGTGGGCAGGCCTTCAGGAGCCAGCCTGGAATGAAGCCATCATCAGACCTCGGGAGGCGAAGGGACAAGGGCCAGGTTCTGAGGCACTAGTTTACAGGCACCTGCAGGGATGCAGATCTCTTGGAAAAAGTGGTTTTGGATCCGCTTCTCACATGGCTTACTCTCGCACGTAAAATAATTCTGGGGCAAGTCAAGGCATTTTGAGCAGCCGGTTGGGGGTACGGACGTAGAAAACCACTCACTTAGGACCCCAGGATCCCAGTAGGCTCCCATCACTTACTTGGCAGGTCTAATACATTCTTCTGTTCCCCCTTCTTAGCATCTTCCTCCCGAAGCCTTTGTACGCTTCCTGGAAGTCAAGGAGCCCAATGAAGGGCTCGATGGTCAGCGCCTGCCTGGTTTAGCAGGGACACCAACTTCACTTAGATATCTCGTTTTCCTTCACTGGGTCCTCCAAGTCAAATACTTTAGAGTTAAGGGCATTGCTCTCATTTCTTTCTTTTCAGAGAGAAAACCACGCCTCCTGGTCCTTGATGCTCCACAATTATGGGGATCAGTGATGGACACCAGGAACTAAGAACTACTAAAGGGGGCCTCTGGGCCTTCCACGTCCCTTTGGCACCCACTTCCAGGATGACCAGACATCATCCTGCATCAGGAAGGACATTACTCGACCTGCCTAGTATTCTACCAGAATGTCTGCTGCGGATAACTATGATCTCATTCTGGTCTCTTCTCTCTCTCTACCCTCTGGTTCAGCATTTGTTAAACCACACTGCTCAGGTTTCCTATAGAAAGTACTTGTGATCGATTCCTTAACAGTTGCCTATAAATTAAAGCATTCTATACTTACCAGGGTAACACATTAAAGGACGCTTATGGAATTCTTTTGCTGTGAGAAGTCTGTGCCCTAGTCTTGGTTCTAGCATTGTGTAAACTTACATAAGGTTTGGGCCTCAGTTTCCTCATCTGTAAGATGAGAAGATGGGATCAGATGAGCTTTAGGGCTTCTTAACAAATCTAAAATTATATCACTAAAATGTCTGGATATATTATTTGACATTCTCTTGGCGAAAGATATACCTCTATTTCTATCTTAAAGAATTTTTGCAAACTGAGTTCATTTTTTTTCCCCATGATAAAACAGACTCATGAAAGACAATTTGGAACTACAGAAAAACAGAAAATGGGGAAAGCCATTCATAGAACCACTACCTTGAAAAGACAATTACTGACCTGATCCTTCTTCCTCCCTCTCCCCCTTCAGCCCCATCTCCATCATGTTCATCAGTTAAGACCCTCCACAGACAGACATGAAAGACACATCTGGTTTGCATGTCTGGACTCCAGCCACATTATTGATGGGTGCCTGCCCCTAGAGAGACCTGACCTTCTGAGAGGTAACAGATCACAGCTGCAGCTTAGGAAAAAGAGTTGTCCACATTCCCGATTAGAAGACAACAGCCATCCACTTGGACCAGTGAGAGGTTCCTGATCAAGCAGCCAGAGCCAACAACCTGGACGGGTGACTAAGAAAGGAACAAGCAAGTTCTAGAACCAAGTTCTGGTTTCCCTTACTTTGGAAGACAAATTATTTCCAGAGGTGGAAGGCATTCCAATATTAAGTAGACCGTAATCATAATAAAATACCAAAGAGAGAGAGAGACACTTGGATTTCCTCCAAGTCCCTACCAGGTTCCCTAAAAACAGGCTCACAGAAGACAACGGAGTGATACCAACCTGACCAAAGTTCCATTATGGGGCACATGGCAGATTCTGACAGATAGGCACAGGAATGACAATGTGATCCCCCAAATGCGATATCACATTCCTATTACCTAAGAGGACAGCAAGCAGAATAATAAAGGAGGGGGTATCAGTTCTAAGCTCTCTCCTAGTGAGATTTCTCTGTTCCTCGTTCCAGCCCCTGCCAGCCCAAACACAAGACAGACACCATGACCAGTCGTCCATGACCCCCACTGCAACAGAATGACTGCCGGACCAAGGGATTCCTCCAGCTAGGCTCCTCACGGCTGAGAAATGCAACAGGATCACAGGAGGCTTGCAAGTGTGCTTTGAAGCAGCCAGCTCCACCCCATGACAAGGGATTACAGGCAAGAGCCCTCGGGGAGTGAATGCACCTCCGTTCCCATCCCTCGCTGAAACTAGCGAAGAAAAGTTACGAAACTCTCAGAGCCAGACTGTGATTCACAGCCATCAAGTCCTGCCTGCAGCTGTGACTATGACAAGCTGGAGATGAGTCCCTGCAGCTTCTCTGCGCTCGGCTACACACGCACATCGGCTGCGAGATGCTCTGCTGCAGGACGGAGTGACAGCAAACAGCCGTGAAGGCCAAGTGGAGCTGGAGATCCTCCCCAGCGGCCCCACCAGCACCCCTACTCTTCGGTCGTGCCAGGTCTGAAGACTGCTCTCCAGTTGTTGTTCTTCAGCTGAAATGGGAATCTCTTCACGAGATTCCAAATCCAAATCCTCTCATTTCGTGCAGTTTCTCTGAAGCAAGAAAATAGGCAGGTGGGGGAGGTGAAGCTTACGTAAGCTTCAGGGTGCACAGGGCTTTCCTGGGCCAGGCACTTCCGCCCAAGCAAGGAGCCCCTTGGGGAGGCACTGAGAGAAATGAAGCGGTCAGGAGTCTCCCTGGAGCTCCAGAGCCCTGGGCAATACTTCCGCTTTTTACCAGAGCTCTTTCAAGAGGAAGAAAACAGGCTGGGTCTTGGCCTCCAGGGAAGCAGAACCCCTTTGGGGAGCTGGTTCAGAAAGAGCTAGTCTCTGTATACACCCAGGTGGATGCTTCTGGATTTTATAAATACTCATCCCTGAAGCCAGGCTCAGCTCCATATTAGAAGGCAGCTTTGACAGCTAAATTGCTAGTTAGAACCAGCTCACTCTGACAGCCTGGGAGGCTGGGCAGCCCTGCACACACTGACAGCTAGTCCCCATCCAAGGATCCTATTGTCATCATTCTGCTGAGCTCCTGAGTGAGGCTAACCACGTTCAGTAACTAAGTCAAGACTTGACTTTCCCCTCGAACACCAAACTGTTTTCCTTGTCACTGAAACAGCTTTGTCACCCCACCAAATACCACTGTAAATGCCGGCCCCTGTGACATGTCCTACAGAGAGTCTGTGAACTTACCCCAAAAAGCTCAGGCCAACCACACATCTTCATGTCGGCCTGGCCTTCAGATCACAAACTCCCAGGGGATGGCTTGAATTGCAACTTTCAGATTTAGAAACTCTAGAGGGGGCCTTGAACTCTGGCCCTCAGTGAAAAAGAGGGCAAAGAAAACCTCTCTTCTTGTATCAGAGCTGCTCATGTTAGAAGCAAGAGGAAAGAAGATTGAACAATATTTTTTTTTTCCTTTTCTTTCCGAAAGCCTGTCATGGTCACAGTCACAACCAGCTGAGGGACTAGAAACCACTTTAGTTCATCTGCAGCCCCCAGATTGGCTGAATTTTCCGGGATAAACTTAGTGGACATGGCAACCAGGACAACATAGCAGTCGGCACTAATTGGCTCCCTGGACGACAACTTTTAGTGGGAGCCCGCAGAGCTCCTACTAAAGATTAAGAGCTAAACTGAGACCTAAGCTCCAGGGTCCTCTCTCCCCACTACTCTGGTATTCTTGAGAATTCCTGTGCTCATTTTCCATGATATTCCAAAACAGTAAAGAAGAAACAGGGACAGAAAAACAATACCTAGGGGCGCCTGGGTGGCACAGCGGTTAAGCGTCTGCCTTCGGCTCAGGGCGTGATCCCGGCGTTCTGGGATCGAGCCCCACGTCAGGCTCCTCCGCTATGAGCCTGCTTCTTCCTCTCCCACTCCCCCTGCTTGTGTTCCCTCTCTCGCTGGCTGTCTCTATCTCTGTCGAATAAATAAATAAAATCTTTAAAAAAAAAAAAAAAGAAAAAGAAAAACAATACCTAATATAGATTGAGTGCCTCCTCTGTGCCAGTGTCCTAAGTACTTTGCATATATTATCTCATTTAATCAGAACAATCCGTATTACCCCAATTTTATAGATTAAACGCTGAAGCAGAGGAAGGTTTAGGAATCGGCCTAAGGCCACAGAGCTAGTAGGTAGTAGGGCTGGGCCCTGGCATCTAGCCAAGAAGTTGGACTTATCACAAGATCCTGGGCACTGGGAACGGGGCTGGATGGAGCAAGCTTGTAATGTTACTGTCCATACTGACTTCACTTGGGAAGGATGATCCTTGTTTCTGGGTCCTATGAATGCATTCAAACAACGGACGAGGTCTTTCCAAGTCTCTGCTTTGACCCCTACCTTTGGATGGTGTTCTGGGAAAAGAGAAAAATCCCAGTTGATGGACTGGCTCTGGCTCAGATGAACACGGTGGGTGCTGACAGGAAGACTTCGGCTGTAACAAGCACTGCAGAGGGAGGTCTCTCTTGATGGGGACAGCTCTCCAGGAGTGGACATGCCCTCGCTACAGGGGCTTCAGAATATCAGACATGGTCCCTCCAATGGCTAGTTCCTGTCTGGATGAGTGGAGGGTGGGATGCCCCCTTCCTAAAAGGGGAAAAGCGGCCAGCCCAGGGGGCTAGACTGGAGTTCTTGCTGAAGGCTACCTTACCAGTTGCAAGAGCGACAGAGCCCTCGGAGAGGGACGATACAGGAGAGCGTTTCTCTCTGAAGTCCGGGGACTAAAGGGAAGCCCGAGTGACCTCGGAGCGGTAAGACAGATGCAGAGGGTGGTATCCCGAGGAGGAGACTTATCACCTGAGACCGCAGTCCCCCCGCCCCCCGCCCCAAGCTCCCTCCACAGTGCGGGGCTTGAAGCCTCCGTCTTCCAGTCGCTTCCCAGCGCCCGAGCTGGGAGCTTCCCCGGAGAGGCAGTGGGGCGCCCCCGGAGGTCTCCGCGGCTCCGGGCTGCCGCGCTCTCCCTCGTTCCCTGGGACCCGGGCCGCGGCCTCCCCGCCGCAAGCTCGCCCGGAGCGGGGGCCCCGCAGCGCCGCTCACCTCGCTCATCGCGGCGGCCGGACGGGGCGCGCGGGGCGCTGCACGTGCAGGAGAGGCGAGGGGCCCTCGGGGCTCCGCGGGCGACGGCCGCGAGTGGCCGGGCTCCGAGGGGCGCGCCTCGGCTGACGAGCAGAGCTGACTCTAGTGCGGGGAGCCGCGGCTCCAGAGCCCGCACCGCGGCTCTCGGCGACCAGCTTCCCGCCGGGTGTCCCCTTCCGACCCCGTCCTGTCGGAGCCGCTCCGCGCACCTCCTCCGGGCCCGCTTTTTATAGTCAGCTCCGTACCCGCCTCCAGCCCGACCAATAGGAGCTCCTCCTGCCGCAGAGTGACGGCCCCTCGCATCCAATGGCTGCAGGCCCAGAGGTCTGCCGCATTTCCAAACTAGGGTAAGACAGTCAGAGAGCGGGAAGGAGGGGGAGACCGTCGGGGGATGAGAGCACGGAAAATGAAGGAGCGGGAGCAGAGGAGGGAGAGGAAGGAGTAGTACACGAAGGAGGGAAGGAAGGAGTGTGCGAGTTTGTGAGGGCGAAGAAAGAAGAGCTGGAAGGAAATCAAGAGGGTATATGAGAAGCAGGAAACCGTGAATGGAAGGGGTAAAGCCAAGAGGTGTTGCAGATTAAGATTTAGTAGTAGGTTGGCAGTTTGATTAAGAGAAGGTAGGAAGAGAGGGAGAGAGAGGAAGGAGGAGAGACAGAAGCAAGTGGACCGTATTCCGTGCCAAAGAACAGGGAAATTGTGAAGTGCCTGTTTGATTGGGAATTATAGATCTTAGGAGTAGAAAGACATTTTACAATTCATCAGCCTTACATCCCACATACTGGGGGGAAAAAAAGATGGTCCCTTAGCATCCACTTGTATAGGAAATGGGCTCCCCCCCAAAGTTAATTTACAACTGTTTTTCATTCAGTCTCACTGTGACAACGTGACTTCCGTGACTTCCGCTGTGCCAGGCACAATGGTGAGACTATTAAAAAAAAGGAGACACGCTTATTATGACTTTGCACCTATTCAAGTGGGTTTCTGCATGCGAGTCCTGTCTCCTAAATTCTAGCTTGCATCCTCCTGCAATGCAAGGAGTGACCCACCTGGTGGTCCCTGTTTGAGTGCCAGAGTCCACCAACCCAGCGGGGTGTCGGGGGCGGATGTGAAAGATGAAGTGCACAGTCCAATCTGTAGAGATTATTTTTCAAGAAGATGGAATTTTACTAAATAATTATGTCATATAAGTTTCAAGGAAAAAATATGATTAGAGCAAGATGAGAAGCAGAACACCTAGGGAAAAGTCATGAACTCCCCTGATAACTTCAACTGCTCTTCCTGTTTATCTAAATATCTAGCCTTCATTTCTACTTTAAGGAAATCCTTCAAACTCTCTTGCCTGGGATACTTCTAGGCATTGTAAAACCTCTTAGCCTACATAAAGCTTCAGTGAGCCAAAACCAAACTCCCTCGGCTTCGGCTACGACACCCTTTTGATAATTTCCTTCACGGCCTGTAATAACTGAGTCATTAATAGCTGAACTACTCTCAGCCAAGAACCACTGAGCTCTTTTCAACAACCAGATTCAGATAAGACCTCAAATACCCTTTCTCTAGCTAGCTCCTCTGTACTTTTACATTTTCTTTCTTTTTCCTTAGTAATTAAAATAATTTTTTTCAAGATTTTACTTATTTATTTATTTTAGAGAGAGAGAGACAGCGAGAGAGCATGCTTGAGCAGGGGGAGGGGCAGAGGGAGAGGGAGAGAAAGAATCTCGAGCAGCTTCCACGCTGAGTGTGGAGCCCCACGCCGGGTGGGGCTCAGTCAAAACCAAGAGTCAGACGCTCAACCAACTGAGCCTCCCAGGCGCCCCACTAATTTAATTTTTTTTTAATTCCAATATAGTTAACATACAGCGTTATGTTAATTTCAGGTGTACAATATAGTGATTCAACACTTTTATACATCACCCAATCTGCTTGTACACTTTCTCTGCCAGATCAGAAACAGAGAAGGGGACGAGATCAGCTCTTTTCCCCCATCCAGCTAGGATCTTGTGAATCTCACTTACCAATGGGATGCAGTTGCCTGTTCGCCAGTTTCTAAGTAGGCTAGCTCTTACTCACTCCATGCGGCCTGCTCCTCTGGTTTCCCCCACCTCTCTAATGAATGGCTAATTAGCATTGAAAAGAAGTCTTTCAGGAAGCAGACCTCTCCAAAGTTCTTAAACAGCTATGCAAAGACTACAAAGAGAATTTGAGATCCTAGATCAGAGATCAGCAAGCTTTCTCTGCAACAGCCAAACAGTAAGTATGTTAGGCTTTGCAGGCCTGATGGTCTCTGTTGAAATGATTCAAGTCTCCCACTATAGCTTGAAAGCAGTCCTAAACAATAAGCCAATAAGTGTGGCTCAATTCTAATAAAATTTTATTTGTGGACATTGAAGTGTGAATTTCATATAATTTTTATGTGTCATGAAATATTCTTTTTCTTCTTTTTAAATTTTAATGTAAAAACCATTCTTAGCTCATAGGCTCTGCAAAAAGAGGCGGCAGGCCAGATTTGGCTCACCGGTCATAGATGATTATATACCCAAGCGTTCTATAAAGTATCAGTTGTATAAGAGTAAATGGTAATAGATCAAAGAAGAAAGACATGGTCCTGGGCCAAAAAAGTCAAAGGCTTCCTGGGGAAAATGGGATTTGTGTTGGGCCTTAAGGGAAGGATAAAATTTAGGCAAATGGTAGAAGGAAATGGGAAGAAGGGTAAAAAGATGTATCTACCTGTCCTCTGGGTGTTAACAAGAGAAAAATGATGAAATAAGATTGTGGTTGATGACAGGGAAGCTGCAGGAGACGTGTGAGGGCCTTGAACATCAGAACAAGGAATATAAACCTGACCCTCGCACAAACCGCGTGTTTAGTTTATTCTTGCAGAGAAAACAGGACTGATTTGGCAAGGGAAAGATTAGGAGCAGGGAGAACAAGATGGAAATAGTGCAGTTGTACAAGGTATAAAAGCCGGGGTGAGTGGAGGGAAAGTAACAGAAGAGAAGGAAAGTGTTTGAGCCAGAACTTGGGGGACTGGGCAGGATAAAACAGGCTGAGCCTGGAGATTTGGCTGCGTGGACACCTGAGCGAGGTCAGTCAATGTCAAATGCAAACATGGCAGGTAGGAACGGCAGAGAGCGCTGGTTCGGAAGTCAGAATGGAGTCAGGAATCAGACTAGAGGACTAATGAGTATTCCGTCAGAGAATCAGGATGGCAAAGGATCAGGATCCGCTTTGAAAGACAAAGGATCAGGATCCGCTTTGAAAGACCGTGAGGGATTAAAGGAAGCAGGAATGTACCCAGGTGACCCCATGGAACCCGCGCTGCTAGAACAGGCCTGGCACCAAGTCGATCTCCATTAAGTACTTGCTGAATGAATGAATGCATTCCCAAATAATGACATATGATACATTGGGAAGGGCATGAGCTTGGAATCAGACCTTAATGCATATCCTAGCCTATTTATTCATTCCATAAACATGTATTCTATGCGCCCAGTGTATCTAAACCTTAAGGATCTAAGAGTGACAGAGGCAGCTCTTGACTTCAACAACTCACAGTTGGTTGACAAGAGTTGGAAAGACACAGACAACTGCTCTGCAACGTGGTAAGTGTTGTGGCAGGTGTGTGCGCAGGGGTGCGGCGCTGACCCACAGGCTCCCGGAGGCGATCTTCTGTGCTCAGGCCTGAAGGGCCAAGTGGATCAGGAGGACCCGGGGAGGGGGTGTGTGGTGATTTGGAAGAGGCAGTGTGTATGGCAACTCCAACCAGACGGAGTAACAAGGGCTGACGTTCGGACGTGAGTGAGCATCGCGTGTTCAGGGATCTCTAAATGTTGAAGCACGTCTAGAGCCAAAATGTGACGTGTTGGATCAGGGGAGGGAAGTGGGGTTGGAATAGAAGAGGCCAGAGTGATAAATCGGGGCCAGATCACCAAGGACTACATGTGACATGCTAACGAGATTGGATTTTATCCTGAAGGTGATGGGAAGCAAATGAAGAATTTTAAGCTGGAGAGAGGCATGATCAAATTTGCATTTTAGAAATAGCAACAGCATGGAGGATGGGCTGGAAGGAGATGAGGCTGGGCGTAGGGAGAATAATTTAATAGGTTATTGCAGTAATAAGTGGGGAATGGAAGAGGGCCTGAACTCAGCTAAGAGGTAGTGGCCATGTCAGGTTGGGAGATGGCACGACGGGCATGACATCTGATCATTTTCAGGGAGGAAGGGAGAGAAAGGAGGCTAGGTGACTCCCCAGCTTCTGGCTTGGCATCTGGGAGCAGGTGGCAATGGGGAGGAAGGAAAGGAAGAGGGTAAAAGAATGAATATGCATCGACTTCCTTCCATGTTCCAAACACTGTCTACGGAACTTTACATATATTTCTTTATGTAATCTTCACAACAAACCTGGCTAGTGGGTGTTATTAACCCCCTTTTCCAGATAAGAAAACTGAAGTTCAGAGAGTTTAGCCCACTGGGCCATAGCCAACACAGATGTTTTTTAGACCCTGGGACAGGCATGTGGGAAGAGGCTAAGGACACCAGTTAATCCCGAAAGCCTGCTCACCGTGGAGGTCAGGGGCGTACCCCAGCAGCTTCCAGCCTCAGTCTTTTTTGTTTGTTTTTAAGATTTTATTTATTTATCTGACAGGGAGAGAGAGAGAGCACAAATAGGCAGAGAAGCCGGCAGAGGGAGAGGGAGAAGCAGACTCCCCACCGAGCGGGGGGAGCCAGATGCAGGACTCGATCCCAGGACCCTGGGATCATGACCTGAGCTGAAGGCAGATGCTTCACCAACTGAGCCACCCAGGCGCCCTCCCAGCCTCAGTCTTGCTCTGTGGGAGAGACTCTAAGACTGGGAGCACTTCTTTTTCTTTTTTCAAGTTTTATTTATTTAAGTAATCTCTATACCCCACATGGGACTCAAACTCATGACCCCGAGATCAAGAGTTGCACGCTCTCTTGATTGAGCCAGCTGGGTGCCCCAAGGCTGGCAGCACGTCTGTCTCGCTCTGTGCTCAGAGAGGCATGTCCCAAAGGCACCTGCAGGAAGAACACGGCTCAGGGCAATCCCTGGGCCCCAGGAGAAGGGATAGCCCTGGGCCAGAGCATCTCTCCACCAACCTGAACTCCTCCCTAAGCATGTCCTACGGACCTGGGAGGAGGAAGTCAGCCTCCCTTCCCTTGTCTGGGATTGGCCCAGCCTGGTGATACCGGACTCTCACGGAGCTGGGCCTCAGTGACGTCAAATAGTTAGGGAAGGAGCAACAAAAGTAATTCAGCTAGCAAGAGCCTGAGTCAGAATTTAAATCTAAGTCTGTATGACACCAAAACTCATGTGCTTTCCACTTTCTCAAGCTGGGATAGTCACCAAGTTAGGTAATACAGAAGTTAGCGGGGGGTTGACAATGGTTTGCATTTTTTTTTTCAGTATTATTAAGATACACTTGACATATAACATCGTATAAGTTTGAGGTATAAAACATAATGATTTGACATATGTATAAATTGTGAAATGATTTTTCCCCTGGTAATGAGAATTTTTAAGATGTACTCTCATAGCCGCCTTCAAATATACAATATTGTTAACTAGAGTCATCATGCCATACGTTACATCCTCAGAACATTTTTATTTTTATTTTATTTTTTTAAGATTTTATTTATTTATTTGACAGAGACAGAGACAGCCAGCGAGAGAGGGAACACAAGCAGGGGGAGTGGGAGAGGAAGAAGCAGGCTCCTAGCGGAGGAGCCTGACGCGGGGCTAGATCCCACAACGCCGGGATCACGCCCTGAGCTGAAGGCAGACGCTTAACCGCTGTGCCACCCAGGCGCCCCAGAACATTTTTATTTTTTAACTAGGAGTTTACACCTTTTGACCACTTTTTTAAAAAATATTTTATTTATTTATTTGAGAGAGAGAGAGCACAAGCACAGGGAGTGGCAGAGGGAGAGGGAGAAGCAGGCTCCCTGCTAAGCAGGGAGCCCCACACACGAGGCTCGATCCCAAGACGCTGGTTCGATCCCAGGATCCTGGGATCATGACCTGAGCCGAAGGTAGGCGATTAACCGAGTGAGCCACCCAGGTGCCCCTCTTTTTGACCACTTTCACCCAATTCCCCCACCTCCTCCACCCTCCACCTTTGGCAACCAAAAATCTGATCTGTTTCTATGAGTTTGTCTTAGATCCCACACGTGAGATCACACAGTATCTATCTTTCTCTGACTTACTTCGCTTAGCATAACGCCCTCAAGGTCCATCCAAGTTGTCACAAACGGCAAGATTTCCTTCTTTTTATGGCTGAGTAGTATTCCACTGTGTGTGTGAGTGTGTGTGTATTCGCATCTTTATCCATCTATCGCTTGATGGATGCCTGTTTTCATGTCTTAGCTATCGTAACTAATGCTACAGGGAGCACAGGGATTCACATATCGGTCCAGGACAGGGATTTTGTTTCCTTTGGATATAGACCCAGACATGGAATTGCTGGATCATATGGTAGTTCTATGTTTAATTTGTTGAGGAACTTCCATACTGTTTTCCATGGTGGCTGTGAATTTACATTCCCACGCACAAGGGTTCCCTTTCTTCACATTCTCGCCACCATTTGTTACCTCTTGTCTTTTTGATGACGGCCCTTCCGACGGACGTGAGGTGGTGTCTCACTGGGGTTTTGATTTGCGTTGCCCTGATGATTGGCGATGCTGTGCACCTTTTCTTGCACCTGTCGGCCATTTAAACATCTTTGGAAAAATGATTATTCAGGTCCTTTGTTCATTTTTAATTGGATTATTGGGGGGAGTTGTTTGTTTTTGGTTTTGCTCTTTGCTATGGAGTCTCTTACATAGTTTGGATATTAACCCCTTACTGGATGTGTCCTTTGCTAATATCGTCTCCCATGCTGTAGGTTGCCTTTTCATTTTGTTGATGGTTTTCCTTTGCTGTGCAGAAGCTTTTGAGTTTGATGCAGTCCTGCTTGTATATTTTTAAAAATTTCGTTGCTTGTGTCTTAGGTATCGTAGAGCACCATCGTAAGACCTACTGAGTTTGAGATGCCTATGCGACATCCAAGTGGAGTCAGCTAATAAACTGGTGGGTGTATGCAGAACGCCGTCCTCCTCCTGTCATCTCCCTGCCAGGGGATGGTACCCCATCCACTTAATCACTCTTGCTAGAAACCTGGAGGCATGTTTGACTCTTCTTTCTCTTCCTCAGCACATGCTAGTAGCCACCAAGTTTCAATGATTGCACCTCCCATGTATTTCTCGAAACTCTCTCTTCCTCTGTAACCTCCCACCGTGCTAGCTCAGGCGTGATCTTCTCCCAACTACAGCACGGCAATAGCCTTCTTTTTTAAAAAAAATTTTTTAAAGATCTTATTTATTTATTTGACACAGAGAGAGAGGACAGCCAGTGAGAGAGTGGACACAAGCAGGGGGAGTGGGAGAGGAAGAAGCAGGCTCCCAGCGGAAGAGCCCGACATGGGGCTCGATCCCAGGACCCCAGGATCATGCCGACGCTTAACAACTGAGCCACCCAGACGCCCCCGACAATAGCCTTCTTACGGGTCCCTTTGCCTCAGGTCCTATGCCATCGAATCCATCTTCCGAACAGCCAGCAACGTAAGATACTTGGAATAAGATAGATCTATCCAGAATAGGTCTGCCCATGTCATTTCTCTGCTTCCTCTTCAAAAGCTTTCCGATGGACTCAAGCTGCTTCGTCTGGGAGACAGGAGGTCCCCTGTGAATTGGCCCTGCCCACATCTCGGCCTCCTAGCCACCTCTCCAGAATCCTCCCCTCCCACTCCCAATCTGAAGTGCTGGGGTCCAGCAGGAGAGGCTTCTTTGTGGCTCCACCACACACACACCTTTTTGTATCTGGCTTCTGGAACTTTCTCAGGTTGCACTCTCTGCCTGGACTGCATCGTGTTTTCACCTAACTCCTCATTATCCTTTCAAAATTAGCCCCGTTGTCACTCCTCCAGGAAGCCTTTCCTGCCTCCTCCTCAACACCTTTTTGCCAAAGCGGATCAGCTGCCCCTCCTCTGTGGTCCCATATGCCGTGTGCACAGCACCATCCCTGATCTGATTATATTTCTTTGCATCTGTGCAAAGGTCTGTCTTCCTCACTAACACATTTAAGTTCCGTAAGGCCAGAAGAGCATCTCATTCATCTTTCCATCCCTGCTGTCTACCACATAGTAGGGAACCTACTATGTTCCCAGTCGCTATTTGTTGATTAAATGATTTCGTACGCAATCTCACAGTCACACTCCGGCGAGCATACCGACAGATGTGCTCAGCGTCTCCCAAGAACCCGATCTAAGCACCTGTGCTCTCTGGAACTCCGCTTATTCCAAAATGTTATAGTTTATACAATTCATTCTGGGGACCTAAACAAGGCTCTGTCTCTTCCCCCTGCTTCTCTCTGTTTTTATGACTCCAACCTGCCCGTGGGTTTTAAATTCATATTTAGGGCAACGTTAATTATAATTGAACTCTTAATGGAAGAAAAAGACAGGACCAAGAAAAGGAAAATGCTTACTTCTAGTGGGAGAAGACCGTACAAGTAGAGAAAGAGCAAACACCCAGGGAGATCTGCAGTGAGAAGGACCTTTCAAATGAGAAGAACCAGCTTTGGACTTTATTCAGTGTGTGTGCGATATCAGATTTATCCAACAGAGATGTAACGAACACATTGTCCATCCCCAAAACATCCAAATAGCTTTTGAGATACTTTTCCTGTTCATCGATATCGGGAAAATACATACACACACACACACACACACACACACTCACACCTGCAAAAATATTCAGTGTTGATGGAGCACTAAGACAATCCTGGTGAAGCACTAAGACACAATCCTTGTGATTCTTTTTTTTTTTTTTTAAGATTTTATTTATTTATTCGACAGAGAGAGAGACAGCCAGCGAGAGAGGGAACACAAGCAGGGGGAGTGGGAGAGGAAGAAGCAGGCTCATAGCAGAGGAGCCTGATGTGGGGCTCGATCCCAGAACGCCGGGATCACGCCCTGAGCCGAAGGCAGACGCTTAACCACTGTGCCACCCAGGCACCCCTAATCCTTGTGATTCTTAAACCTATTAATTAGAAGTCCTTCATCTTGGCTCCAGATAGGACCAAGAATGTAATTTGTGGGGCCCCCCGAAAAATGAAAATACAGATTCCCTTGTTCAAAAAATCATTAAGAATTTCAAGACAGCAACGGCAGAGTATTAAACCAAACCCAAGGGCCCTCTGGGGCCAGGGTCCTGTGTGACTGCACAGGTCATATGCCCACGAAGCAGCTCAGTGCAAGAGTTCTCAAATCAATCCTAACCACTACCTCTAATTTGTTAAGAGGCCACTCTGATGTATTCCTCAGCCTTCCTTAGTTAGGAAGTGTAGACCTCACTAGCTCTTTGCCTAAGCTCTTAATTAGACCCTGGTCTCTTTCAAGAACCTTCCTTCTGGGAGCCTCATGCAATCGGTACGCCTGTTCTTTTACTATTGTCATCCTGCACGTGAAAAAGCTTGCTCTGTCTCTCCCTCTCTCTTCCCAGCTTGTCCAAGATCCAGGTTCAAAGGAGGCTTCCAGATCTAGCCTGAAGCTCAGTAGTAGGGAAGATCTCTGTGGATCTGATAAGCAGCAGCTTCTGGTGAGTCATGAGGCCTCTACCCAGCAGGGTCCCTCCCCAGTGCCAGCAACCCACACCATGGGCATGCTGGGAGAACCTCCCACCTGGGCCTTTGTCCTGGGTCCAGAGTCTGTGGCCTCTCTAGGTAGTCGCTGAGACCAACTGGAGGCCACACACAGCAGAAGTTCCTTGTTTCCCAGGTACGGAGGGCCATAATCCCTAACTGCAAACGCTAGCAGTTCCTGAGGCCAAGGGGAAAGCGGGGGCAGAGTGGAAGTCTGGGGAGAGGCAGCCCACACCACATTCTGTGGCCTGCCAGTGACAGGCCTGAGAGTAGCAGGTAGGAAATCTTTGGGGGGCCAGAGACTAAAGCAATAAAATACAGATAACGCAGAGGGTTGGGCCCAGGGCAGGTTTGGGAAGAGGTTCTACAGAAGGGGGAGAAGAGTGTCAAGGGTGGCCTCCAGCTGACTGCGAACCCTTCCCACATCCAGGAGTCTGTGATGGCCATCGCAACATCTGAAGCCATGGCCGGTGGGGAGGATGGGCCGAGGAGCTGTATGGTATGTGGGGACCGAGCCACAGGCTATCATTTCCATGCCCTGACCTGTGAGGGCTGCAAGGGCTTCTTCAGGTAAGAGGCTTCTCCCCAGGAGAAACCACCTCCCAGACTGCCCACCGGGCAGCCTTTAAGCCGTGGCACCTGCCCAGCTACATTACTCCTGGCTCTCGGAGCCTGACCACCCTGTGGCCAGCATGCTACATCTTGCCAACCCCAACACTGCATAGACGGGTGATAGAATACTAGAAGGAAGCCTGTGTTTGTCCTGCGGACACAACCCGTCAGTCAAGAGCACTTCTTCTGTGCCCACTACCTGCAAAGCACCAAGCCAGTGATCCTGTGCCCCTACGCTCGAGATGTGCTGGACCCTACCCACCCTTAGGGACCCTTGGGCACAGGTCAGATTAGCCCACGTCCCCACAGATCCTTGTAGACCATGTCATCTCAGCCCCTCACACAGCCACCTGCTCACTGCCATCCGCGACCAGCGTCCCGAATGTCTCCATCTCTCACAGACGAACAGTCAGCAAAAGCACCGATCTCACCTGCCCCTTTGCTGGAAGCTGTAAGGTCAACAAGGCCCAGAGACGCCACTGCCCAGCCTGCAGGTTGCAGAAGTGCCTAGAAGCTGGCATGAAGAAGGAAAGTGAGTTGGCCCCCTACCAACACAAGAATCCACTGACTAGGTCTCTCTGCTTTGCCCTCGTTCCCAAAGCATATCCTCCACACAAGAACAGTAAGCTTTTGGAAACGAGTCAGATGATGTTTCTGTTCTGCTCAAAATCCCAGTGGCTCCTCATCTCTCTTACAGTCCAAGATCTCATGGTCTAGCTCCCCAGACAGCCTCCCAGATTTAACCTCCTCCTCTTCCCGCCTTGCTCCTTCGCTCACAGCCACACGGACTTCAATGCCCCCTCAAGCACACCCAGCACGCCCTCCTCGGGACTTCGCACTTGCCCTCCGTCCAGGATGCTCTTCCCCTAGCTATCCATACAGCCTGACTTCCCTGTCACATAGAGTGCATGTCCCTTAGTAAGTACTTGACAACTGTTGAATGAATCATCGAATGCCATTTCTCTGTGCCATGTAATTCGGCGCTGCTCCCAACAGACGATGTCACTGGAGCTCACTCAGCTACAAAGTTACAGCGTCCACGTTCAGACTCTTCTGACCCCCAAGCCCTTGCTCTCCCACGATAGCACACTACTTTTCAATATGGAGCAGTGCGAACTGTTGAAGTCAAAACCTCTTGGCTTGCAACACTTTAGTATTTTGTGACCTTGCACCTGCCACTGGAATGCCAGCCCGCTTATGTACCTGAAAAATCTGGATAATAACACCTGCCCTGTCTGCCCTCTACCCATAGGGTTGTTTCATCCAGCGAGATTTAACCTCAGAACCCTTGACATTTAGGGCTATGTAAACAGAAGGTGATGCTTTAGGAACCAAGAACTCTCCCTCTTCAGTGGTCGCCCAGAAGCCAAACATCTCCCTTCACCGTGACCACTTTACTCTCCACCCGTCCTTTCCCCCGACGGTGCCTTGTTTTCCGGGACCGGGCCTCCTGGGTGGGGGACAGTGGGCAGGAATCCCCTGCCACTGGAGGCTCCAGGGCTTCAGCCAAGCCCAAGGGGGCCTCAGGAATGCTCCTCCCTTCCCGCATCCTTCACCGTGCGGGGTCCCCCAGGGCTCCCAGACAGGGGGCTGGCAGAGGGAGGTGCTCTCCATGGGTCTCAATGGCGTTGTCCTACGTCTTCCCCGGGCACAGTGATCCTGTCGGCGGAAGCACTGGCAATGCGGCGAGCGAAGCAGGCCCAGCGGCGGGCACAGCAAGCGCCAGCACAGCTGAGCAAGGAGCAGCAAGAGCTGGTCCAGACACTCCTGGGGGCCCACACCCGCCACGTGGGCACCATGTTTGACCAGTTCGTGCAGTTCAGGGTGAGCCTTTACAGGGGCTTTGGGCTGAAAGGGGACCAACGGGGTGCCCGAGGAGGTGACCTGAGGGAGGGGGCGGTGTGCCATGCCTCACTACAGAGGACAAGACTCCTCCAGAACCCCCGCGTCGACAGGCTCCTCAGCCCGGAACCTTCCAACAGAGGGCTGGAGCGACCCCTGGGACCAGGGCCTCTTACCCAGGCTCTGATCTCTGCAGCCTCCAGCTCATCTGTTCACCCACCACCAGCGCCTGCCCATCACGGTCCCCGTACTGCCTCTGCTCGTGCACTTCGCAGAGGTCAACACTTTCATGGTACAGCAAGTCATCAAGTTCACCAAGGACCTGCCCCTCTTCCGGTACGTGACCTCCCCTTACCTTTCAGGAGGAAAACACTGCAGTAAATTATAATCTCTCACACACACACATACACACACACACACACACACACACACGCCAGAAACAGTCACTGGCCCACTAACACATCCTGCAGCCTTTCCAAGCACCAGGTCCTGAATTCCCTCCTGTGGTTCTAAGTACCTCCATCAGAACTGGGAGCTCCTCTCCCTGAGTTCGGGGTAGAGCCTCAAATGCTCTTGTCCGCTCCCCACAGGTCCCTGCCCATGGAGGACCAGATCTCCCTTCTCAAGGGAGCAGCGGTCGAAATCTGTCATATCGCACTCAATACCACTTTCTGTCTCCAAACACAAAACTTCTTCTGTGGGCCGCTCCGCTACACACTGGAGGACGGCGTCCACGGTGAGGCGGTGCTAGAACCGTGGCGGGCCTGCCTCCTTTGCGGTATGGTACGTGGCGGGGTGACCAGAAGGATGCTAAGACCAGCATCTCCCACAGCGGGGTTCCAGGAAGAGTTTTTAGAGCTGCTCTTCCGCTTCCATGCGACACTGAGGCGACTCCAGCTCCAGGAGCCCGAGTATGTGCTCATGGCTGCCATGGCCCTCTTCTCTCCCGGTGAGCGTCCCCCAAAGCCCAGAAGCTTCTGCTCCTCCACGTCCACCCAAACTCCCAGCCCCGTGAATCCCTCCGGCTTTGTCTTCAAACCTGGCCTGGGTCCAGCTGTGGCTGCAGGCCCTGCCCGCCCCCACCTGTCCTTCCTGTCCCCCCGTCTTACAGACAGGCCTGGGGTTACCCAGAGGGAGGAGATCGATCGTCTGCAAGAGGTGATGGCACTGACTCTGCACAGCTACATCAAGGGCCAGCCGCCAAGGCCTGGGCATCGGTATGGGGGAGCCTGGGGGCTTGGAGGCTGCGTCAGGGCAGGAAGCGAGGGAAACATGGCTCAGGAGGGATGCTTTACTGTCCTTTCCTCTGGGAAACCAGGTCCCTTGGGGGCTCTAGTCCTTCCCTCACACCTCATATGCTTCTGGCATCCAAATCGCTCCTACTGTTGTTTCATCTGATTTTTTCCAGATTTTTTTTTTTATTCAGTAGAGATGCAAAGTAGTAGTTCGCAGGCTCTGTATAATAGCATTCCTGAGATTGATGACACCCATCACCTTACCCGCCCACCTCCCCAGGCTAAAGCAGCCTTCCAAGATTCCTGTTTGCTCTCTTTCCTTGGCCCTTCCCTTCCTCTCCATTGGCCCATTCCCTTAATTTTTCATCCCCCTCGAAGTTATGGTCATTCAGTTTCCTGGCCAAAGCCAGTCCCTGGCTCAGCAGTCCGTGACCTATCCAGGCTCTGAGGTACACCCCACTTGTTTTCGTTTGTTCCTCAACGAGCCAGTTTGGCCGGAAGAGGGAGGCTTTATACCACAGAACACACCCCCCTTCTAGAACCTGCCCTGGAAGGCCAGGTGCACAGATTCCACACAGTTGAAGTTCTGACCAAGTCTGGGGCTTTCTTCACACTTGGCCCTTGGACCTCTGGATTCAAGAAAAATAGCATGGTGAGAGAAGACCTCAGGGACCTTTGGAATTTTTGATAAATTTGTCATACCAGAGCACGATTTTCTCTAGTGTTCAGACCCAGCTTCGCTGAGGGAAAGTTCAGGGGGGCAGGACCTTAAGACGAGACTCTAAGCTACCTTATTTTCCTCTTTCCCTGGTGACCCCACTACTTCCTCCAAAGGTTTCGGTATGCGAAGCTGCTGGGCCTGTTGGCTGAGCTCCGGAGCATTAACAACGCATATGGGTACCAAATCCAGCACGTCCAGGGACTGTCCGCCATGATGCCACTGCTCCAGGAGATCTGCAGCTGAGGCCCCAGCTTGCCTCCTTCCCCAGCCCATCTGGACGCACTGGACTGGAAAGGGGAAAATGCTGAGCCAGAGGTGGGGACCAGTAGAAAGGGAGCCCAGTGGTTGCAATGAAAGACTAAAGCAATAACTGCCTCTTCATGCAGTCTTGGGGTTGGTGAGGGATGACCACAGGGACAGAACTGTTCTCTGGAAGCACGGAAGATGGGGGAGGAAGCCTCAGGGCTAAGAGGTAAAGAAGCTCCTTCTGGGAAGGGGGGGGCACTTTCTGAGGTCAAAGATTTAGCCCTTCAGCCCTACTTTCCCAGCCCTGGGAGACTCTGGGATGGAAAACAGGATAGGGAGCTGATCCCATGCAGACTGTTCTGCTGTGGACAGGAAGAAGCTAGGAGCTTTAATCGATAGGGAAATGGAGAAGGGGGAAGTGAGGGGAGGAAAGTCGGCCAGACACACCCCTTAATCCTTCTCCCTTAGTCCAGAGCCACAAGAGCACGGGAAGAGGACCCTGGGGCCGGTGGCAGAGGTGGGAGCCTCACACTACTGCCTCAGCAACTGCCCCTGTGGCAGCTCCAGTTCGGTCCTGTCCCCCACTCTGCTCCTGGGACCCAGAGGTCACCCGGCAAGGTGGGCTTTGGAGAGGGGGCCTAGTCTCTGGCCCTAGGGCCCCTGACTCAGAGGTTCCAGCGTCCGCGGGGCTGGCCCTGGGACAGCCTCAGCCCACAGTGATGCTGAAGCCACAATGGAATCTGTTGCGCCAGTGATTGAGGAAGGCTCCAAGGGCCAGGGTGACCGGCAAGGGGGGCATCTTCTTCTCCAGCACAGCACCCACACACCAGTTACTGTCCACCAAGCCTGTTGGGGAACACGATACAGTCTAGGTTATTTCACAGGTTTGGAGACAGGGGTCAGAAGCAAGGTCAGAAGTAAGCTTCCCTCCACCCCCTGTCCCCCCAGTCCCTCAGCACCTCCGAATGCCATCTTAATATCCCTTACCTCTAAACACCATGTTGGCCTGGGGCAGAGTCAGGTGGTAACCAAAGGAGAAGGTTGTGTCTTGTAGCCTTGTGTTGGCCTCAAATTCCACTCCAACTTGGACCTGAGAACCACGGGCAAGGATGGGAGAAGGATCTGTGTCAGTGGGGACCAGAGGAGTCCTGACGGGGGATCAGAGGAACGGAGGCATGCGTGAAATCTCTGTATCGTGTGGGTGGGACGACCTGCAGGGCAGGGGGCCTGTGGAGGTCTGCAGGGGCACAAGTTCACGACTGACTTGCTGGGGTGGGGGACGGCATCGGTAGTCTCACCTGTTCGTTTGCCCTGTGGTAATAACTTGCATGGGCCCCACCTGATCCCACATTCAATGTAGCTACCCAGTGTACCGCTGTAAAAACCAAAATGCAGGAGACAAGGAGCGTTACTGTAGCAGGACACAGGTCAGGAACCCTCACCGAGTTCAGAATCTCCCCTCCCTGTCACCATTCCTCCTCACCCCGTACCCGAGTATTTCCCAGCCAGCGTCAAGATGGCGCCCTCTTCGCCTGGCCGCCGGTGATAGACTAGCTCTCCTCCCAGCACCAGCCGATGGGTGAGGCTCTGCAGGAAGTGGGCCACCATGATCACTGTGGGGGTAGTGGAGAGACATGGGGTCAGTCATAGGGACAGCATCCCTGCGCCCCCACCCCACCCTGTCCCAGAAGTTTCTAATCCCTCAACTGTACAGACGATAAGAAGGCAGAGCCAACACCAGCAAGTGGGCAGCCAAGATAAAAAGCACCCCGTCCCAGTTCCTCACCCGATTCCCCAATCAGGTCAGGATTCCCTAGGGTCAAAGTGGCTGTGTAGTCATCTCCCCGGTACTCGCCATCGAACTGCCACGTCAGGAACTTGGCCTGCTGTGTCTGGGTAGGGAGAACGAGGAGTAAGGACTTCCCCCCGCCCCCGGAAGGTCACTCCTGCCCTGATCTTCTCCCTGGAGCGCCCCAGAGCAGGACACTCATGGAGAAAGAGGAAATGCTTCAGTGGATGGAGGCAGGAACCATGGATCACCTGGAAGACAGCCTTGGCTCGGAGCCGCTCTGCCAAGAGGAGCAGGACCTGGGCGTTGAGGCTGCCACTGCTGTCCATATCCCCTACCACAGTGGGGAACACCTGTTGAAGAGTGGACACAGCAAGACTGAGCTGGGGGGCACCGCTCAGCTTCCATCCAACCATCCAGGATTTCTTTAACAGTACCCAGCGCCCCCTAGTGGGGCCACAGAGACAAACTCCGGCTCATCACACAAATGCTTCCCCCACTCTCTCCCATTCAGAGGAAATAGAGAAGCAGGTGCCGTGTACATTCTTTCCCATAACACACTCCCTTCCTCCTCCTCTAGACCCGGGTCCTGGGTGGGCTTTTAGGGAGATGACCCAGGTGTAAGGCGTCCTCACCTCGGTGGGGCTAAGTTGCCAGTCCCCGGCATAGGCCGCATGGAGGTGATAGCCTGGCAAGCCCAGGGCACTCATATGCACAGTGTGAGCCACCTGAGGAAAGAGAAGTCAATGGAGGAAAGCATTCCTGCTCATTTCAATCCCTGTTCCACCCTTCCTCTTCTCCCCATCCAGAAGGCCTTATAAGAATCCCAAATATTCCAAAATATACAGAGGGTCACCAAAACTAAAAGCAACAAGTCCCCCAGGCAAGGGAAGTAAAGAGAGCCCCACATCCTCCCTCATTTGTCCCACATAGCCTGGTTAAGGCTTGAGTACAAAGGCAAGGAGGAGAGGATCCAGGGATAGGCAGGGAGGAATAGTAGAGGGCCAGAGAAGTGGGAGCACCTGGAAATGGCTGCTCAGAACCTTGTTGACAACGAGCTTCACTCCCTCCATCTGTGCTGGGAACACATCTGAAGGGGGTGGAGGGGACGGGAAGGGGAGGAATAAGCACAGACAAGGAACCTCTACCCCAAGAAGTCGTCTCCCCTTTTCAGTCCCATTGAGGCACTTTGGAGGAACTGACCTCCTTTCAAGTCCTACCATGAAATGTTCCACTCCATTCGGGTACCTGATCCTCCCTGAGGCTGGATGCCCCAGCTGGGATCTCCCCTTTCCGGATCCCATCACTGGGCACCCAGCATTCAAGACCCTCCCCTCCTCTGCCCCTTCAACGTGAGACACCCAAATGCCAAGTTCTCACCTTTGCATAGGCGGTGCAGCTCATCGAAGCTCCCAGGGTTGGGCAGAGGTTCCTCTCGACGGGGGCTCCGGCGGGGCAAAGCCCCCATCGGTGCCAGGCCCAATGTGTTCCCCATTTCAGTCCAGAGAACAGGGGAGGGCCCGGGGTTAGCCTGAGAAAGGACGCTATTGCTCCCTCTACCCCCAACGGGTCCCACCCCCCATCATCCGACTCCCCAGTCCCAGAAACTTCCACATGGTCCGATGCTAGACCTGGAACAGGAAGAGTGGGGAGAGGGTACCGGTGGGGAGATTGAACCCCAGGCACACTCCCGTCCCATCCTTGATTCTTCACCCCCACCTGTCACCCCGACTCCTCCCCCATTCTCTAATCTCAGCTCCCATCACAGACCTCACCCAGCTTCCCAGTCTTTCTGCTCTTCACTCCTAGACCCCAAGGTGAGGCTTGCAATGAAGCAATGGCCCTTACCGTCTCAGACTATCATGCTGCCCCTTTTCCCCCGGCACACCCCGGTCATCTTGATGGGGGCAGCCATCTTGAGTGATGGCAGGACTGCGGCTTCACGCTGCATTCTCAGCGTGGTCATGGGCGCCATCTTGGAATCGGGCAAAAAAGACTTTAAAGACCCGACCCTCCCATGATTGGGCCCCGCCCAACCGATTAAAAAAAAAAGAAAAAAAAGGCTGCCTCCGTCTCCCAGGGGCCAATGGGAGAGAAGGAAGCGAAGGAGAGGCAGAGTCAGGTCCAGAGAGCTCCAACCCTGGCACTGCAGAGGCGGGCGGGACTTGATTGGTAGCTCCTCAGACTTATTCAAGTAGATGGCCTTAGATCGCCCGGCCTCAACAAGGTCGGGAAAACGCTGTGAACGTAGTAGACACCAGAGGGAGCATCTTGGAGCTTGGGCCGCTGAAACTCCTTTCGCCGTACAGCCTGGAGGCTTCCGTTTTGTGAAGGGTGGCAGAGGGAATGATTGTGAATACTGCATTCGAACCCCGGTTCATATGGCTCCTAGGTGTCCCCACCTCGAACCCCTCGGGGACTCCTCACAGCCGTCCCCAGTACACCCCAGGGCACACCTACGAATGAGTACTGCTCGCAAGTACAGCTCTCCCTATGGAGACATGGAGGTCTGCACCTCTCAAAGTTCACCTTGTAGTTCTCTTGGTGGAATGGGAATGGGTGGGAGTTTGGGGTAGAGAAGCAGGGGTTGCAGCCTTAGTTCTAGCAGAACGATTCCCTGAAACAACTGCCCCCTATCGGCTAATCCTTCCCTTATTGCCTGGGCATAGTTGGCAAATAAAATCTAGGAATATGGACTCTGGACCCCAAATGCACTTCAGTCCAAAGCCAGGGACCGTCAATGCAGTGCCCTTCAAGAACTGAGCACTCCACAGAGGAATAATTGTAGATGGGGTAAGATTTTTTTAGGCTCCAGTCGCTTCCCTCACTAGCCCTCATACCTCCATCTCCATGTCTCAAGAATGTTCTATGTACACTTTGAGGGCAAAAGGATAAAAGATACAAATGCTTCTGGTATCTATTTAGCTGATTTCACCCAAATGCCTTGGGCTTGGGGAATGTACCTTTGTCCTCCCTCACAATCGGGGCTGGCACAGGGGCTGAGGCTTTGGTCAAAGGGATGCTCTGGCCCCCGCTGACTCATATTGGCTGACCATCACCTTAGAATGATAAGGTAATCCAGTGGCTAGGGAACTTCAACCTTTATCCTTGGTAGAAGACTCTCATTCACTTCCTCTCTTACCAGAGCCCACCATTTGGGAAGGGGAAGGCAGAGGCTGCTTTCCAAATTTGTTTTATTGGGGGTAGGGTGTACTCGTTTATCGGCACTCAGAAGGGTCATTCTGGGTTTTCATGTTTTTTCCCTCATCTCGTTACACATTAACTGAAAACAGGACAGATTCAATCACACCTGCCCTCTGGCCCTAAGCCTTATTCTCCTAATCCTCATCCCCTTGCCCCCTGCCCCTGATTTCAACTCCTTTCCCCTTTCTTCTGTTCCCCAATACCTCTCTGCCAAGCTGCAGCCAAGGGGGTAGGGCTGGGGAGATAACATCTAGCCACAGCGGGACAAAGTTACCAAGGGCTGAGAGCTTGATATGGCAGGGCTTTCCGGAAGAAAACTAGGAATCCTGCTTCCTGCAGCATTCAAATCCAAAGACTGCCAGCCCCAGACCCCAAAAGAATGTGTGTTGAATAAGCCTGAAGTATACCCCCTTGGCCTCCACTAAGGCCTGCACCCCCTGCCTCCCACATCATCACCATGATTCCCCGCATGCTTGTCCTCTCCTCCCCCATTTCTCCAACTTGTTTACTCCAACGTGGAGCCTGCCCCATGGGGCCCTTCCGCAGTCCTTATCACCTGACAGGGGGGTGGGGAAGCAGAAATGTATATAGCCCCCGTCTCCCCAGCCGGGCCGGACACAGCACGGACAGAGACGCTGACCAGGTAGGGTAAGGGAGCAGGTGGTGTGGCCAGGATCCAGAGAAGACCAGGTTTTAATTGTGGGGAGGGAGAGAACCAGGTTGGGCACCCAGGTGGGAGTCTCTGGGGAGGGGCTGGTGCTCATTTCTCCCCCACCCCCAACTGTTTCCAGGCCACCGTCCCCACTGTTACCACCATGAAGCTGCTTGCCATGGCTGTGCTGTTCCTCGCCGTCGGTAGCCTTGAAGGTGGGCGTCATATGGAGAGGGGTCCCGAGAAGGAGGAGGTGCTAGGGGTCCTAGCATCCCATCTGTCTGTGCTCCTGTGCCAGACTGCTCCAGAGAAAGATCACTCCCTCTCTATAGCTCAGAAAGCTCATCCGAAAACCTGGAGCTGGGTACCTGTTTGGGGAGGGGGCTGAGAGCGGGGCTGGCTACTGACAGAGTCCTGGCAGGAGGCCAGGACTCATTGTTGGGGACCCAGCTGATGTGTGTGTGTGTGTGTGTGTGTGTGTGTGTGTGCGCGCGCGTGTGCACGCACAGGGGCTATCGTTCGGAGGCAGGCGGAGGAGCTGACTCTGCAGAACCTGGTCTCTAAGTACTTCCAGACCGTGACTGACTACGGCAAGGACCTGTTCGAGAAGGTCAAGAGCCCAGAGCTTCAGGCCCAGGCCAAGTAAGTCTCAGTGAAAGGGGCTCAAGGGGTGCCCCCGGGTGGCTCAGTTGGTAAAACGTGTGACTCTTGATCTCTGGGTATTGAGTACGGGCCCCATGTTGGGTGTAGAGATTGCTTAAAAACAAAATCTTTTTAAAAAGAAAAGAAAGAAAGAAACCAGGAACCAGGGAGCTATAGAGAGAAAGAAGGAAAGATGGGAGGTTGCACAGAAGTCGGAGCTCAAGGGTGGGGGTTAGGGAGCATGAGGTTTAAGTTGGAGAGAAAAATTCCTTCACCACTTTGTGGATCCCATAGACCCCCCTGGACAGATAGGGCTAGCAGGAACTAGGCTTTGAATTTCTGTCTCTAGGGTCTGTCGCCCTGCCCAGTGGAGAGCTTCCCTCTCCTCCTGGGAGCGTTGCCATGGCAGGATGCAGCAGGCCCTAGAGTCTGGGGAGTTGGGTCTCACCTCCCACCACCACCAAGGCTCCTGCCAGTGCCTAGGGTCTCTCACACTGACCTCTCATCCTTTGAATATACAGGTCCTATGTTGAGAAAACACAGGAGCAGCTAATACCCCTGGTCAAGAGGGCCGGAACTGACGTGATCAACTTCTTGAGCAATTTCATGGACCTCAAAACACAGCCGGACAGGTGTCCAGACCATTGCCTTCGGTCCGCAGCTGGCCCCTAGAACACCCACTGGCCCGGCCTACAGCCCTCTCCCAAGATGCTCCTTGTTTTCTACAATAAATATTGAAGGAGTCAGGTGTGAGCCTGGTGCTTTGGGGGACGGGGAGAAGTAGGGGCATGGGTGAGGGGAGGACAGAGAGGGCTGCTCCTGCTAGGAGGGGTGTTTGGTGTGAGGAGTAGAGGGAGGGATGAAGAGCAGATGGTGGGAACAACACGGGAGTGGTGTCTACGAGTCCTCTCCATGCCCGACCGGCTTCCCCCAGCCTGGGATCCGCTCTGCAGCACAGGGTCAGCCTCTGCACTGCACAACGGACGGTGAAAGGAGGAAAGTTTCACAAACTGAGTCCCTAGACTACTAGAGGTCACAGGAAAGGAGGGCAAACCCCGCCCCCCGAACTTCCTCTTGATCATTCTATGAAGAGGAGAAGGCTTCCCATAAATGAACCCAGAGGTGTCCTGAGACCCTGGCTTCCCTTCTGAGCCAGGGGAATATAACGCTCCCCCCATCCTACAGAAAAGACGTGGATTCACTCTTCTTCCACAAAAGTGCTCAAACCTTCCTTCCATCTAAACTCCCTCACCTAGGGGTGTCTGGGTGGCTCAGTCAGTTAGGCGTCTGCCTTTGGCTCAGGTCATGATCCCGGGACCCTGGGATTGAGGCTCTCGGCTAAGTGGGGAGCCTGCTTCTCCCTGTCCCTCTGTCTGCCTCTCTGCCTACTTGCGCTCTCTGTCTCTTTCTCTCTCTGTCAAATAAATAAATGAAATATTAATAAAATAAAATAAATAAAATAAAATAAAATAAAATAAAATAAAATCCCTCACCTAGGGACGCCTGGGGAGCTCAGTTGGTTAAGCATCTGCCTGTGGCTCAGGTCATGATCCCAGGGTCCTGGGATCAAGTCCCTACTGGGCTCCTTGCTCAACGGAGAGCCTGTTTCTCCCTCTGCCTGCCCACTCCCCCTGCTTGTGTTCTCTCTCTGTCTCTAATAAATAAAATCTTTAAAAAAACAAACAAATAAATAAACTCTCACCTAGAGCCCCTGTCTGAACACCCATTCCAAATCTCTCCGCCTATTATCTGGGTGCTAAGCACAGACCTGGCCAGGTAGTCTGGTCTGGAACTCACAGACATGGTGGCCAGCTAGAGGCCAGACAGTTCTCCCAGATTAAATCAAAATGGAATGGAAATCAGGCTGGGCTGATGTAGGAGACTCACAATACCACAACGGAGTGTGAGGAAGAGGAGGCATCTTCCAAGAAAATTTGGTTCCCACTTCACACTTAAAGCAGTTACCTCCCGACCCTGGCTCCTTTGTCATAGCTCATCCGAAATCACTGTGTCCCGGACACCAGACCCGGCTCCCACTTCCTCCGTGTGTCGATCAGTCTTCAGTCTGGCCTTCAAGGCCCTCACCACCTGTGGCGACATTCCTCCCTTTCTTCCCCAGTTTCTGTTCGTGTCTCGTGGGGCAAGGTGTGTGGGGACAAAGAGAGCTCAGGCTGTCGCTTGCAAGATGCCCTTGGGCAGGTTCACTAACTTCGAAGAGCCGGATCTTCCTCTCCGGGTGAGTGAGCGAGAGGTGCGAGAGGCGGGCGGCGTGAGTCGCTGTACACAGCGGAGTCTTGCCCAGCACGGGGGTGGCCAGGGCTCGGTCTGGGACTCAAGACCCACTCTGCCGGGGCTGCTGGGTTGGAGCTAGGACCCGCAGCCTCTGATGGGATGCAGATCCCACAGGCAATCCTGCCTCTGGCAGAGCCGCAAACAGGACAGGCGTGCACCTGACCGGGCGATTCCTTTGCCAGCCACCCCAGCACTCGGAGGAGCTGAACTCCCATCTGGACCCCATTTGTTCCCCTTTGCCTTACCCACCTCCAACACTTACCTGGCCCTATAAGATCCGTCTTGCCCCAGAACCCACCGAAAACTCACTGTTCCCGTAAAATCTTCCATCAGGAGATCGCTGGAGGCTTCGTCAGGCCATCTGCTCTGCATGTTTGGCTTCTCAGCTGCGCTAATGCCCAGATGTGCGCGCGTTGCGAGCTGTCCCCATGCTGTTCCCTGAAGCTCGCTCTGATCCAGATCGGTGACTGTTTGGGCTTGGAGAGCCAGGCTACTCCACGACCCAACCTTGGTTCAGCTGCCAGACGCGGAAAGCCAAGCTGGGCGCAGACGTCATTTTTTTAGGCTCCGATGTTTCTGAATATGCCTAGACTCCTGACACCTCACTCCCTGTTCCAGCTGCAGGCCAGCGGGCCTGGGGCCGAGAGTCTCATCCCTGCCCCAGGCACGGTCAGCCTTCACCCCTCAACCAAGCAACATTGCCCTGACGTCTACCAGACTGTGAGCTCTGTGAGGTCGGGAGCTGGTTACTCAAAGTGGCATCTTTAGTCCCCAGCCTAGCGCCTAGTAGAGACTGAATAAATACATGGTAAATAAATGCATAGAGCCCAGGCTGTGGCGGCTTTATTGGTGGTATTCTCTTTCCATTGTTGAGGGGGAGTGGGAGACGGGAAAGAGAAGGGTGGGGAAAGGCGGTGAGATTAGAATATAAACATTAATGATCAGCATCTGAGCAGAGGTCTTTGGTGGGAAGGAAGAACCACTGGTGTCCAATAATGGGGGGCATAGCATCATTACAGAGGTAGGGTCAGCTGGCATTAACGGGGGGCATATGTGATGCCGACCAGGAGGGCTAGGAGAAGAACCAGGAGGGGAAGGAGGTGGCCAAGGGCATCTGTTCCAAAGTTACTGGGGTGGTTTCTCATGCTTCAGGGTCTCATATGTCTCCTGGTTCCGGGTGCTCAGGCCCTGGAGGTGGAGGTCAGAGGACGGTCAGGAGCTTGAGTCCATCACAGGGCTCCCACCCACCCCCATCGACCCCATGTCTTCCAAAGATCACACAAAACCCCACCCTCTTCTGACTTCCCAGGTCTGGGGTGGGGGTGGGGCAGGTTCACTCACCGTGTAAATGCCATCTGATTTCTGCGGAGGCAAAAGGGACAAGGCATTAGACATCCACGCCTCCTTCAGGGTCCCTCGGCCTCTTCTTCCCCACCCGGTGAGGTATGTGGCCGGGGCTGGCTGGCCACTTGGGCCAGAGGGCACTCACATGGGGACTCGGGCATGAATGCCCGTTTGCCCACGGGGCTGCAAAGGCACAGGTACACACCGCATACGACTCTCACACACTCATTGTCACTCTCCACTCTCCCTTGTCACCTGGCAGGTAGGGGGAAGTGGGAGGGGGACCTCGGAAGCTTGGAGTCTGTTACATTGACACCCAGGCACGGAAGGGAACATACCTCGTAGCTGGCCACAGCTGCCTTTCGCACCTGGATCTGGAGCAGGGGAAAGGTAATCAGCAAGGGCGATGTTAGTGGGCCCAACCCCGTACCTCCCAACTTTGTGGGGAACCCCTGTTATTCCCTCTCCTCAAAGCCAAGCTGGCCCCCCCATGCCTCCCGCCAGCCCCCTCCCCCAGCCTTACCTTAAGTCGGCAGTAGAGCAGGGTGAGGACAATACCGTACAAAAACAGGATGGCATCCAGGATATAGCAGAGCTGAGGCTCTCCCAGGGCGGCTGAGGGGACAGAGCGTGCCCGCGGGGTCAGGGGCGTCAGGGAAGAGCTGGCACTCAGAGGACAGAACTGGCAGGTGGGACGGGGCCTGGTGGGGAGCCTCCCAGGAGAGACGCTTGATCTTCCTCTCTGGATCCTATTTTTCTCAGCTTTTCCCCTTCTCCCTCACCGGGGGCAGGGCTGGGACAGGAAGTGTGGGGTTTCTGGTGCCTGCTGTGATGGAACTTACAGGTGCTGAGAGCCGAGGAGGGAGCCCCTCAGCCCCCCTCAGCCCCCAGCCCTCTGGTTTGCGCCCTGTCAGCTCCTCAGGCACCGCTGAGCACTTCACAGCCCTCAAGGGACTTATTTGAGTTCACTGGGTGAAGACCAAAACCTCAGCCCAGAGGGGTAGGGTGAGGGACAGGCAGTGACAAATTTCACTGAAGAAACCACAGGAGTGTCTCTGCTAAGTCCTGTGACCTGTGGCTGAGGGCTGGACAGGAAGGATGTGAACCGAGGAAGGGAGGGAAGGCAATTACCCGGTTATTGGTCATCTCTGAGCCTCAGTCTCATCACTCTCGGGCCCGCTATAGTGGGCTTAAAAATGGAAGAACAAGTGTCTGCTCTCCTAGGCCTCACAGACCCTGATGGCTGTGCACACGGCTGGGCGAGCGTCTCTGCCCGGGCTCAGGGGGATGACCACAGCCGGATTCCGTCTCCGGGCACTCTGCCCTGTTACTCACTCACTCTGGGCCACAGAGAGAGGAAGTTTTGTGCAATTTAAAAAATCAAATAGGGTCTGAGCACCAGTCCCTATCTGAAGAGCTCACAGGCACGTGACTGATGTCAGTGTGGTACTTTCGGTGCCATGACACGCTTTCGCATAATGTTGCATAAATTGAAAAACTACCAGGTGGGGGGTTGGGGGGGGACACATCATTATTGCCATTTTACGAAGGATGAAACGCCGGCTTGGAAAAGCTAAGTAACTCCTTTAGGGCCAGAGGGCTAAGTGACGGAGCTGGAGCTCAAACCCAGGCTTTCCGCTTTCAGGGCTCGCGTCCTAACCTTTCTGCCCCGGTGCCCCCGCTCCGTCCTCATCTGGTGGTAGCAGGATGGCACCCACGGAATCCTTCCCTCCACCTCACAGCTGGGCGGCTGGGCTCCCTGGCCAGTCTCTTTCAATTTCCCACTTCCCCGAAGTTTCACTAACCCCCTCCTCCCCAGCCCCCAGCCGCAACCCTCATCAAAACACACAGAGCCAGCCCAGAGCCAGCAAGAAGGGGCAGTTCAGAAACTGAGGGCCTGCAGCCTTAGAGCTGCTGAGACCTCCCCGTGTGTGCCTCCATTTCTTGGCTGGCGCTCAGGCCTCTAGAACCGGGCATGGAGGGCTGCCCCCCACCCCTAGCAGCTGTTGGCAGAGGGGTCTGGCCTAGCGATGACCCACCGAAGCAGAAAACGCGTCTACTTTGACCATCCTTGCCTCACTCCCAAGCCGAAGGACAGCCTCCCACCTTCCTAGAAGGGCTTTATGAATATTACCCCCCAGCTAGAGACCAGCTCCCAGGGGACCAGCCCGAAGGCACCTCACAGGAGATGCTGATCATAGGAAAGGAGCTTCTCCCCAGCCCCGCTTTTCATATCATACAACCATTCCCTCCCCTGCCAGACTGAAACCTTCCCCATGATCAACCATGATCAACCCTGGAAAAGTAAGGAGACATGAAAGGAGGGAACTAGGACGCTTGTGCCCTGATGGGGACCAGATAGGACCAGCCTCAAGGTCTCGGTGTCCGACCGAGCCCTGCGCCCACCTGCCAGCCTTTCCCCGTCTGCCCCTGCCTCGGCCCTCAGACGCGTGCCCTCAATTCCCACCCTGGGGCCCAGCTCACGGGCCCTCACCAAACCCTCTCACCTGCTTGTTCAACCAAAAGGAGTAAGAGCAAGACCACTGCCGGAATCATCTTGGGCCGGGGGCTGAAGGGCCGTGAGCGGGGATCGGACGCTCAGCCAGCACTGCGCAGCTGTGCTCAGCGGCTCCCTGACCACAGAGTTCCCCCCTTCCTGCCCCGCCTTCCCCCAGCTTTGGCCCCTTCCCCTTCCTGCACCAGAGCCCGGGCGGCTCCCGGAAGGGCCAACTAAGGGAGTTAGATCTGGGCTCTCATGCCTCAGTCCTTCAGTGACCAAGCCCTAGGCACCAAGGGACGGGGGTGACACCTGTGCTTGAGAAAGGCCATCTAAATCGGCCATCACCCTGTGTTCGGATACATCTGGAATGAACTGTCCCTTCAGAGTCCCTGAGACCCCACCATAGCCCTTGCCCTTCCACATGGAACTTTACCCCTGTTTTGATTGGAGAGGTTTACCAACTTGTGTAAGCAGCCAAGTTTGGGCAGGGGGAACTGAGGGGAAAAGAGGAAATGGGGAATGGAGAAGTGGAAAGGCCAAGAGTCAGAGAAGGGGGTGGAGATGAACAGGAAAAACTGGCGATAACTGAGTCTCATAGAGAACTGGAGGGTTAATTTACATTCTTAACTTTTCCAACAAAGTGAAAGACGGTAAGACACTGAGAAAGACATACCAGAGGTCTGGGCAGAGGGGCCGGAAGGCGGCTAATTTATTAGGATTTCTCCTTTTCTAGTACATGCACAGAAAGCCTGACGGCCGAGCGTTCACGGGCGTGTACACACACGTACACACACACGGTCCCTGTCCAGTGACAGAAGGGCTCCGAGGAGGAAGCAGGCAGGCAGGGGGATCAGACGCTGTTCCCCAGCTCACCGATCCACTTCTCCAAACACAATATCTTGGGTACCTAAGAGATCAGCAGGAGGAGAAAAAAAGCAGTGTCGTCAAAAATCCAGAACTCATTACTGTGCCCCGTGGACCGACGATCTGAGTTCATGCCCGCAGCCTCCGCTGAACAGGAAGTGTTCAGTTTCTGCCCGCACCACCCCCCCATCAGAGTTCCAAACTCCCTCGTCCACGGACGGCATCTCTGCCACACAACAGGCCTTGTACCTATGATGGCAACAACGTCCGCCAGCATGTGGCCCTTCGACATCTTGTCCAAACCAGCCTGGAGAGACGGAGACAGCCCATGTCAGGCAAGGTGAGCAGGGCGGGACGAGAAGGAAGGGAAGTTCATCAGGATCCCAACCAAGGTCACTAAGGACTGATTCACTGAACGGAGTGAGAATCACTGGGGTTGGTTCTTACCAGGTGGGCAAAACCAGGAGCCTTGATCTTGCACCGGTAAGGGCGGCTGCTGCCATCAGACACGAGGTACACCCCAAACTCTCCCTGTCCGAGGAAGAAGGTCAGCTGCCTCCGTTAACAGGAAGAACACTTTTCTCTGCCAGCGAAGCCTCTCTATTCACCCCCTGTCCTCTCGCTGATGATCAAGCATCTATTTGGGCATCTGTCTCCAGTCCCCCCAGTGCCCTGGGCTGCCTTTTCCCTCCCCCCCTCCTCACCTTAGGAGCCTCGATGGCAGTGTATGTGGCCCCCGGAGGGACCTGGTAGCCCTCCGTGTACAACTTGAAGTGATGAATCAATGACTCCATGGAAGTCTGGAAAGAGGAGAAAGGGAGCAGCAGTGAACCAGATCCAAATGTCTCCCAGGCCTTCCGGCAGCACAGGAAATAACCTCCCGCCTGGGGGAGACGAAAACCCACACAGTGAGCGGAAGAGGTGGCCATGGGAGGTTAAGACTCCTACAGTGAATTCTTTCAAAAGGGAAAACTGAGAAGAAGGGTGTAATCCAAGGACACTCCTCCCTGGCTGTCTCTCTCTCCCCAGAGCCAACCTTCATCTCTGCTCGCTTAGGCGGAGACACTTTGGCATCATCAACCTTGATCTCCCCGGGAGGCATCTTGTTCAGACACTGCTCGATGATTCGAAGGGACTGGCGCATCTCCTCCACCCGACACAGGTACCTGAAGGGGATGAGACACGTTCAGAGCGAGAGAGGCTCAGTCAGAGCAACAGACGTGAGGCGGGCAAGGACACCCCTGGCTGGCCCAGGGTGCTGGCTAACGTGTTCCCTCCCTCTTTCCTCCCAGTGCGGCATCTCTACGGGGCCTGGCCACCCAGGTAAAACTTCTAGTCTCTGGTGCTGGCTCCTGCCCCAAGTCCTCTCCTGATCTTCTCAGCCCGTGTCCTGTAGTACTCTCCTCTTTAATTACCCTCCTAGACACTTCTTGGACTATAGAACGGGTGAGGGTCAAACGGACTCAAAAAGAAAAGAGAAGCCAATCTTTTTCAGGGTCAGTGCACAGGAATGGAATGTGAAGCCTAGAATCCAGTGGAAAGAGCACTGGATCAGGAGGATTCTAGTCTCAACCACCACTAACAGGATAATCCCAGGCTGATCTCTAACTTTTACACATCAGCTTTCTCAGCTACAAAAATGCAGCCCAAACTAGTTACATCTAAGAGATGAGGACAGAAGGGTAAAAGAAGATGGCTTTGAAAAACCACTTGGCTTCACAGACACAAGAGCTCCAACACCTACTGGAAAATACGGGAATAAAGAAAGTAGCCAAGACAAAGTCAGACAGGGAAAACAGCTGGAAAATGAGCTGAGAGGATCTGGGCCTTACCTATCGTAGCAGTCCCCTCGAGAGCCAACAGGAACATCGAAGTCCACCTGGTCATACACATCGTAGGGCTGGGTCTTCCGCAGGTCCCACTGGATGCCTGAGCCCCGGAGCATGACGCCACTGGAGAGTGGAACGGGAACGAGGGTCCATTTCCACGAACCAGGAAAGGAGGCACACTCTCTTCCTTGGTCTCCCCTTTCCCTCCCCCCAGCTCTGGGTGTGGGATCTAATCAGAGCGCAGCACGGACAGTGCCACACCTTCCTGAAGCCGAGGTATCAGGCTGGAACTCCCATACCCGAGCGCGGAAGTCATATTCCTCTCACCTAAATCCATAGTTAAGCGCGTCTTTGGCTGTCACAACCCCAATGTCAACTGTTCGATTTCGCCAGATCCTATTATTGGTCAGCATCTATCGATCAAGAAAACTGGATGGGAACGCTTTTCAAAACTCCCTTCAGATGCCTCTGTGGTTCTTTACAACTAAGGACTAAAACCCCACAAGCCTTTCTTGAGCGGAAAAGAGGGATTTTTTTCCCCACTGCCTCCTATCTTACCTCTTCCAACTCATCAACTCGAAGAGAGAAGTTCTTAGAAAACTCGTATATGTCATCCAGAAGCCCAAGAGGTAGGTCCTAGAAGCCAAATGGAGAAAGACAGTGAGCCGGGCTCAGCCTCCCTGCCCCATGGCTATGGGGTCAGTGTTTCCATCGGCCAGTGCTGCCCTCCAGTGGCCACAGACGATACAGGCGTGGGCTGGAAGTTCGGGAAGAAAGGGGAGCAGGCTCACCTGGTGCACACCTCCCGGCCGGACGTAGGCAGCATGCATCCGAGCCCCAGACACGCGCTCGTAGAATTCAAACATCTTGATAGGATACACTGGGAATTAGTGACAAAATCCTGGGCTCCAAGTCCAACAACCTGCTAGTCCGCTCCCCTGCCCCCTGCCTTCTGGTGACCAACCAACCCCTCACGACAGAGTTTCTTAAGAACAGAACCCAAGTTCGGGGCGCCTGGGTGGCTCAGCATCTGCCTTCAGCTCAGGTCATGATCCCAGGGTCCTGGGATCGAGCCCCACGTTGGGCTCCCTGCTCAGCAGGGAGTCTGCTTCTCCCTCTCCCTCGGCCTGCAGGTCCCCCTGCTTGTGCTCTCTGACAAATAAAGTCTTGAAAAGAAAAGAAAAGAAAAGAAAAGAAAAGAAAAGAAAAGAAAAGAAAAGAAAAGAAAAGAAAAGAAAGAAAAGAAAAGAAAAGAAAGAAAAAAAGAAAGAAAGAAAAGAAAGAAAAGAAAGAAAGAAAAAGAAAGAAAGAAAGAAAGAAAGAAAGAAAGAAAGAAAAAAAAAACATAACCCGAGTTAAACAGACCTTCTTCCTCTAAATGTTCTATGTTCTCTCTCCTTTTAATCTCTTGTCTCCTTCAAGAACCTTCTCCACTTCTTGAACCCCTTGCCTATCCTAGCCTCTTTCTCTTACCTTCTCCCTCTCTTCAAACATCCAGAAGAAAGGAGTCATGGCCCCAATGTCCAGGGCATGTGTAGTCACAGCCATAATGTGGTTCAAAAGCCGCGTGATTTCTCCAAACAGCACTGCAGACAGGTGAAGACAACAAGGGAAGGACAGAGGAGCCAAGGATCGACGCTGACACAGCAGTTGTGGGCAGAGCCTGGGGTCTGCACACTAAGCTGGGTTTGACGCTCCTAAGCTGGGCAAAGGCCGGGGAGGGCCACGGGGAGGTGACGGGGCTTACCCCGGATCCACTGCGCCCGGGGCGGCGGCTGGATATTGAGCAACTTCTCCACAGCCAGGGAGTAGGCCTGCTCGTTGCACATCATGGACACATAGTCCAGCCGGTCAAAGTATGGAAGGGCCTGGAAGAGGGAAGAACCGGGGTCACCCCTCATGGGCCAGGAGCCCTCAGACAGCCCGCCAACAGCACTGCTCTCCGTGGGCAACAGAAGTCAGTGCTGCATAAAGCCTTCCGGTCTCAGGAGCTAAGCAAGGCAGCATCCAGTAGCACATACTGGAAAATGCTTAAAAATCTGTTCTCTGAAGGGGTGAAAGGGAACCCTGATGTGTTGTGCGTGCCAGTTTCCATGGTGAAAATCCACTTAGCGGGGCCAGTTTTAAGCCACGTAACTGAACACGCGCTGGGCACAGCAGCGCACCATCGTACGGCGCTGCCGCCAAGGACGTGCATGACCACACCTCAGAGCACAGCAAAGCGAAGTGCGAAAGGGATGAGCTTCGCGTGCTTCTTACCTTGGCTTTTAATACCATTTATTAAATTGTGAGCTAACGTAATTTAACTTTTAATAATGCCTCTGTTTAACAACCGGCTCACAAAGTTCCCGAAAACCTAACAACCTCTTCTTGCCAGCCGGCAGGAGCTGCTCCAGCACGCCTCTGGCCACACTGCTCCGGCCCACGACTGTCTCAGGCAAGTGTGCCTCTCTGAGACGCTGAAGGAGACACGTAACCAGTCCTAGGACTCACTGGGTGGGAGTGAGGGACTTAAGGAAGACAGAGCCCTGAGAAGGACTGGCCTGGCTTCTGGTTGGGGAGAAATGGTTCTTTCCCCAGAATGCCAAGAAAGCTAGTCAAGCTGTCTGCCGAACCAGCTTCGGCTTCCAGGAAGGAGGCGGGGCTAGGACGCCTGTCTTTGGGGCAGCCAGTTCTTGTCCTGATGTCACTGTGACGGGGGTTAATGCCGCAGGCTTTAGCTCCATACTCTGGGACCAGAAACCATCCCTGCCTGGACTCTCTGGGGGCGTCACGTCCTAGTCCGCTGGTTGTATCCTACCCCCGTCACCCTCTGTGAGCAAGACCTTTCTTCATGACGGTAAGAAAAAACTTCACATGCCTGTCCCAGCTCCAGTTCCTTCCAATCTGACCCTCACCATTTGGGTCACGGAGCTCTCCTAAAAACGGCACACTGCCACAAACTCCCTCCCGGTCACTGTGACTCAGAGTGTTTCGAAAACAAACTTAAGACAGCCGGAAGATACAAGAATCGGCTGTTAATCCCAGGGAGCTGACGTCTCTCTCCTCTTCCCCTGTCCCCAGGGACACCGGCTTTGACGTACTAGTATGGGGAAACTGAGGCACTAGACAAAGGGTAAAGGGGCCAGCCAAAAGTCATCTGGAGAAAAGGTGGGAGTGTAGCTCTGGCTGCCAAGCATTTCTCCTGGAAAAACCAAATCTAGATGGATTCAGTCACACATCCCCTGCGACATCCCTCTATCCTCCCAACCAAGACTGTCCTCATATCCTCAACACCCTCCTCCCCTGGGGTTTTGGGGGCAGCAAACTGGCAAAGTCCCAGGCCACGGCATCCCCAGGTCCCGCCAGCAGGCCCCTGTTCGCCCCCACACCTGCAGATAGGTCTTGTACTCAATGAGCTTCTCAGTGCCTCGGTGCAGCAGGCCAATGTGGGGGTCACACTTCCGCACCATCTCCCCACTCAACTCCATCACTAGTCGCAGGACTCCGTGGGCTGCTGGGTGCTGGGGCCCAAAGTTCAGGGTCAGGTTTGTCACCATTGTGTCCTTTGGAGGGTCCACATCTGAGAAGCGGGGAAGAATGCAGACCAAATGATAATTCCCTAGAGAACCCCCAAGAGACAGCAAGGGGTTAGCCTCTCCCTAGAGATCTTCCGTGTCACCGTTCCACATCCTGTTAATTCCCTAATCGCCAACGTAACCAGGAAGAAGACCATTACATGGGAAAAAGGGGAGAAAGATCTAAATTTTCTGCCAAGAGGGACCACGCACAAACCTCACGCTTTCCATGTCTCCCAGATACCTTTCTAAAGATGGTAATACTGGGGCACCTGGGTGGCTCAGTCGGTTAAGCGTCTGACTCTTGATTTTGGCTCAGGTCATGATCTCAGGGTCCTGGGATCAAGCCCTGCACTGGGCCTGCACTCAGCATGGAGTCTGCCTTAGGATTCTCTCTGTCCCTCCCCCTCTGCCCCTCCCCTAGCACACACATGTGCACATACACATGTGGTCTCCCTCTCAAATAAATAAAACCTTTAAGAAAAATAATAATACTAATAACATTCACATAGTCCTCATTATGTGCCAAGCACTACTCTAAGCACGTCACTGATTTTAATTAATTTAATTCTCCTAACAACCACACGAGCAGTAGCTACTATTACTATCCTTATTTTATTGGTGCAACTGAAGCCAGAGAGAATAAATGACTTCTCAGAGAGCTAGCAAGCAGCAGAGTCAGGACTGATCTCAACCTATTCAGCTCCACAGTCCACATTCTTTTTTTTTTTTTTTTAAAGATTTTATTTATTTCTTTGACAGAGAGAGACAGCCAGAGAGAGAGGGAACACAGGCAGGGGGAGTAGGAGAGGAAGAAGCAGGCTCCCAGCGGAGGAGCCTGATGTGGGGCTCAATCCCAGGACTCTGGGATCACGCCCTGAGCCGAAGGCAGACGCTTAACGACTGTGCCACCCAGGCGCCCCACACAGTCCACATTCTTAACCACTATGATACACTGCCCTCCAAATCTATCTGATGAATGCCCAATCAATCAGGAAATGCATACTTAATTCTTACTACTACCGAATGGCAGCGTTAACCCTCCAAAAGCAGACAATTTAATCTGGGAAATAAGTACATGTGAGGAACAAGTAACAGAGGCCAAATTTACAAGTTACCAAGTAAGTGGCTTAGCCGTTAAGTATTTAAAGGAGGAAAAGAACACTGTAAAGACTTCATGAAGGCAGGATCTGAGCTGGTTCTTAAATATAGGGAATGACTTAAACAGGTAGACAGAAGAACATCCCAGGCTATGGAATCAACAAAGCTCAAATCTTGGAGACAAGGAAGTGTCTGCAGAACTCTACCTACCAAGAGGCAGAAGACGAGTGCTGATGGCTATAGGGGGCAGTGGTTCAATTATCAGTATCATTAATAACAACACATACAGAGGACTTACCGTGTGCCAGTCACTACACTAAGTGGTTCACTTTATGATCCCATTTAATCTTTACAGTGATGCTAGAAATAGCACTTTATTCACAGATAAATAGGAGAGCAGAGAATTGAAACCAGAGCTTAACTTCTCAACCCAAATTCTTCACCATGGGCTTTGGAGTCAGATAGACCCGAATACAAATCCATGTATGTATCCTTGATCAAGTTTTAATCTCCCTGCACCACGATTTCCTCAAAAGTGGGATCTAGTATCGCTCTCATGGAGTTGTTGCAAGGACTAAGTGAAATAATGCGTATCAAAAACCTGCCACACGGTAAGCATTTGGCTACTGTTACTGGTACACTTTTCTTGCTTCTGAAGGTTTCTGAGCGAGAGAATGAATGCCATGGTAAAATGATGTTTGGGGAAGAGGAAGGTGATTACATTGTCCTGCATAGTTGGAGGCGGACCAGATCCGTGGCAAGAACCCCGGGAAGACACCCCTGAATAATTAAGGTCTACTACGAAACAGATCTGAACAAGAAAGGAAAAGATGATGTGATATGCAACACTATGAAAGAACCTGCATGGTTTGGTGGCTTCTTGGACTGAGACAGGGAGGGCGAGAGAGGAAAAAGAGCCAAAGAGGATTAAAATGTTTCATTCCTGAGAAATTAGGAGAATGTGGGCACCACTGAGCAAAATCAAAAAGTCACAAGAGCTACTTCTGATGGGGAAAAAAATGCTTCGTAGTCTGGAAAATTTCATTTGGGTACCAGTGGGGAAAACCACCTTTTCTACCAAAGGAAGATGGAAATATATTGAACCTCTAGAAAAAGCTGGGGCTAAAAATATAAATCTGGTAGGGACCTCCAAGGGTTGATTAGGACCTACTTTTTCTCCTGGAATGTTCTTCCTTTCCTTCTCTACTTGACAAATACCTGCCGTATTATCAGTGTTACTGTGTTTGTTGAAGTGCTGGTGAAAGAAGCAAAAAGGGCAAGGGCACAAACTTGACCGAGAGCTCAAGAGCACTCAGAAATCGGCTTGGGGCGGGGATGAGTGTGAGTTGGGACAGGGGCTCTGGGAACTCACCATTCCAAGGCGGAGGCTTCCAGTGGGCTGTTTCTTTGGCGGGGTACATGACAGCTCCCCCAAACTGTTCTGCCCATTCCACATCTGGCTGCCATTGCCGAGCACCTCTAGGGAGTTAAAGACAGATCCTAGACACAGAGCCTCAACAGTGCTTGGCTCCTCCGTTCCCACTCACTCTCAGGTGGGCCCAGGCAAGGGCGCCTCGAATTCCCCAAGGCCAAGTCACTGGCATACAGTTAGTGTAGCTTTAGCAGAACAAGCTCAAACTCCAGACATTCCATTCCTACTAACAACTTATTCTTCGAAGCACTGCACCCATCACCCTTGTGCATGCAAGGTTGGGAATCCTAACTCCTTCAACTTCTCATCACATTCGTATTTCCATCTTGGTGAGTATGAATGCACGCAAGGTGTGTGTATTCAAGGTCAACCGAAGACTAAGAGGTGTGCAGTGCCTGTGCAGGGGCGGGGGGAGGAGCATGCTGGCTCCCTGGCTCAGCCTGGGTGAGACCTGAGTGATGTCCTGGGGACCAACGGGGAGGAGGGGGTTTGGGGGAGGTGTCTGGGTTTGTGTTCCTCCTTTAGGTCCATCAGGACTGCGTCCCTTTTCTCGTCTAAGGAGACTTCAACAGCCGCATGCCACCCATGCTGAGGTTCGGGAGAAGCAGCAGGGCACAAGAGAAAGGTGACACTATCACTAACATTCAGGGGCAGGGTCTCCCCCCAGACGACTTCACCCCTCTTTCCGCCCTCGACCGGAGCGGGCGCCACTGCATCCCGGAGCCCGGCACAGCAGGCCCGGGCGAGGGGTCACAGGCCTGGGTCATTCTTTCCTAGGGGGTCACAGGGCCCGCGGAGACGCCACACCCGAGAAACCCTGGCGTCGGGGGCAACGCGTCGAAGGCCGCCCAGAGTCTCACCTGCTGGGCTGAACCGGCAGCCGGCCTCCGGCCGCGGACCGCAGCGCCTGGGCCCCGACGCCCCGGAGGCTGCGCAGAGCCCTCAGCGCCGCCATCTTGCCCCGCCGCGGACTGCGGGAAGGAGAACGGGCGGAAGTGCCTCCTGCGCGCCGCCTTGCGGCTTCCCTCCTATTGGCACCACGGGGCCGCCCTCTTGGAAGCTGGCGGGGCCGCAGCCGCCGCGAGCCGACAACATCCGGGTTCTGCGCCTGGGCTTAGCTTTCGCTCTCGGAGCGGCGGCTGGGCACGGTTCTTCTCGCTGCTCGTGACTGACTCTCTGCGGCGGGAGCCAGAGAAACTTGCGGCTCCCGCGGGGCCGGCGCTCGCTCGCTCGCCCGCTTGCTTCCCCCGCCCCCCGCCTGAGCCCCGCTCCGGGTGGCGTGGCGGCGTCGGAGCCCGGCCCTCCCGGGACAGCCTCAAGCTTTGCCAAAAGATTCGGAGTGGAGAAAGCCAGCTAATTTCCAGATGGCCCAAGTGGGCTAGGGAACGGGGGCCCAAGCGCGGCTGGGCGGGTCTGAGAGCTCCCGCCAAACCAAAACGAAAAAAGAGGAGGACGCCAAGGCCACCAGCATTGGAGCAGGCTGCTGGGTGTAGAGGAGCCACCTCAGCCCAGATGAGGAGGGGAGGTCCCCTCTGGGTGACCCTGATGTCTGCCAGGTTTCCAGAAGCTGCAGAATGACAGACCCGGGAAGCGCCCTTAGAGATGTTTCATCCCCTCCTTCCATCCTGGGTCAAGTCCTCTTTCCCTCATGTCTTTCTGACTCTGCCTTAGTCCTGGCCAGTGGCAATGGCACAGAAACGTAGTGCCGCCAGGAGTCTGATCCCACTTCTGTATGGAAGACACCAAGAGTTTTGCCGCCTTGGAGGCTTGTTCCTGTTCGCTCCCTCTGCCTCCAAGCCCAGCTCCAGCTGGGCCACCCGTTGAGTTTGGACATGCTTCCCACTCTGAGCCTGGAAAGAGGCCGTCCCCAGATCCCCCCCAGACAGGGTCCCTGAGACAGCC
>NW_024424452.1:44827296-44848507 GCF_017311325.1 Ursus maritimus | reverse complement strand
CTTTCCTTCTCTACTTGACAAATACCTGCCGTATTATCAGTGTTACTGTGTTTGTTGAAGTGCTGGTGAAAGAAGCAAAAAGGGCAAGGGCACAAACTTGACCGAGAGCTCAAGAGCACTCAGAAATCGGCTTGGGGCGGGGATGAGTGTGAGTTGGGACAGGGGCTCTGGGAACTCACCATTCCAAGGCGGAGGCTTCCAGTGGGCTGTTTCTTTGGCGGGGTACATGACAGCTCCCCCAAACTGTTCTGCCCATTCCACATCTGGCTGCCATTGCCGAGCACCTCTAGGGAGTTAAAGACAGATCCTAGACACAGAGCCTCAACAGTGCTTGGCTCCTCCGTTCCCACTCACTCTCAGGTGGGCCCAGGCAAGGGCGCCTCGAATTCCCCAAGGCCAAGTCACTGGCATACAGTTAGTGTAGCTTTAGCAGAACAAGCTCAAACTCCAGACATTCCATTCCTACTAACAACTTATTCTTCGAAGCACTGCACCCATCACCCTTGTGCATGCAAGGTTGGGAATCCTAACTCCTTCAACTTCTCATCACATTCGTATTTCCATCTTGGTGAGTATGAATGCACGCAAGGTGTGTGTATTCAAGGTCAACCGAAGACTAAGAGGTGTGCAGTGCCTGTGCAGGGGCGGGGGGAGGAGCATGCTGGCTCCCTGGCTCAGCCTGGGTGAGACCTGAGTGATGTCCTGGGGACCAACGGGGAGGAGGGGGTTTGGGGGAGGTGTCTGGGTTTGTGTTCCTCCTTTAGGTCCATCAGGACTGCGTCCCTTTTCTCGTCTAAGGAGACTTCAACAGCCGCATGCCACCCATGCTGAGGTTCGGGAGAAGCAGCAGGGCACAAGAGAAAGGTGACACTATCACTAACATTCAGGGGCAGGGTCTCCCCCCAGACGACTTCACCCCTCTTTCCGCCCTCGACCGGAGCGGGCGCCACTGCATCCCGGAGCCCGGCACAGCAGGCCCGGGCGAGGGGTCACAGGCCTGGGTCATTCTTTCCTAGGGGGTCACAGGGCCCGCGGAGACGCCACACCCGAGAAACCCTGGCGTCGGGGGCAACGCGTCGAAGGCCGCCCAGAGTCTCACCTGCTGGGCTGAACCGGCAGCCGGCCTCCGGCCGCGGACCGCAGCGCCTGGGCCCCGACGCCCCGGAGGCTGCGCAGAGCCCTCAGCGCCGCCATCTTGCCCCGCCGCGGACTGCGGGAAGGAGAACGGGCGGAAGTGCCTCCTGCGCGCCGCCTTGCGGCTTCCCTCCTATTGGCACCACGGGGCCGCCCTCTTGGAAGCTGGCGGGGCCGCAGCCGCCGCGAGCCGACAACATCCGGGTTCTGCGCCTGGGCTTAGCTTTCGCTCTCGGAGCGGCGGCTGGGCACGGTTCTTCTCGCTGCTCGTGACTGACTCTCTGCGGCGGGAGCCAGAGAAACTTGCGGCTCCCGCGGGGCCGGCGCTCGCTCGCTCGCCCGCTTGCTTCCCCCGCCCCCCGCCTGAGCCCCGCTCCGGGTGGCGTGGCGGCGTCGGAGCCCGGCCCTCCCGGGACAGCCTCAAGCTTTGCCAAAAGATTCGGAGTGGAGAAAGCCAGCTAATTTCCAGATGGCCCAAGTGGGCTAGGGAACGGGGGCCCAAGCGCGGCTGGGCGGGTCTGAGAGCTCCCGCCAAACCAAAACGAAAAAAGAGGAGGACGCCAAGGCCACCAGCATTGGAGCAGGCTGCTGGGTGTAGAGGAGCCACCTCAGCCCAGATGAGGAGGGGAGGTCCCCTCTGGGTGACCCTGATGTCTGCCAGGTTTCCAGAAGCTGCAGAATGACAGACCCGGGAAGCGCCCTTAGAGATGTTTCATCCCCTCCTTCCATCCTGGGTCAAGTCCTCTTTCCCTCATGTCTTTCTGACTCTGCCTTAGTCCTGGCCAGTGGCAATGGCACAGAAACGTAGTGCCGCCAGGAGTCTGATCCCACTTCTGTATGGAAGACACCAAGAGTTTTGCCGCCTTGGAGGCTTGTTCCTGTTCGCTCCCTCTGCCTCCAAGCCCAGCTCCAGCTGGGCCACCCGTTGAGTTTGGACATGCTTCCCACTCTGAGCCTGGAAAGAGGCCGTCCCCAGATCCCCCCCAGACAGGGTCCCTGAGACAGCCTACCAGTGGTGCAGCAGGGTGGGGCAGACAGACCAGGAAAGTGGCAGAGACAGGGAATTCTTAGCTGTGAAGAAAGAGGGGAAAGCCAGACTTCTAGCTTGGGAGTTGACCTAATGGGAACCGTACCAAAGGGTGGGGCCATATCCCTGGCTGTGGGAACTGACTGGGACTGGGGTGGACTGGGCAGCCCCCACAGCCAGGCAGAGGCTCTGCCTCCCTGCCTCCCTCATCACCCCCCCATCCTTTCCCTGAGCCTGCTCTCCAGTAGCTGGAACACAGTGAACGTGATGAGGGGGCAGGGCAATGCTGGAGGTGGGGGGACTGCATTTATTTGCGCTAATCCAGCCTGGGAGAAGTCAGGATAGAGTCTGGGCTGCTTGGCCCTGGAGGCAACTTGAACTGGGACCGGGATGAGGGCTCCTGGGGGGGTACCTAGGACACTGCATCTTTTGTGCTTTCTCCCTGCGGCCAATACCCCCACATGCTGCTGCTGTGACTCTAAGGCCCTTTGTCTCTCACTGCTTAGTCACCCCCTTTGTCCTCATCTCAGATGGGGGGTTGGAAAGAGGCAGTAAGAGTCCTCTGGTGATAGCTCCTCTTGCCCCTGCCCCTTCTGGTCTCCTGTCCTTTGTCCGACTCCCACAGCCCCAGCCCCCTCCAGAGTTAGGACCAGAGTCAGGGCATGTGGTAGGTCAAGAGGTAGGTCTGGCAGTGGGGGGGCAGTTGAGGACGTTGTGGGCACCAGGGCAGGTATTCATGACATGAGCAGGAAGGGAGGGGGAAAGGAAGCATTCTGCGGATATGATCTGGGAGACAGGAGGTGACAAGGCAGAGAGTGGGTAGAGGAATGGGGGTAGGGGCAGGCGATGTACCTCTGGGAAAGGAAAGGGACCGCTGACTGCATTCTCTTTCCTGGGGATATCCTGGGGAAAGGAGTGGCCATAGCTTGGAGTGGGCAGAAATTGCCCCTACTTCTGTACCCTTTACTTCCTTATCTCGAGAGGCCACCCCCAAGACCTCTTTGCTGAGTGTTCTCCCTTCCAGAACCAAACCAAGGGAATCATTTGGCTTCCTTCTCCTACCACTACCTCTTCCTCCCCAGGCACTCTCCCCGCCTCAGGTGCTGGGTTCCCGCTTCTCAGTACTCTAATTTCCCTATACATACAGTGCAGCCTCCACCTTCTCCGTGTCCCATGGGGAATGAGAAATAAAAAATTACTAGATATTCCAGGAACGACTGTGTTCTCAGGGCAAGGTGGGGCCAAAAGAGGGAGCCAGGTGGGGATTCCCTAGGATGGACTGACTGGGTGCATCTGGGTTCCTAAGAGAGCAAGTCCTCCTGTGCTGGGGGCTGGCTGACTTGAGGCTGGGGGAGGGTTTAGGGCAGTTGGGAGTGGGTAGGAATGGGGCCAGGAGCCTGGGGGAAGCTACTGGGAGCTGGGCCAGGGAAATGGGGAGTCAGGAAGTGGGGAGGGGGAGCCTGGGGGGAATGGAGGCGGATTGGCTGTTCCGGGCTTTGGAGGGGGTGGGTGGTGGTAACTCAGGAACGGGGGAGCCTGAAGGAGAGGAGTGTTAAGAGGAGGTGCCACCCTGGATCCTCCTTCTGTAAAAGGAAAAGTCATTAACCCCTCCTGCCTTCTCCCCTGCCTGCTCCATGTGCCCATTCTAAGCAGACCCATCCTGCCTTTGGGCAGTAAACTCCCTGATCACTGTCTCCTCGCCTGCCCCATATCCCTGCAAGCTCTTCTCTCTCTCACTGCTTATTCCCGTCCTGAACCAAGTCCAGCCACCTCCTTTCTTTGTTCTGCCCTCTTGGTGCTTCTTTACCTGTTCCCCACGGTCTTTCCCTGGCAGTTTACTCAGTTGCCTCAGCTCTGGAAACCAGCCTCTAGGGGCAGAGGGCAGCACGAGGAAGCCCTGAGAAAAGGGAGGCCATGCCAGATTAGAGAATGAGAGAGAGAATCCTCCCGGGACCATGGCCTTTCTGTGCGTGTTGACCAGGCCCTTTCCCTGACTTCCTACCCCTCCTGGGGCTCTGTCCCACCAAAAAGGGAAAGAGACAGCTGAGAGCCGACTGTGGGGTTTGGGGAAAGGCTATGTCATCAGCTGGCCCAGTGCCTGTGATCCATCCGGCTGCTAGAGATTTCCCTCCCCTGGGCAAGTCCCATTTTTTTTTTTTAAAGGAAAACAAAAACTAGGATTTTTTGGGAAGCAATGAGACACCCATCTGAGTCCTACCAACAGAGCTCCTGGCTGAATGGCTTATAGCTCAGCCAATCGCAGAAGCTCGGGATGCTTAAAAGAGCTGGCGCGGAGAGAGGCTGGGAAGAACCCACAGGGAGACCCACAGACACATAGACACGGGCGAGAGAGGAGGAGAGAGACAGAGACAAAGGCACAGCGGAAGGAGCCAGAGACAGGGCAGGCACAGAGGCAAAGCCAGACAGTCCGAGGGAGCCCAGAAGGAGAGACCAGAGAAGCTGCAGAAGACACGGGCAGGGAGAGACAAAGACCCAGGAGAGGAGGGGGTGTGAGAGGAGAGTTTGGAGGAGCCAGGCCACTAGGCGCCTCTCCTAAGCCTAAGGGCCAAGTTTTCTCCATCTCCTCTGAAGGTCCCCAGCCCCTCCGAAAACTCTGCCTCTGACCCTGGCACAAGTCCGAGCCCCCAGGCTGCAGAGATGAGCTTTCCAAAGCCAGGGCGGGCAGAACTTGGTGCCCAGACGGCCTCAATCCCTCCCAGCTGCAGCACCAGTGCCATGTCCCGGACGGACCGGCATCCCAGGAGGGGCTTGGCGGGGTGCTGGCTGTGGGGAGTCCAACCCCGCCTGCTGCTCCCCACCGTGCCCATCTCCGGGCTGGTGGGGCGGCTGCTGCTGCTGCTGCTGCCGCTGGCCTCCCTCCTGCCCTCAGCCCAGCCGGCCAGCCCCCTCCCCCGGGAGGAGGAGATCGTGTTTCCAGAGAAGCTCAATGGCAGCGTCCTGCCTGGTTTGGGCGCCCCTGCCAGGCTTCTGTACCGCTTGCCAGCCTTTGGGGAGACGCTGCTGCTAGAGCTGGAGCAGGACCCCGGCGTGCAGGTCGAGGGGCTGACGGTGCAGTACCTGGGCCAAGCACCTGAGCTGCTGGGAGGGGCCGAGCCAGGCACCTACCTCACCGGCACCATCAACGGAGATCCAGAGTCGGTGGCATCTCTGCACTGGGACGGGGGAGCCCTGTTAGGGGTGCTGCAGTATCAGGGGACCGAACTCCACATCCAGCCCCTGGAGGGAGGCACCCTTAACTCTGCCGGGGGGCCTGGGGCTCACATCTTACGCCGGAAGAGTCCTGCCAGCGGCCAGGGCCCCATGTGCAACGTCAAGGCTCCTCCCGGGAATCCCAGCCCCAGCCCTCGAAGAGCCAAGGTAGGCAGCCCTGGAGTCTGTGTCCTGCGGCGTCCTCCCGCCATGTCTGTCCTACTGACCCCCATTCACCCTCTCCCCACCCACTTCCACTGCTGGCCATTCTGCTTCTTCCCTGCCTTCTGCCTGCCTCTCCTCTTTCCACTAGCCTCCTTTCTCAGGAAGGCTCTGGTTTCTCCCTGCTCCAGCCCTTCTCCTGGCCAGGCTGCTGTTCCCAAGGAGGGTTCCCAGAGGTGGGTCAGAGACTCTATGCTGGGAATGACCACCCCTCTGCCCGCCCCAGCCCTGCTAGGCCACGGCCTTCTTCTGGCACCACCTCCTACAAGAAAGCTTTTCCGACAGCCCCCTGGGCCTTGACTCTTTTCTGTGCCCCAAATTTTATTTTCACCCCCACCGCCAGCTAAAGGAGTGAGGTTTGAAGCCCAAGGGATTGGCCTCTGGCTTCTGGTGCTGCCTTCAAAATAGTTCTGGCAAAGTGCAAAGTAGGGCAAAAGTGGATGGGGAGGAAAGGCATCCCATACCTCCTCTGGTCATTCCCCTTCCCACACTGTGGACTGACTGCAAGGCTGCCTGACACTCCATCCTTTCCTCCCTCCCACTCCCGGCCTCCCCCTTCTTCCCTCCCTCCCTCTCTCACTTTAATCCAGACCAGCCGCTATCCCTCCACACCCGCCACGCTGAGATCTGGCCCTGGCCCTAGCTGCTGACTGAATTGTTCCTCCAACCACACAGGGCAGACACGTTGCAGCCCGGCCCTCTAGCTCCAGTCCTGCAGGCCCCAGCGCACTCAGGCCTGGGGGACCCCAAAGCCCCTCCCAGAGGCAGTCCCAGCTGCTTTTCACCTCTGGGGCTCACGCAGCCCTGGGACGTGGCACCCCCTTCCCCTCCCCTTCTCAGAACCAACAGCTGATTTCTTAGAGTTACCACAAAAGCCCTGGAACTTGGGGTTGGGGGAGGGCCCAACCAAGACCCGTCTGGAATCCCATGGGGTATGTGCGGCCCAGCTGGCTCTGCTGAGTTCCAGACCCAGGAAGTAAGGGGGGGGGGAGAAGCCATGGGTCTGGGAGGCTCCCTCAGGATGCTCCCTTCCTTTTTCCAATCCAGCGCTTTGCTTCGCTGAGTAGATTTGTGGAGACTCTGGTCGTGGCTGATGACAAGATGGCAGCATTTCATGGCGCAGGGCTGAAGCGCTACCTGCTGACTGTTATGGCCGCGGCCGCCAAGGCCTTCAAGCACCCAAGCATCCGCAATCCCGTCAGCTTGGTGGTGACTCGGCTCGTGATTCTGGGGCCGGGCGAGGAAGGGCCCCAGGTGGGGCCCAGTGCCGCCCAGACCCTGCGCAGCTTCTGCACCTGGCAGCGAGGACTCAATACCCCTGAGGACTCGGACCCTGACCACTTTGACACGGCCATTCTGTTCACCCGGCAGGTGAGGCCCCAGTCAGCCCCGTAGGCCACGTGCCACGGAGCTCCAAGAAGCACCACGTGTACACTGGGCTGGAAATGGTGCCCCTGGAGGTGTTCCACGGGGCACCTGGCCCCAGCCACACTGCCAGTGCCATCCGGGCCCTGACGATGCTGGCTACTCAAGGCCTGGGTCCCCACGAAGCTAGATCTCATCCCAACGGGCCCTGGTGTCTGGGTTCCTCATGCATCTTCCATGATCTCTCTCCACAGGACCTGTGCGGGGTCTCTACATGTGACACTCTGGGCATGGCCGATGTGGGCACTGTGTGTGACCCAGCTCGGAGCTGTGCTGTTGTGGAGGATGATGGGCTCCAGTCGGCCTTCACTGCAGCTCATGAACTGGGTAACGTGGGAGTGGGGCTGTGGGGCAACTGGGATGCATGAGAGAGCTGTGGGGGTGGGGTAAGGGGACAGGGAGCTCACTAGAAGGCAGATAGGGGTCACAACGTGGTGCTTCCTCCTCCCTAGGCCTAGGTCCAGGGCCGTTTGTTACCTTTCTCTGCTGTGGGCATAGACTTTTAGATTTTTCTATTAAATGAGATAGTGTGTAGAAACTTACTGTGAACTGTGTGTGTGTGTGTGTGTGTGTGTGTGTGTGGATTGAAAAAGATGTTATTCATAAGAATCAATGATGCAATGGTGGGTTCAGGGTTAGGAATGTTGTCTACAAGGAAAAGAGGGTCGGGAGGTGCCCTGAGTGTGTTTGGGGGGAAGGGAAGACAGAGCAGAGGGGGCTCCCTATTGATGAGCCCTAGAGCACCAGAAGGAGATCGGGGGCAGTGTGGGATAGGGAATGGATCTGACCATCCCCAGCTGCAACCAGGTTATTATGGGCTTGAAGCCCCCTGAGGGCACAGAGTTGGGACCCTTGGACCCTAGCAAGGCCTCTGCACTCACAGGTCACGTCTTCAACATGCTCCATGACAACTCAAAGCCATGTGTTGGTCTGAATGGGCCTGGGAGCACCTCCCGCCACGTCATGGCTCCTGTGATGGCTCATGTGGACCCCGAGGAGCCCTGGTCCCCCTGCAGTGCCCGCTTCATCACTGACTTCCTGGACAATGGCTACGGTAAGCAGATGGCAGCCCCCTCTCCCTGGGCGGCGCTCAGTTCCTGCCCCCCACCGTACTTGCTCTTCTGCAGCATTCTGCATGGACCAAACTGCCTGCCTCAAATGGGTTTCCTCTGCAGTGTGGGATGGGGTGAGAAATGCTTCTGTCTTTGTGTGGTTCCCACTTCCTCTAGCATAAATAGCATAGCCAAGGGAGGCAACTTTTGGTGCAATAGAATGAGAGCTGACCTTTTAAGGGTCAAAACTGTTTGCATGAGTGTGCTGGCTGTGAAGGGAGTCACCTGTGACCGGAGGTGTGCAAGCCTGGCAGGGTTGCTGAGATGAAGCAGGTTCAGGAGATCTGTAGACGGTTAGAACAGGTAGGAAGACTTAGGGCTTCGGGTTTCTATCCTGATTCTGTTCTTCAGACGTGTGTAGATGTGTGGCTGTAAGTTTCTTCACGTCCGTGTGGCCGATCTGTGAAACAGGCGTGAATGGTAACCACCTCGTAGGCGTTGGCCATGGTTACATGAGAAAGGCTGGTCAGGCATTTAGCCAATGCTCATCATGTAATAAGCACCCAATAAATTGCATCTGCTACTTAAACTTTTTCCAGCCCCATGATTTGGACCCATCAGGCCCCAGAGAGTCCAGGCTTTCAGCTAGCAATCTAGAATGTTCCCTCGGCCCGTTGCTGACTTCATATCCCTACCTCATTCCCAGGGCACTGTCTCTTAGACAAGCCAGCAGCTCCCCTGCATCTGCCTGTGACTTTCCCTGGCAAGGACTATGATGCTGATCGCCAGTGCCAGCTGACCTTCGGGCCCGACTCACGCCATTGTCCACAGCTGCCGCCTCCCTGTGCTGCCCTCTGGTGCTCCGGCCACCTCAACGGCCACGCCATGTGCCAGACCAAGCATTCACCCTGGGCTGATGGCACCCCCTGCGGGCCGGCCCAGGCCTGCATGGGGGGCCGCTGCCTCCACGTGGACCAGCTTCAGGACTTCAATGTGAGATCCGGGGGCAGGGGTGGAGCAGAGGGCCTGGAGGAGCAGGCCGGCCCTGAGCTCAGGAGAGAGTGTACTGATCCCACCCTTCCGTTCTGTGTTTCTGCAGATCCCACAGGCTGGTGGCTGGGGCCCCTGGGGGTCATGGGGCGACTGCTCTCGGAGCTGTGGGGGCGGTGTCCAGTTCTCTTCCCGGGACTGCACGCGGCCAGTCCCCCGGAATGGTGGCAAGTACTGTGAGGGCCGCCGCACCCGCTTCCGCTCCTGCAACACCCAGGACTGCCCCACTGGCTCAGGTGAGGAGTGGGAGGGACAGAAGCCACGGGGGGTAAGGTAGTCCCTGGAGTTGGGGGGGGGGCTGTCCCTGTTGTTGAGGGGAGTCACTTCACCCTTCGGGAACCTTCTCTGGCAGTCTGGGGAGGAGAGAGGTGCCACGCTGTCTAGAGCTCCGAGGGGCTTAGGCGGAGGGCCTCAGGTGGGATGTCGCGAGGAGAGAGGACTGACGGGCGTTTTTCCCCTACAGCACTGACCTTCCGTGAGGAGCAGTGTTCTGCTTACAACCACCGCACTGACCTCTTCAAGAGCTTCCCGGGGCCCATGGACTGGGTGCCCCGCTACACGGGCGTGGCCCCGCGGGACCAGTGCAAGCTGACCTGCCAGGCCCGCGCCCTGGGCTACTACTATGTGCTGGAGCCGCGGGTGAGGGCCTCATGCCCGGGCCGTCTGCGCTCACGCTCTCTCCCGAAGCCCCCTGCTCTCTGATGGCAGTCCTCCAAAGTAGCCCCCTCGCTGGCGCTCCCGCAGCCCTGCCAGGCCCGCCCAGGGTGCACTCACGCATCTCTGTCCGCGGGTATTGGGAAAACAAGCCCCAGACGCTGGATACGTTGCCAGTCAGGCAGCTCCAGCCCATCCCATTTCCTTTGGGTTCTTTTTCTCTCTCTTCCCATCTCCTAGTTCCCGTCCCTCTATTGCGTGAGAACGGGCGTGGCCTTCGGGGCAAGTCTTTGAGCCCTTTCCGTGGGCTCCTCTATCCATTACAGGGGTGGCCTCGATCGGCTCATGGGAGGCCAGCTCCTCACTGGGCAGGCCTCTTGGAGACAGTGGCGTCCCTGCACTCCCTCTCTGGGATAGGGCGGCTTGTCGAAGGCCAAGGAAGAACAAGCCCTGGCAGAATTTTTGGCCCTCCCCTGGGGAGCATTCTTACACGTCGGCCGCCCTCTAGCGTCCGTCTGGGTTGCTACCGTCAAGGTTCAGGGCTGGTGTTGAGACTCAGACCTGCCCTTTCCATCTTGGCACCTCTGCTTGCCGGCCGTCTGATCTTTGGGAGAGTTTCTTCGTCTTTCTAAATCTCAGTGTTTCATCTCTAAAAACCTCAAACAGTGGTTGTGAGATTTATATTCTAGTTTATTTTTTTAAAGATTTTACTTATTTGTCAGAAAAAGTGAGAGCACAAGCAGGGGGAGCAGCAGGCAGAAGGAGAAGCGGGCTTCCTGCAGAGCAGGAAGCCCGAAGCAGGACTCGATCCCAGCACCCTGGGATCCTGACCTGAGCCGAAGGCAGACGCTTCACTGACTGAGCCACCCGGGCGTCCCTTATATCTAGCTTATAAAGCACTTAGCACAGTGCCTCATTCAGAGTGAATGTTCTGAAAATGGTGGCTTTTAAAATTACTGTTGCCATTAGGATTATTACCCCTTCGTATGGCTGGGGCTCACTCCGCACCCGATCTTCACCCTTCCGCCCAGTCTTTAAGGCCTCCCCTCCCTGCCGGGATATGGGTCTGGTCTGGCTCACCAACCCATCCTGACTTAGGAAGAGCCCTTTGCATCGATTGCTCCTTCTCTTGGCAGGTGGTCGATGGGACTCCCTGTTCCCCGGACAGCTCCTCCGTCTGTGTTCAAGGCCGCTGCATCCATGCTGGCTGTGACCGTGTCATTGGCTCCAAAAGAAGTTTGACAAGTGCATGGTGTGCGGTGGGGACGTTCTAGCTGCACTAAACAGTCTGGCTCCTTCAGAAAATTCAGGTTTGTTCACTATTTATTTCCTCATCCCTGGCCCTGGGGGCACAGAGGTGAACTTGATACTGTCTCTCCTCTCAAAGAGCTTACAGTCTAGTGGGGGAGACAGGTGAGTCACGAGTTCGAGCAGTGTCGACCCTGCTCAACAGTGTCGCCTGGGGCTGCTGGGAGGGCCCTGGTGGGCATCAGGAGGGTTTCCCGGGTGGGGGGACTTGCTCCTGGAGGGAGAGCAGGCATGGCACTGGCACAAGAGGCGGGCTGAAGGCGCACCTCAGTAAGGGGTCTGAGAGGGAGGGAGGAGGGTGCGTTGGCGTGTAGCTCAGACCTAGGCTGGGCCCCTCACGTGGTTGGGAGACAACCCTCCGTACAAAGTCACACATACAGTCGCATGAACATAGCTCAGAAAGGCTGAGGGGATTCAGGAAGATGCTGAGCTCCCCATCTTCTCTTTCTGCTCAGAGGACGGATACAACAACGTGGTCACTATCCCGCGGGGCACGCATATCCGATCCGGCAGCAGGGGGCCTGGTGTCCGGAGCCTCTACCCTGGCCCTGAAGCTTCCAGATGGCTCCTACGCCCTCAACGGTGAATACACGCTGATGCCCTCGCCCACGGACGTGGTCCTGCCTGGGGCGGTCAGTCTGCGCTACAGCGGGGCCACTGCCGCCTCTGAGACACTGTCAGGCCACGGGCCTCTGGCCCAGCCCTTAACGCTGCAGGTCCTGGTAGCCGGCAACCCCAGAAGGCTCGCTGCGGCAGCTTGCGTCTCAGCCAGCCCCGCACACCGCGTGCCCCTCCCCAGGACTGGCTGCACCGCAAGGCAATTCTGGAGATCCTCGGCGGCGTTCCTGGGCGGGCAGGAAAGCCTCATCATCCCCTGCCCTTCCCGGGCACCGGGCCTCGGACTGAGTTCCAGAAGGAGGGGCTTCTGTGGCTGCCTCACGGACACACGGACACAGCGAGGGGCTGAGAGGATGAGGCCTTCCCTCCCCCCTCCATGCGATGCGCAGGCTGGCCCTCTGGTTTCCTGCCCTGGACGCAGGGACGGGTGGTGGATGGAAGGGGCTGGAGACCGTCCATCTAAACTGCCCCCTCTGCCCTGCCGGGTCACAGGAGGAGGGGAAGCCAGTAGGGGGGCCGTTGTATTTATTTAGTATTTATTCACTTTTATTTAGCACCAGGAAGGGGATGAGGGCTAGGTCCTGGGAAACTGACTTCCACCCCATAACCCTCACCCTGGCTAGGAAATCCAGGGTGGCGGTGATAGGCATAACTGATCTGTGCGTGTGTGTGTGTGTGTGCGTGTGCGTGTGTGTGTGTGTGTGTGTTCATGTATGAGGTACACTTTGCCCTTGCTTTCTCTCCCAGAATTCTGTTTTCTGGGAAAGGAAGAGGCAAGGGTAGAATAAGCCTTCAGGGAGTAAGGGATTATCATATTTTAAATATATATTGATTTGCTAATTATGTGCTCCTTTCGGACTCAGACAGATGTGGGTTGCACCCTGACTCCGCGTCTCTGAACATTAGTTTCCTGCTTTGCCAATAACAGTACCTCCCTTGGAAATGTGTTGTGAGGCCTAAATAGTGTAAATAAAAGAACTGCATAATGCCTGGCCCTGGGTCACGCCCAGCACGTGGCAGCCCTAGTCAGCACTAGGACCGCCTTGCTGCCCGCCTCCGCTGCCCGTGGGGTTTGCCGCCCCTGAAGGTGGCTAAGCTCGCCAGTGGTGCCTGCCCTTGCCCCGGCCGAGTTCCTCCGGCTGGCAGAACGCTGTCCTGGATTCTGAGGGACCATCGGAGAAAGGACAATTGCATCCCTGATCACTGGAGACCTCCAATCAACAGAGATGTCCTAAATACTGGGCCTCAGGCACAACTGATAAGAACAAGAAAGTGTAAAGAAAACAGGACCGAGCACGTCCATGCCAACAGGCATTTAGGAATGAGAGCTCTAGGGGGGCCTGGGGCCATCGTCCTCGAAGGGAGAGCGATGGAGAGGGAGCCCGTGGGTCGAGTCGGACCTCGGGTTCAGTGTCTTATTAGCTGTGGTATTGGGTAAGTCACTGACGCTGAGCCTTAGGTGGCTCGTGTGTCACAAAGATGATGCCATGTCACCGGGTTGTTCTGAACAAATGACACAATATTTTCAAAACAGTAAAGGCTGAACCATGTGAGAGGTTACCCATGACTACTGAGTGATTGGGACGGCCCCAGAATCAACCGTTCCACACAGCAGACTTGCTGCAGGTGTGAGGTTAGAGTGGGATTTAATAAAGAGGAGCAGGACCTGGGTGGGTGGGGATCCCAGGGGCGAAGAATGGCACAGAGGCGAGTCTCTGGGGGTTGGCAGGTATTCACTGGAGGAGCACGCCGAGGGCAAGCGGAGGGCACAAGACACAGCTCTTCTTTTCCTTCTGAGCAGGCTTGGTAATCCTGGGAAGGACACGGGGTTGGGAAGGGGCGGCAGGTGGATCCTGCAAGACGGCAGTGGCGCGTAGGACTGCTGGGGACTTGGGAAGGACTGAATATGGAGATGAGGAGGAATTGCAGGTAAAGCAGACCCTGGTTGGGGTAAGAGGGGAGGTTGGTGGAGCTAGAGGCGCTTCACTCGGCGGCTGCGGTGCCTCCAAACATAGCTTGGGGTACGGAGCCGGGGCTATCGCTTGGGGTACGGAGCTGGGGCTGCGGGTCGAGGCAGGCCATGGAGGTTGGGGCGGTCGTGTGCGCGGTGCTCACTGGGGCTGGGCTTTGCTCACCAACTTCTGTACCAGGCGGTGCCTCACACAGCGCCCGGTACTTTCCGCTGCCCCACTCGGCACCCCCTCCCTCGGCCGCAGGGACAGGAACAGAGCTGGTCTCTTCTCTCCCCCATGTGCGGCCCCCCACCGCTTGGCGCCTGGCTTTCCCTCCTGTCCTCCTACCGGCCAGCCTGGAGGAGGTGCAACCAGGAGTCTGAGCCGAGGTCAGAGCGATCAACTGCTTCATCCAGTCAGCAAAGCTGGGCCACCGAGAGCGTGTTTACAGATCTTAGTACTATGAGCTCATGGTGCCAATAAGCGGAGCTCTGTGCCAAGTACATGCAAGGTACAGACACAAACAATGCGCGACTGAAGGAGCCCGCTGTGTCGGGGAGGGTGCCCGCTGCGTCGGGGAGGGTGCCCGCTGCACCCCCACAAAGAGAAACAATGGGATGATACAAAGAACGGCATGGTGAGGGCCAGATCCACCGTGGGGAGCCCGAGCCCGAGCCCAGACTTAATGGCCACGAGGGTTAAGGAGGGTGAGTCTCAGGCTGGGCTGAGGAACAAGTCATCCTGATGGCTTTCCCCCCTTCCCATCCGGCTAGTGGTTAATTCACGCCTCGTAAATCACTTTCATATGTATTCTTTGAACCGGAAGGTCTTCACTCACAGAGAGTTCTGACTGGCATAAAGAAGTTTTAGTGGCCAGGACTGTGCCTGGGTGGGTGTGTGGAGGCATACTGTGGGAGAGGAGGACGGAGAGAGCTGGCTACCCGAAGAGAAGGGATGGGCATCACAGCCCTCCATCCCAGGCGAGGCCCGACCCCTTTCTGGAATGCTCTCCCCCATACTCCCCTTCCCATACCTGGGATGTAGACTCTGCCTAATCTCCTGAACTCAGGGGTCCAACAAGTTCTTGCTGGGAATGGGGGGAATGCATACCTCCCTGCAAGAGCCACCAGGAGCTCTGTCTCCCCAGTCTGCCTACTCATTGACTTCACGGGCCTGTGCTGGGGTGTGGGTGTGTAATCAGGAGGAGAAACAGGAATAACAGGAAGGAAGCAGGCACCGAGACAGCTCAAGAATCTGGTCTTAGCGGGGGGAAAAGAGGGAAGAATGATGAGCTCAAGAAAGACCAGTCAGGGAGTGCCGGGCAGCGAGTGCCCTGTCCCCAGGGAAGTTCAAGCAGTTTGGACAACCATTTTATGGGATGGTAAGTGTTGCGCCTGTGTGTTTGGGGAGGGAGAGCTTGAACAATAACTGCGAGCCGAGCTGATTTCTTTAAGCTCTTTCTGCCCCTCAGATTCTCTGCCCCTGTGGTTAGAGCAGAGGAAATCTGGGCATTTGTCCGACCTCTATTTTTGCGGTGGGGGTGGGAAAGTCAGGTTTGGGGAAGAGCTACTCACGTGCATTTCTGCATCCCTAGCCCCACTTCTTTAATCTCCGCGTAGTACGACAGTATCGTGTCTTCTGAAACACCGGTGAGACTGACAATAAGTGAGAAATGCCAGCACCTCATTGGTCAGGGCTTGTGGGGGAGGAAAGTGGAATTCGATGTATTAATATTTTATTGGCTAAGAGAATGCTTCTGAACCAATTGAATACTTTCCCCATTGACTGTTGCTAGAAGGGAAGCCAACATCATCGGCAGCAAGACTTGACCAGCTGACGGCTGAGGGAAACCACCAGTTCTACAAATGCTCAGAGAAAGGCTGAGGGGCACAGCGTGGGGGGGCCTGGGAGGTTGGGAGCAACAATACTGAACAATGTCCCCAGAAAGAACCTTACAGAGGGACAGGCCCAGAGTAGCTAAGTAGCCTTAGGAAGGAAAGCGTGGGGAGGAAGTACACTTAAGGCATCCCTCACGGTCTTTGGGAGACCAACAACAGGCCTTACAGACCAGTAACACACAGGTACACAAACAGGGACACACTTAGTCATACACCTGTCCAACTTCACGAAGGTCCCCAGCACGCTCTCTTGATAAGGTAACAAGCATTAAGAAGCTGAAAATAGGAGAATTTTGGTCTGAAAATGGATCAGAGAAAAATGTATTAATTGACCCAGTTTCCCAAGGAGAATTGACTTTATCATATTTGCTTGTCCAATAAATAAAGCCATTGGGTTATACACTGGAATCAAATCATGCCTCACAGCATCAGGAAAGGATTTCTGGAGTCAGACTCAATCCAAGCTTTGCTACTTACCTGTAATGATGTGATCTTAAATTACTTGATCTCTGTGAGCCTTGGTTTCTTTATCTGTAAAATGGGTATTACTACTGCCTGCCTTGCGTACGGGTTGTCAGAGCTTAAGAATATAATAGCATAGGGGGCGCCTGGGTGGCTCAGTCGTTAAGTGTCTGCCTTAGGCTCAGGGCGTGATCCCAGCGTTCTGGGATCGAGCCCCACATTAGGCTCCTCCGCTGGAAGCCTGCTTCTTCGTCTCCCACTCCCCCTGCTTGTGTTCCCTCTCTCACTGGCTGTCTCTGTCAAATGAATAAATAAAATATTTTTAAAAAAATAATATAATAGCGTAAATGCTTGGCCCTGTGTCTGGCTTCTAGTAAGTGTCAGTACATGCTGATTCTCGTCCCCTTGAATCTCTTCCCTTGCCAGCCCCCCTTCCCACTCCTGCATTGGCATGAGAAAATAATTCTACCCAGCAACTGTCTAGGTCGGATCTAAAATGGGCAGTTTTGTCCAGTTTGTGCTAAAAGGTCTCAGTCACGTTCAGGGGATGATAAAAGGGAAGATGTGGTCCCTGTCCTCAGAGTTCACAGTCTGGTGGCTGAGACCAAAATGCCAGACCAATGTGACAGATGCCATGATAGATGAAGGGCCCCTAGCACAGAATACGGGGTCACAGAGGAGGTGTCTGCCTCCCCTTCTAGAAGTAGGCTGTAAGGCTGTAGGGCCCCAAGGACAGTAGGATGGTGATGAAGCAAGAAAGAATTTCTGCTTGCTAAGTCAGCTCCAGGGTTCTCCTCTGTTACGCAAAACCAAAGAGATGTGAAGTGAACAGACTTGAAGCTGAGGATAATAGTGTAAGGAGCCAGTAGGATTGGAAGGGAGAGTTTGGGGGAGAAGCTACCATCTCAATGGACGGTGTTGAATGGGAGAGAGGATTTCAGAGACATCGGGCTGTGCATTAAATGTACTCCTGCTTCATGCTCTCCTCCTCCCCCCACCCCCGCCTCCAATGTTTCCTAGAGAAACTAAATAGAGATTTAAATTATTCTAAATCAGTTTTGAGTACTAGACTGGGTTTCTTCTATTGCATTGTGTGTCGTGACTGGGCCATCAGGAGCCCCAGGATTTTTTCAGAACATAGAAAGACAGGATATTGGGGTAAACACCAACATATTAAAATTTAAGTTTTCGGAGATGCAGCAGTTCTAGGCGATGACTAAGTCCAGAGAGTAGCCAGGGTGAAATGGAGTGGAGGTGTGAGTTCTTGAAAACAGGAAGCTTACAAATGAAAGCAGGGGAATTGTAGCACGTGCGGATGGAGAGCTGGGATAGAAGATGAAGGTCGGGGCACCTGGGTGGCTCAGTCAGTTCAACATCTGACTCTTGATTTTGGCTCAGACCATGATCTCAGGGTCGTGGAGTCAGGCTCCATGCTACTGCTTCAGATTCTCTCTCTCCCTCTCCCTCTGCACCCCCCCCAAAAAAACCCCTTTCAATAAATAAATAAACAAACAAACAAATAAATAAATAAATAAAATCTGGAGGGAAAAAAAAGAAGATGAAGGCCAGTTTTATAAGAACTGAACACCATGGAGGAACAGAGTTCCTCTGGGGGAACCACATTTCCATTTTCTTCTCTTTTTTTTAAAGATGTATTTATTTTTTTTAGAGAGAGAGTGGAGAGAGGGGCAGAGGGAGAGGAAGAGAATCTCAAGCAGTCTCCCCACTGAGCGCAGAGCTGGACGCGTGGAGCTCGGGGGGCTGGATCCCACTACCCTGAGATCATGATCTGAGCCAAAATTCAGAGTCAGACTCTCAACCGACTGAGCCACCCAGGCGCCCCTCCATTTTCTTATGTTGGTCTTTTCTACTACCCAGTGAGCTCCTTAAAATAACAGCTTTAACTTGGTTCCTACTTTGTGCTCGAAATTCAGATATACTGACTAACTTCTGCCGACACTGTCCCATAGTTCTATGGGACAAACCCCCTTAAGAGGGGGCCCATTTTACAGATGAAACCCAGAAAGTGTATTATCCAACATCACATAGCCAGGGAGGTTCAGAGCCGATTATACCAAAACCCAGTTTTGTCTCATTTTGAGCCTCCACAGGCATCTTGAACTCATTAAGTCCAAAGTTTAACTTGTCATCTCTACTGTTTCACCCAAATGTGTCTTTTCTAAGTTTTGTTTCTTACCGAAAGGAGCCGCTATCCACCCAGGGGCCCGCATTAGGAATCAGGGACTCCTCTGACTCGAGTAGGCACATTCATTCAATCACCGAGCCCTGTTGGCCTTGTAAAGTCCTCAAAGACAATCTCTTCCCTCTAGTCCCACTGACATTGCCTTATTTTTTTAAAGATTTTATTCATTTATTTGACAGACAGAGAGAGAGAGCTCAAGCAGAGGGAGAGGGAGAAGCAGACTCCCTGCTGAGCAGGGAGCCCAATGCGAGGCTCGATCCCAGGACCCCGGGATCATGACCTGAGCCAAAGGCAGACGCTTAGCCCACTGAGCCCCCCAGGCGCCCCCTCACTGATATTGCCTTGTTTTGCCTGAGCCTCATCTCACTCCTGGATTTCTGCAGCGACCTCTGAAATGGTGTCCCTGCGTCCAGTCTTGACCACTCCAGGGAATGCTCCGTGTTTCCACCAGAGTGAACTTCCTAGAGTTCTGACAGTAGCACTCTCCGTTTTGAGCACTTTTCTGCCTTCCTTTTCCCCCAGGATAAAGCCCACTCTTTTTATGTAGTTTATGGAGTCTTTTACTACCTGGCACCTGTTCACCTCTCCCGTCTCCTGGCTCACCATGCCCTTCACCCGATTGGCTAGGCTTACTGATCCATTTTGAATTTCCCAAACTCCCTCCTTTCTCCTCATTTTCAGACTTTTGCACCTATGGCTTCCCGTGTCCAGAACACTAGCCATCTATTAAAATACAATGTTCTGGGGCGCCTGGGTGGCTCAGTTGTGTAAGTGTCTGCCTTCGGCTCAGGTCATGATCCCAGAGTCCTGGGATTGAGCCCCGCGTTGGTCTCCTTGCTCAGCAAGGAATCTGCTTCTCCCTCTCCCTCTGCCCATACCCCCTGCTCATGCTCTCTTTGTCTCAAGGAAATAAATAAAATCTTTAAAAATATTAAATACAATGTTCAGAAAAAGGTGAAATTACGACTCTCCCGCTGCTGAAGAGACAACTATTCTGACACTTGTTCAAGAGATAAGGAAGACCTTTTTTTTTAGGACTATTGCGACCCGTGTGAAGACTACCCCAACTGGAGAGAGGTGGGACTTGACTCTGAATACAATCAGGACAAGGGGATATTTATAGCCAATGAGAGAAATGAGAGGGTCAGTGGGTGGAAAATTACATCAGGGATGAGGAGATTCTGGTGAACCTGACTTAGCAGGATTCTTGCTGAAAGTGGCTAGTGGTCCAAGGATGAGGCTTATTCGAAAAGAAGGCTCAGCGGAGCGTGTCTAAAGTCTGGCCAAGGACAGAGTTTTTGTCAATACCCAAATAAAAACGAACATGTGTTACAGATGTGTGCTCTAAAGAAAAGATTCACAGCAGCTGTACTTTCAGTTTCGAAGGGGAAAAAAACACTTTATTGGTATTATAACAATCTAATAGAAACCGAAGAAAAGGCAAATCTGTGCATAGATTTGGGCAATCGTAAGCAGTAAAGGAGAATAAGACAGACTTACATTGAATCGGGGTACCTACAACCTCATCAGTGGGGGGAGCCCCGTGGAGACAGCCAGGCTGGAGTGCGGATGGAGAGCTCCTGCAGCTGAGACTTCCAACTGACCATCCCCCTAAGGGCCGTCTTGGTAGGGCAAAGACTGGGGTCTGAAGTTCAACATGTGTCTGCCTACCTGCAGTTTGGAGCAAGCTGCATTCCTCTGTTATCATGTCTTTACATAGTCAAGGAGCCTGGGCTAGGTGTGTTTGCCTCCCCTCCAGATTCCCCTGCGGGGGGGGGGGGGGGCAGCCTAGCCTGGAGATGGAGGGGGTGTAGGCAGATTTTATAGCTCTTGGCGTCCAGACCAGAAGGGCCAGTTCTGACCTGGAGGCCAGCTAATGTCAATTAACCAGGCTCCTTGGGTGACTTGTGTCACGCAAACAGCATTCTTTAGCCTGCCTGCTGCCAACGTGTGGGCTTGGCGGTGGGTTATGCAGAACAGATCATAGGAACCTTTGTCCATTCAATACAGTGTGATACCTAGTTTAAAAGAAATGTAAAGAACACACATTTACGAATCAGGAAGACAGAAATGAATACGAACATGGAGGCAAAAACTGGGTTTTTTGGTACGATGTAGGGAGTAGGGGGTTCACTGAACCTCCCTCCGCACAGAATTTGCATGTGGCCCCGTTACCTACGCGGAGTGGTGAAACAGCTCCCTCGGAAACAATCCCATAATCTCACAAGGATGTGCTATAGAAGCACCACTTCTGGGAAGTCTTTCCCGAGTCTCTACGTGTGAATGAGTTGCAGGTTCTGGGCAGTCGTACTGACCGCACTCTAGTGTTTCTATCCCTCCCTTTGGAGTCACGCTGAGTGATTCTGAGATTCCTGGCGGTGAACATCTGTTCTAAGGAACAACACGCTAAGAGGGTAGTGGAAGCCGCAAGATCCACATATTGCGTACTGATGGAGCGTCCATTTTTCTCTAATATCTGGGAAAACACAGTTTTACCTTAAAACAGACGCCGCCCTTCCCTCCTCACTCAATGTTTCCTTGTTCTATTAACTAACCGTTTCTATTCAAGGCCTGCGGGACACCATGGAGATACAAAAATGCGCCAGAGCTGTCGCAACGATGTGCCCTGAGCAAGAAACAATTCTGATACTAAGTGGCAGTAAGTTGCGGGGGCACCGCGGACACTCCGGGAAGCGGCTGGCCCGCGGTGACAGGTCCTGGGACGCGCCAGAAACTGTCGCGCGGGCCTCTGGGCCAGGCTCGGCCCTGCAAGAGTCCTGATTTGAGCTGCTGTCCTCCCAGTCTGCGGGGTGGGAAACGCCACCCCGTCAGGCGTGGAACCAGAGGGGAGAGCCCCCCGCCAGCTCCCCAAGCGGTGCAGCCCCTCCGGGCGGAGCTCGGGCCTCGGTCCCTCCCGCGCCCCGCCTGCCGAGGCGGCTCCACCCAGGCCCCGCCCCGTGACGCGAGGCCCCGCCCCGTGACGCGAGGCCCCGCCC
>NW_024424452.1:44820547-44827286 GCF_017311325.1 Ursus maritimus | reverse complement strand
GGGCTGGAGATGATGGAGTGAGAGGCCGGGAGAAAGATTCGGGCGACTGGGAGGACGAGAAGTTTCGGGTAAAGGCTGGAGACCAGCTTGAGCAGGGAGAGGGTCCCGGGTGGAAATATGGACAGAGGCCGGTGGGCTCACATTGCAAATGCAAGAGGAGGTTGGGGTGGAAGGTTGGGGTGCTCCGAAAGAACTGGGCTGTGACCCTCAGCAGAGCGCTGACCACGCCTCTTAGGTGAGCCAGCCCAGGTACCCCCGACGGGCTCTGCCCAGCCCTCCCACTCCCTGTCTCACTTTTAGCGGTAACGCTCCTCCCTATCCCCGCTAGGACTGGGATAGGGTAGAAAAGGTAGAGGACGCCACCCCCATCCTGCTCCCCGCCACGCTCCGGGGCTGTTTGCTTGCGGCTCCCAGGTGGTCACACTGCCTGCACCTGCGGAGCTAACTCCCAGGCACGTGAAGAACGGAAAGGAACCTGTTTCCTACTCCGCCCTGCGTTCTCCTGAGGCCACTCCACAATCCTGTCATGACTACCTCACCCCTTGGCGAAAATAATGTCTCCATTAGCAGCCCCGTCCCCACTCCCCAAACAGGTTGGTCCTGTCGGGGTGGGGTATGGTCAAGTACACGTAAACCTGACACTCCAGGGTGGCTGGGGGAGAGGCCGGGGACCTAGCATCTCTGGGTCCTCCCCTTTTCTTTCCAGCCACTTTCCCTTACTTCCCCTGCTGGGAAACCAGTTTCATCCTGATCTTGATCTCTGCCCAGCTGGGTGGGTGGTTATCCTTGACCACTTCTGTTCCAGCTGGTCCCAGGATCGCTGTTGGGGTGCTGGATGGAGCCTTTCTCTGTCCTCTGTGACATTTCCAATTTCAGATAATGCCTCACATCTCTGCCCCCCCGGGACCCCCTGAAGTCCCCATGATCCCGAAGAAGACAGCTTGAACCTAGGTGAGTCCACCCCCCTCTGAAATTGGGAGGGAGGCTCTCCAGAGACTCCTTTGAGAAGGACCTGAATGATGTAAGCATCCTTGGGGGTGGGGACTGAGGGTAGTTGGCCTGAGTGGTTTGGGGAGGAGGTGGAGAGTGAAACTTAGGCTGGAAATGGCAGGTGGTAGGGCTGCTGGTGGTTACGTTCTGTTTCTTTTCCACGCATGACTGTACACCTGTGTGCTCCCTTCTGTGACTTTGCTCTTTGCCTGTTTTCCTCTTTACTCTTGGCACCACCTTGGTTCTTAACTGATGATCTCTCTGCTGGCTTGCTCTTCGCCTGCCTGCCCCCAGAACTCTCCTCTCTTCCTCCTCAGACCTGAGCCCAGGATGTTGCGGAGGCTGCTGGAGCGGCCCTGCACACTGGCCCTGCTTGTGGGCTCCCAGCTGGCTGTCATGATGTACCTGTCACTGGGGGGCTTCCGAAGCCTCAGTGCCCTATTTGGCCGAGAGCAGGGGCCGACATTTGACTATTCTCATCCCCATGATGTCTACAGTAACCTCAGTCACCTACCTGGGGCCCCTGTTGCCCCAGGGGCCCCTCCAGCTCCTCAAGGTCTGCCCTACTGTCCAGAACGATCTCCTCTTTTAGGTGAGTGCAGAAAGGAGGAAGTAAAGGGAAGGCCGCCAGGGTGTGGGGACAGGGCTGGGGGGGGCAGGCGTGGGACTTAGAACCTGGGGTTAATGTAACCAAAGGTGAGCTGAGGTTGAGATAAGCGGACTCTGGATTTGGAATTTAGATCGGACTCCTGGGTTGAGCCACAACTTTTCATCGCCCGGCCATTCATGCGCTCTTCTTGCCTCGGCCCGGGGATTGCTTCCTTTGTAGATGAGCCCCGGTTTAGTTAGTTGGGAGTCCTTCGGTGTTCTCCGTCTTCTAACCTAGCGAGGCAGGAGTTAGGGAACCCCAAAATAAGGTAGGCTAAGAAAAGAGCCTGCGCTTTGCAGACTTTACAAGGCTGTCCCAGTGATGGGAAACTCAAGGTGCGTGAGATTTCTGAGTAAGCCCTTGGGGGAGCAGAGCCCCAGAATCAGACTGCCGGGGCCAGCGGTCCTTCCAGGGCCCTGGAGGTCCTTCTTTTTTCATTGCCGCTCTAATTCCTGACCTTGCCATTCCTTCCCAACAGTGGGTCCCGTGTCCGTGTCCTTTAGCCCAGTGCCGTCACTGGCAGAGATTGTGGAGAGGAATCCCCGGGTGGAACCGGGGGGCCGGTACCGGCCCGCGGGGTGTGAGGCCCGCTCCCGAACAGCCATCATTGTGCCCCACCGGGCCCGAGAGCACCACCTGCGCCTGCTGCTGTACCACCTGCACCCCTTCCTGCAGCGCCAGCAGCTGGCTTACGGCATCTACGTCATCCACCAGGTACTCCCAGCCCTACCGCACTTGACTTTCTGGTAAGGAAACCTCGCGGCAGTGGCACCCCGCTCTCCGACAGTGGGTCCCTGGAACAATTTTAAGAGGGTCGGACTGTTGAATGTGGGGAAGCACCTGGCCCTGCTCTGCCGGCTCGTTAGCCCCTAACCCTCCTTACTCTGTTCAGGGTATCCCCACTGTCCTGTACTCTCCATGACTTTTCCCTGGCTGAATTTGGAATGGTACGGATTTGGAAGTGGACAGACTTCGACTAAAATCAGTCCTGCAGTTTGTCCCATATGTGACCTTGGACAAGATTCTTTTTTTTTTTTTTTTTTAATGATTTTTTATTATATTATGTTAGTCACCATACAGTACATCCCCGGTTTCCGATGTAAAGCTCGATGATTCATTAGTTGTGTATAACACCCAGTGCACCATGCAATACGTGCCCTCCTTACTACCCATCACCGGCCTATCCCATTCCCCCACCCCCCTCCCCTCTGAGGCCCTCAGTTTGTTTCTCATAGCTTGGACAAGATTCTTAACCCCCTAACATGAGGCAGAGAGTGAACACTGGTAGACACCTGTTTTCCATGGCTGTTGGTTGTCCGATTCGGTGCCGAACGGCAGCGTGCCAGTAATCAGGCTCACAGTGACGCTCAGGAGCGATTTGTCGGATGACAACTGAGAGTTTGGCTTTCTCTGCGTTCTCCTTGCCCCACTTCCCCTTCGATTCCCCTCCTTTCACTTTGATACTTCTGCCCCCTTTTCTCCATGCTGCTACCTACAGATGTGGTCTGGTTCCTCTCCATTACCTTCCAGGCTGGAAATGGAACATTTAACAGGGCCAAGCTGCTAAATGTTGGGGTGCGGGAGGCCCTGCGTGATGAGGAGTGGAACTGCCTATTCTTGCACGACGTGGACCTCCTGCCTGAGAACGACCACAATTTGTATGTGTGTGACCCCCGGGGACCCCGGCATGTTGCTGTTGCCATGAACAAGTTTGGATACAGGTAGAGGGCATGAGAGGGTGCTGGGAAGTAGGGGTACCCACCATCCATTGGAAGGAGAGCCAAGGGGATTGTGGGGTAAGGACGTCTCCCCAAAAGACTCGTGGAACCCAAGGATCTTTCTCTCCCTAGCCTCCCGTACCCCCAGTACTTTGGAGGAGTCTCGGCGCTCACTCCTGACCAGTACCTGAAGATGAATGGCTTCCCCAATGAATACTGGGGCTGGGGTGGTGAGGATGACGACATTGCTACCAGGTCAGACTTCCTGCCACCACTCCCCACCCCCACCTCGGCCTGGATCCCCGTTCTCTGAGACCACCCCTGGCTCTAGCCCTTTACCACCAGTCCTAGTTCCCTGGTCCTGCACTATGCCCATTCCTCTCCCTTAGTTTTTCCCGTCTGCCCAGGTCAGGCTTTTCGTGCTGTTCCCCATTCTGTCACCCTTCAGTCTCCTAGATCTGGTGAGTTCTGTTTCTGGGAGAGAGGAGAAGATCAATAGGCTGTAGTATCATGGGATTCCAGAGCTGGAAAGGGGCCTAGAAACACTTCAGTCCTGCCTTCTGCTAACGTTGCATCCAGACCATGTCCTATGGGGCTGGGGAGGAGGGGCTCTGCTCCGTATCGCCCAGAATCACTTTCTGGTTTTAAGTCTGTGCCATTGGCATGATGCCAGCTCATTTTTAGCATGTGAAACATTTTGACCTTCAGCCTCAGCTGACCTAATTTCCTATCTGGTGTGTGAAAATTTGGGCTTGCTGTGCTGGACCCGTTGCCTCCCTTCCCCCTCGTGTCCTCCGGGATGACCTCTCTGAATTCTTGTCCTCTGTATGTGTGTAAAGGACCGAGCAATGTCTAAACGTATGTGTTCTTTCAGCACTTTCCCAGGCCATCTCCGGTTCTTGCTTCTGGGTGTCAGTGGCAGGGTCCTGATGATTTGGCTCCATACTTTTCCTAACACAGAGGCGGGAGGCGGGGGTGCAGGGTGAGGGAGTCGAGGCAGCTCAGCCACTGTTCTAGGGAGGAATTGCTGAGCTTGGGTCTGCAGCTCCCAGGCTTGTCCTGTCCTTTTGAACAAATGCCAGAGCAGTTCCTGGGAGCCACTTAGAAAACAAAGATGGGAGGTACAGACCTACCTGCCAGTTGTCAAGAGGCCCCAGGGCGCCCGGACTTGGCTGCGTCTGGCCTTTACATTCTCTCCCGCCATTTCCTTCTCTCTGTTTGACTTTCTGTCTTCAGTACGGGGCGTGTTTTTTGCCTAACTCGTACTAGTTGTGTACAGAAACATGTTGTCGCTTCCTTGCTGGCCGTAGCTCTTCCTGTTCACCCGTCAGCGGCTTTCTTCCACTCGGGGTCCTCCAAGGTGCCCTCACTTTCCCCGCAGGGTGCGGCTGGCTGGGATGAAGATCTCTCGCCCCCCCACGTCGGTGGGGCACTACAAGATGGTGAAGCATCGAGGAGATAAGGGCAATGAGGAAAACCCCCACAGGTAGGGAGGACTACCTGGGAATCGCTGCGGGCTCCTCAGGGTTCTGCATCCCAGCCAGGAAACTCCTAACGCTCCCTAGGTTCCTGGTTGTTTCTTTCTGGGCCTTAGTTCTCTAACCTCTGACCTTCAGATTTGACCTCCTGGTCCGTACCCAGAATTCCTGGACGCAAGATGGGATGAACTCACTGACGTACCGGTTGCTGGCTCGAGAGCTGGGCCCTCTCTATACCAACATCACAGCAGACATTGGAACTGACCCTCGGGGTCCCCGGACTCCCTCTGGTCCCCGTTACCCTCCTGGTTCCTCCCAGGCCTTCCGTCAAGAGATGCTGCAGCGCCGGCCCCCAGCCAGGCCTGGCCCTCTGCCTACTGCCAACCACACAGCCCCCCATGGTTCACACTGACTTCTCCTTCCTGCCCACCTCAATCATGAAACTGAATCAGAGGGGCTGTACGCTCCCCACCCTCAGCTCCTCACTGCTCCTAGAGGAATGTGGGGGGACTGAACTCCAGGCCTGCGCTGGAGGCAAGGGCCTCTCCTCACTGCTGGACTGGAGCTGGGCTCCTTCAGACCTGGGGGCCCCTCTTTCTAGGGTCACCTGCCAGGGCTTATGACTGTGAATCCTTGATGTCATGATTTTATGTGATGACTCCTGAGAGTCCCTGGCCCCTGGGGTAAGAGCAGGGCTGGACCCCAAGTCCCTTCCTCTTCCATGGAGAGAAGAGTGATCTGGCTTGTCCTGGGACCTCTGTGAATATTTATTCTATTTATGGTTCCGAGGAAGTATGTTTGGTGAAGGAACCCCCTCCCTGGGTACTTTCTGCCAGTGCTGGAGTAGCTTCCTCTTCTGGACCTGGCTCAGGGGGCTGGGATTTTGATATATTTTCTAATAAAGGACTTTGTCTTGCCTCTGCTCCTGCTTGCTGCATCCCGGGCGCCTCGTGCCTACCTTCGCGACCTGCTCCTCCACCCGCACCCCCACCCCGCCACCGTATGCCTGGAGGTGACCAAACAACCAGACCCAGCCAAGCTCCAGCAACTTTTATTTTCGTGGGTAAAGAGGTGCCATCAGCAGGGCCAGGAGGAGGTGGAAGTTGGGGATCAGCTGTTAGGCTCTGCGCCCAGGACCCGGGCTGCTGCCTGGCGTCCACTCTCTATACAGTCATTGACAGCAACCCCCTTGTAGGAGGCTCCGGCCAGAGTCAAGGGCAGCCTCTGAGAAGCCAGGAACTGGGTCGCTGCCTCTGGAAGGAGAAGATAAGGGACTGTTACAGCTGGGGGTCTGGTTTCCTTGCCCTCTTCCGCACAGCCGCTTTCCCAACTCACCCAGTTTTTGCCAGTGGCCCAGTGTATACTGGGGGATGCAGTTCTGGGGAGAAAAGAGGGGATATGGGGAAATTCTGTTGGTGATGGCCAAGCCTGAGTAGACAGCAACAGATAAACCCGTCCCTGCCCTCACTGAGAGCTGAGCGGCGTTTCCCCAACTCACCTTGTGAAGGTGGACCAAGCAGTGACTTGGTGGCCCCTTCAGTCCTAACTGGGCGGCAGCTGCTTGTTGTGCCTGCTGTTGGAACAGCTCCTGAGATAAGACAGTGCCCCTGGCTTCCAGCGTCTGTAACCAGGACCCTCCCAGCATCACCTAGGGAGAGAATGTGGCACTGACCAGCCTGGCCTTACCTGCCCTGGGCACAGAGGAGCCCTCTGGAAACCCCCCCACTAAGCAAAGCTGCCGCTTCTCACAGTCACTCGGAGGCCAGGGGGGCTCCCGTCCTGCTCAGGAAAAGCAACTGAGTCATACACGATTCCCAGGACGCCTGGGTCTTCTGAGGATGGCACCAAATGTCCAAATCCCTGGAGGAAGGAAGAGGCGGGGTCAGGAGGGAAGGGCCCGGGGG
>NW_024424452.1:44811060-44820537 GCF_017311325.1 Ursus maritimus | reverse complement strand
GGGGGGGGGGGGGCCCGGCTCCCGAGCGTCTGTGCCACACCCACCTGCACAGGCAGGTGCGCTCCTCGGTACTGGAGGTTCACCACAGCCACAGACACAGCAGCGATGGTGCTCAGGGCACGAGCCAGAGGGGCGGCCTGGGCGGGGAGCAGCCTGCTGAGCACTGGGGGAGAGCAGCCAGAGGCCTGCTTCGGGAGGCACTCAGGGGAGACTCACCAACCCTCCCTGGCATCGGGCTCCCGCAGGGATGACCGCTCAGGGGCACAGCACAGTCCTACTGGCCCAGGAAGCTACACTTCGCCTCACTCTGGCTGGGGATGGCGAGGGGGCTACCCCATTACCTGAAGCCGGAACGGCGCTAATCACGTGGTCTGCCTCCAGACTGCCGTCCCCTAGAGACACCTGACAGGATGAAAACCGGTGAGAGACACAGATAATGGGAACTTGCCTCAGATTCCCAGGCACCAAACTGGCAGGAGAGACTGAGAGCTGCCCCGGGGTGAGAGAGCCACTCTGCGGCCGGCACGGACCCCGCCCCCGCCATTACTCCAGGCAGTGGGCTGGACAGAAGCCCGTGTGGCCACTCTGAGCTGCGCACCGGAGCTGGACTGTCCCTTCCCCTACCTAAGCCACTCACAAGCACCACTTGTATCCAGAGTTGGATCAAACAGGTCCTGGATGAACGTCTACAAATAAGGCCTAAGACCCTAGGGTAGCCCCTGTTTAAATAGCATCTAGAGCAGGAAAACAATGAGTTACTAGTCCTGCCAACCCTGGCCATCTAGGTAAAGATAGAAACTAACACACCTGTTACACACCAGGGGGCTCTCCTACCTTCCAGCGCCCTTCTGCCTGGAGGCTGAGTCCGCAGACAGGCTGGCCTCGGAGAACACTGACACCCCTACTAGTCAGGTGTGTGTTAAGGGCCTGGGGCAACGTCTCCAGCCCTCCACGCAGTGACCACTGGCTCCAGCGCTCAGCTCGGGCCTGGCGAATGAGCGCTGAGTCCGGCTGTGGGCTCTGCCCTGCAGACAAGGAGCCAAAGAGGGATCATTAAATCAGCACTCTTGGCCTCCAATCCCTGACTCCGGCGGTCCTTAGTATCTTCACCCCTTGAACCAACCCCCCACTCACCTGCCCCCAGCAGCAGCCCCAGTAAAACGGAACGATGGGTTTGCTCAGCTTGGAAGAGACTGGGAAAGCAGGACCTGATGCTGAGCTCCCGGCTGTTGCCTGCAAACACTCCTCGGCAGAGACTGTCCATGGCTAGAGACGCCACCTTAAGGGTGAGACTGGGATTGAGAGGCCAAGGAAGAAGCAGCGCAGACTTCTTTCCACTGCCCCTGTGTGGTAGGGATTGGAGGTGGGGTAGGTTTTTGGGTGGGGAGCAGTCCCACTATAACAAAAGAACGGGAAGGAAGTGGAGGTATTTGCCCTCAACACTGAGTTTTGGGGACTACTGGGTGTGAACAGAGGGAGAGGATGTTCCCAAATGATACGGAAGCGCCCCTCAGTGGAAAGTTTGAGTAGGGGGCCCTGCTGCTGGTGAGGAGGAGAGGGATCTGGGGGCCTCTGGGCCATCTTACCTCAGGTCCAAGGCGGCGCTGGGCAAAACTGTGCACAGTCTCATCAGGGTCTTTGCCCCTGGGCGCGGTCAACTCCTTCAGCCCAGCCCAAAACAGAGGTTTGGAGAAGGGAGGTGAAGGGCGGAAGAGCCCCCTGCACTGAGGAAGGCATAGTCATTTCCGTTCATCTGGCTCCTCTTGCCGGGAGGGCTGACAGACTGGGAGATGGGGAAATGGAAGGGGTGAGAGGATGCGGGCAAGGTAGAAGACCGCACCGTAAGGAGGTGACAGCGTTACCTGAGGCCAGAGGGCAGCGCATGCAGGGCACCACCTACATACAGGAACCTGTTCTGGGCAGCTGGGTGGTCTCCCCGGACAGGCAACACTTCTGAGTCCAAGCCAAGCTCAGAAACCTGCTCTCCATACATCCTCAGGAAGAGGAGAAACTAAGGAAAGGACTGGCCCACCAATACTTCCTCCCAAGCCTGTCCTCTAGCGAAGGCCCCTCCGCAAGCCCTCCTGGGCGTTCCATAATCCTCTCACCAGGAGCAGCGTCCGGGCTCCCAGGGCTCCGGCCGGCCGAATTCCTCGAGGTCCAAGTTCAAAGATAGCACCACCTGGCCCTCGGACCGAGCGGATCCAGCCTCCCAGACGCTCGCTGCCCTCCACCAGGACCACCTGGGGACAGGAGGGAGACACGCTGCACGGCCTACTGCCGCAGGGTAAAGGGTCTGCAGGGAAAGACGGTGGCGCGCTCCCTTTAGCCGGAAACGGGAGGAGAGTATTAAAGGAGGCTCCCTCTGGCACGATGGGGAACTCACCTTAGGGGGACAGGGGGCCCGGCTCAGGTGGTAACTGGCGGCCAAGCCGCTGATGCCACCGCCCAGCACGACCACGGTCCGGCCCATTGGGATGCCTAGGGCAGAGGGGCGATCGGACAGCCTGAGCGGGGGGCACCCTGCTCTGCAGAAGTCCCCCGCAGGTTCCACGTTCCACTCCCGGCCACTCACTGCTTCTGGGGAAACTATGGCAAGCCGGCGGACGAGTTCGGGCCAGTGAGGTCCCCGCCGAGGGACCAGGACTCACCCACGAGGGGGCCGAGGGAACCGGAGGGAGAGGCCTCCGGCCCTCCGGCCGGCGCTCAACGGGGAGGCGGATAAGCGCCCCGCCCTCGCTATCTGCCGGCGCAGGGCTCGGGACGCCACGGGGCCCCCCCAGGCCCTCGGCTCAGAGCCCCCGCTCCGCCCTCCCCCTTCGGGCCCTCCGACCCGGCGTCCACGCCCTCTCGCGGCCCCGGGCTTCCCCGCCTCCGGATTGGTGGCCCCCGGGAGGCCCCGGATCACGTCAGCCAATGAAAGCACAGATCTGGCGGCGGCCCCTCCCGCCCCGCGGAGGCCGGCCGCTGCGTGCGGCTGCTGCGGCCAGCGGCGCTTAACTGGTTCGGCGCTGGCGGGGGAAGGCGCCCGGTTCGGCCCCGCCCGCGCGCAGGGCTGCGGCGGCGGGGGCTGGAGCCCGGTCAGCGGGCCCCGGCGCAGGCCTACCAGGCCCGGGGAGGGTGACGGCCCTGGGGGAGGCCCCGCGAGCGCGGGGTGTAGGGAGAGCAGGTAGGGACACTGGGCCTGCTCCGTGGGGAGGCGGCGCCGTAAACAGCTCCTTGATGTTAGCAACAGCCTGGGCCTACGGGAGCCGGGGCCGCCCGGCAACGTGCCCCGTGTTTGTCAACAGGGGTCCTCGGTGCCTCGCCCTCGAGGGGCAGCCCCCTTGCGAGCAGCATCCGGGGCCCCAGGGCTTGCACCGGCTTCCCCGCAGCTTCGCGAGGCCCGGGTTCGCCTCGTCTTTTTACCCCCAACGTAGACCTTCGCTGCTTGGGCAAACGTCGGCACCCGAGTGTCCGGGTCCGGCACCCCCACCTCCACCCGGCCCCGAGAGCGCCCCGTCCGTTCAGAGAGGGAACTGGGTCCCAGGAGGACTCCCGGTTCGGCCCAGCTCTGTATCCACCCCCTAAGCACAAATACAAATAAGGACATCACTTTTTCTTAATAAATTTATTCACAAAAAGTGAGATTGTAGAGGGGCTAGGGGACTGTACACGGGCAGGGGCCTGGGGAGCTCTGTACATGGGGCTGGGAGACAAGGGAGCCTCCAGGTGGAAGGGTACTTTTTAATAAAAAAAATAATGGGAGCTACAACCACCGCCTCCCCCCTCCCCGATTAAAAAGACACAAAAATAGACGTCTCTGAGGTAAATGGGGAGCCTGGGGCTTAAGGGTGTTGAACGGGTTTCACAGGTGCCAGGGCTTAAAGGGGGTGTCACAGGCACCGGGGCGGCTCCTGCATCAGCTGGTAGAACAGCACGTAGCCCTCGCTGGATGCCACCTGGTTTTCACTGACAGGGGAGACACTAGAAAGAAGGGAGGTGGGGCGGGGGTTGTGATCATTCCCGTATATTCCCTCCTCCCACAAGATCAACCTCCCAGCATCTGGGACCAGCACTCTGCTCGTACGAGGGAAAGTGTCGGAGCTGCAGCAGGAATGGGGCAGGAATGGCGTGGGAGGCCGTTCTCACCGAGAGTCATTGTAGACATGCCAGCCAGTCTGGCACCGGCACAGGGCTGTGTAGTGGCCGTAGTGGACGCTGCCCGAGTGGTTGCAAAGGGCGTACAGCTGATAGACGGGGCTTCCTGTGGGTCAGAGTCGCCGAATTCTACCGTCACAGCTGTGCCCACTCCCACGCTCCCTCCCTTTCAGAGGAGCGCTCCAGGACCTTCCCTTCCAGACTCACCGGCTTTGTCACTGGCGAAGTCCCCTAGGCTCAGTCGCTGCAGCGGGAAATCTACACCTACTGAACTTTTCTTGATGGAGCCTCGGGAGGCGGAAAACCGATTAAGATCTAAGCCCTAGTTAAGGAGCATTTGGGGGGCAGAGGGCCTTTGAAGGGGGCTGAGGTCTGGACTGCTGTCCACTCCCCTCTGGGAATACACCCTGGAAGCACGGTAGGAAAAGGTGGGGTGGCAGGCTTTTCCTAGGAAAACCCAATTCCCCAATGCCCAGCCTCTGCACACATGGAACACACGCGGGAAAACGGATGGGAGAAGTAAGAATTTGACGATTAGGATACGGAGCACGAGGATTCGGGGGAATCTCTGTACTGTCAACTTTTTGGTACTTCGTGTTTTCTGCCGACATCGGTCACACACCTGAATAAATGTCAAATAATGTCATGTTAATGCTCTCCTCACCTTGACTGGCTTTTCTGACCCCCTGACTCACGTACAAATTCACTATGCTCCCTGTGACTTCTGTATGCTCTGAGCTACTCCCGTGGGCCCGAGGATTACTAGGACATATCTGAGACTCCAACACAAGCCCAGGCATACAAATATTATTCTCCATGTTAGAGTATCATGCAACCACTTTTACCCATAGCACCCCCCACCCAGGTCTCCCACCCTTACTGTATCCTTTGTGAAACCCCACATACCGGAGCATTCTCTGACTCCAGCTCTTCTTCCTTCGTGAAAAGGCTGAAACAATCCCGCAGAGACACCTTGCCCCCGGCAAATCCTTTCTGGGGGGGGGGGGATGGGAATGAAAGGTCAGCATGTGCTGAATTTCCTTCTCAAACACTTCTCAACCAATCCAGGCTTCAGTTCTACTCCAGAGACCCACAGGGTTCCCTCCCACGCTCTGGGGGTGAGTAGGGATGGGTCACAGAACCCATGTCCCATCCACCCCTGGAATCCTCTGGAATCCCACCTTGGGGATGGGCAGGGACAGGTCACAAAAAACCTCGAAGGTCGTGGAGCGATACCCACAGGCCTGGCACTTGAGACAACTTTTCAACTGGCCCACAAACAGGTCTAGATAGAAGCGAAGAGGCGAGAGAACAGTCACTGTGGGATGCCTGAGATGCTTCCTTGGGTTCCCGTCTCTTCCCACCCCTCCGCCCGAGCCTTCCTTTCCCAACCCCAGCACTCCTAACAAACCCTTCACCCCTGCCCACACTTCCATCGTCTAGTCTTGTCCCCACACCCCTCCACAGTGTCAATTCCTCCTCCAAGCCTGCAACCCCCTACACGAATCGTCCCGCGTGGCTTTGCCCGCTCCGTACCCACAATCTTGCTGTCTTCTCGCTCCAGGTAACGCTTCCACATTAGGTTGGCTCGGTCATCATCACTACCGCAGATCAAGGGGAGTGGGGGGCACCCATGAGACAGAGGGATCACTGGGCACCCCCGGCACCATGGAAATGACCCACACAGTCCTGCACCCCACCCATACTCCAGCTCCTTCCCGACATTTCAAAGAAGTGTCAAAGGAATAACGCTTCAGAAGACTTTTGGGAGAAATCCAAGGTGACAGGAAAAGAAAGGAACAAGGGAAGAACAGCTGACTTCCCCGGGCTTTAAACCCGTTAGGAACCTGGCTGTAAATTAGCTACCCCGGCTCCCTCAGCCCAGGGACCTCCCTACCCTATCCTCTGCCCCCATCCGCACCCCTCGGCCTCCTTCCTCCTACTCCTGCACTGCTCTCAAACCATTTTCTAGGCTGAGCGTTTCCCTGGACCCTACATCGTCAGTCTCGAGGAGCTCGGTTCTGTGAAGGTTGCGCACCGCCGAGAAACCACCGGGAAGGTAAGGGACGGGGAGGGACCTCACCTCAAGTCAGGCTCTTCCAGCAGAGCTCCTCCGCGGCGGGGCTGACAAGGAGCTGCACTGCTGGCCAGGATCGGCGGAGCCCTGCGGCCCCGGCGGTTGATTTCGAGGTGTAGGCGCTCCATGAGGAGCTTCAGGAACTCTTGGGCATCCTGCTGGCTACAGCCAGAAACAGACAGTGGGCAACTGACCCCCCCTCCAGTCCAAAGACAATATCTCCTGCCCAGACATCGGTCCCCACTTCCTGGATGAAGATCATCTGAAGGCTCCGAACAATGCTGCCGGGGCCCCTGCTTGGCCCAACCCCCAGACACGGCCAGAGAGAATCTCATACCCTCTAGCTCTCCCACCTGTATCCAGAGAAGGAGGGAACGTATTTCTGGAAGACAGCTCGGAATCGAGTAGGATTCACAGCTTCACAGGAGTCAGGGTGCCACAGGGCACCAATCACATCTGCAAAGGCTGTTGGGGTGGGTGCGGGGAAACAGAGGTTAATGACTGGAAGAGGCAAGCCCGAGGAGGTGCAGAGGGCGGAAAGCAACCTCTAGGGAAGCAGGCACCAGCAAAAACAGGGACAACCGCCAGATTAAAGGGTTGGGGCTGCCATGACTGGCAGATGGACCCAGAGGTTGGGGAGAGGACTGGAAAGGGGGGAGCAGGAGTGGTTGGCGCACCTTCAGTGAGCTCTTGGGCTCGACCCCCTCCGGGCACCTCTTGCCGGAAGTCCCTTCGCAGACAGAAGTCCCGAAGAGGCCGAGTGCTGCTCAGACACTGTAGCACTGCGTTCAGGAAGCACTGGCGAGCAGGAGAGACGTGCCGTTATTTCTGCAGACCAGGGGCAGGAAGCCTAGAAGAGCTTCAGGGCTCTCCTTCCTCACCCTCCCCAACTTCCCCATGTCAGTGCCCCGCCCCCAGCACCATTTCACATTCCTTTTAGAGGCGAGGGACAGGAGAGTGGCCCTCACCGTGTTCCCCAGATTTCGGAGCCCAACATGACCGGAGCCCAGAAGCAGTGTGTGATGAGCCTGGAAGGTCAGAGGCAAGTGAGCACGTTCCCATATATCCCACCCAGCACTTTAACCTTTCAACAGCATGCTGCCCGCTGCTTTCCCACCCCCTCCCCGTACCTCTCCCCCAAACTCCACCCTCTTTCCCTCATAGGGTATTGGGGGCTCCCTACCTCACTGGCCATGAGCAGTAAGCCCACCACAGCCGAGTGTACCACGGACTCAGCCATGACTGTCCCACCTGTGCCCCATCTACTCCTCTGCCCAGCCAGCCGGCGCTGCAGCTCCTGGGGCAGCTCCCCAAGCACTGGCATGGCTGCCCAGCTGCTCCCCACACCCACCTTGCTTCCCCCAAAGCCCCCTCCCGCCCCCGTGGCCCCTTCCTGAACCCTCTCCTGATGGCTCCAACTGCAATCAGCCTAGCTCACTCAGCTCGGGAAATGGACAACCACACTAACTCAGGTGCTCTGAGCCCGCCCCTCTTCAGCTCCAGAGATTAATTAGGCCTAGGCAGCATCCTAGGAGAGGTGAAGCAAGGGAGAGCAAGGGCCTGGGGACCTGGAGAAGAATTCCAAATGGTTGGGTTAATTCCCTGGGGACTGAAATGGCACACCATGCTGGGGAGTCACAGAAAACCCCGAAAAAGGTCTATGAAGCTCAAGGGTACTTAAGTAAGGGAGTGGAGAGTCCAAGCTGTTGTAATGAGGGACTGAGAAAGGAACTCGGAGAAAAGAGGGAAAAGAAAGCCATGTGATGGCAAGAAAGGTGGGGGCATAGAGGAACATGGGCATAGAAGGCCACGTGTGCTGGCAAGTCCTCACCATTTTGTCATCGGAGTAGAAAGACTCAGAGGGCCGGGCAGATATGACGTGGAAGGAGCCATGGGAAGTAGGGGGCTCCGTCCGTATACTGAGCAAGGTGGGGGGACCAGGAAAGCCCCCGAGGCGGCGGAGAGAGGCGCTACGTCTCAGAGTGGGAGGCTCAGGCCGGAGGGCCAAGCGGCTCAGTGCAGCCCCTAGCTCTCCAGTGCCACGATGCCCTCCCAAGGCAATCCCCATAGGACGCAAGTCCCCACTGCTCACAGACTTGGAACGAGCTAGGTTGGTCCTGGAAGGGAGAGGCAGAGCCACAGTTGGGGGTGGTGAGCCAGGCAGGGGAACTCCATGATCTGCCCGAAGGGGTCCTCTGGGACGAGGGCCTGAGGTCCGTCCCCGGCCCAGCTCCAGTTTCTTCAGCCGTTCCTCAGGGGGACCTGGCCGGGGAGGCAGAGGTCTTAACATGGGGTTCGGCCCAGGGGCTGGGTTTCGGCGCTCCTTGCTTCGGGCCCTCGGGGCAAATGGTAGCTTGGATCCCACTCGGGGCTGGACATTAACAGGTGGCTCTCGGGCCCGGCCCAGGCGGTGCTCAGAGGCCTGGGGCATTGTGGACACCACAGGCTGGACCTGGGAGGAGAAGAGAGGGTCAGCATTTTAACGTGGAGGGAGGTGGGAACCTACATTACCACACTAGCTTCTACAGACACTGAGGGCAGGAACCATGTCTATCATAATTATATCCCCAGTACCTAGCATAGTGTTTGACACAAAGTAAATACTTGGTATCCATTGAGTCAATGAATGAATGATAGCAGCCCTACGCTTTGATTCTAAATTCCTCACGCCCTTCCTGCAGAACACAGCTTTACTGAAAAGCCAATGAGTCTCTATCTCGGCTGTCTTTATAATCTAAACGCCCATGACAAGGGCCCCCATATCTGGCTAATCAAGTGGGATGTGCCCTGGGTCACTTAGAATCTCTGGACAAATGAGGGTGTGGATGTAAGAAAAACAACCCAAAAGACAGCATTTCCACCCTCAAACCCCTGTCCCTCCGGGCTCCAAATGAAGCCGACTAAATGGGTGACTTGCGAATCACTCCCTCCCCCACCCCAGAGCTCCAACGAGGTGTCGGGGCTCAGGGGCAGTGGCGGGGCGGGAGGTCGAACGACTCCCCCGACCCTAATCGCCGCACCTCTCCCACCACAGCAGGGCTTCAGCCGGGTCCGCCCCCCTCGAGGGCAGAAAGGCCGAGGCCGCTGATTGGCTACGGGGTCCGGCGGCGTATTCCCTGAGGTCCATGGATGCTGTCCCTCCAGCCCAGTTCCCCCAGGCCTGCTGGGCCCCCCGCGCCCTGCCTTTGTGGAGGGCGTCCTCTCGGGTCCGGAGCAGTCTTCCCGCGCCCCCCCCCCCCCCCCCCCCCCCCCCCCCCCCC
>NW_024424452.1:44742579-44811050 GCF_017311325.1 Ursus maritimus | reverse complement strand
CCCCCCCCCCCCCCCCCCCCCGCCATAGCGCCCCGGCCCGTACCTGTCCCCCGGAGAGGCGACGGGGGAGGCCAGCCGGGGCCAAGCCCCAGCTCAGGGCCACCCCCTACTACCCCCGTGCAGCCCCCCCGAGGGCCGGGCTGCAGCTTTAGCCGCAGCTGTCGCCCAGATCTCTCCCGCCGCAGGGGCCGCCGCCATCTTTGTTGGTCCCGCCCGGCCACCGGCCACCGGCTTCACCGCCTCTCACAGCGCCTGCGCACCCACACTCGGAATCCACCCACCTGCTTCCTCGGCGCTTGCGTGAGCCCGCCTCCTTGGCTCCGCCGCCGACACCATGGAAACGCAGCCAACTTTAGGACCGCCAGTTCCCAGATCTGCCCTGAACTGTTTTAAAACCATCGCTCCAAACCATGGGGATGTAGATCTGATAATCGTAGTATGGCCCCCAGGCTAGCAGCACAGATCCTTCCCAGGGAGCGGGGGTGCGAGTGTGGGAAGCTTCAATGACTGGGTCCAGCCCGCAGACCAGTGGAGAAGCATGCAGCACTCCACATATGGATGGGAAGATCCCTGGAGGGTGGGGAATGCTGGTCCTGCAAAACCATTCCTCAACTATCTTGCAGACCAAAGCAGTAGGCACCCCGCTAAAGGACACGAGCAGATCTCTGCAAGCAGATCTCAGCAGGAGGGAGAACAGTCCAAGATTCCCTTTCATTTCCCAGCTCCGGACCACAGCATCCTCCGTTTTCCCCTCCCTCCCAAACTAATGTAGTTGTACATGTGCCTTGGGTCTTAGCCTGCTCGCCCTCTCTTAACAGCCACCAGTGAGAACCACGGCCCACCAGAGGAAGCAGCTTTTATTGATGAGTTATCTCCAGAAACCAAAAAGACTCTGCACCCACTTTCAGGCCTCCCATCCTTCCTGGATCTCACATTGCTTCACCTGGGGAAGGGATATAAATTGCCTTTCGGTTCCCCAAAGCCCCAGTCTCTCCCCTCCCTGCGTAGCCTTAGAAATTCAGTAGCAATGCTGTTGTTTCTTTTTTTCAGCAATGCCTGATGCAGCTACTTAGTAACAATTATGGCTGAAGAGGTATGGGGGAAGCAGCTGGATGAGGAAGAGTGATGCACAGAAAGCAGGAATCTGTCCTGCCTCAGTGGCTTGATCCTTCATTGGTTGCATTTCTCTTTATGCTGAATCACGCCCTTCTGAATCAGATCGGGGATTTCCACTGCCAGCCATGGACCCAGCTGCAATACAAGGGAGACCCTGTGAGATTACTATCACCCGGTCAGTGCCTCTTGTTCCATTAGAAGCTCCTTCCCAGAGAGATTCTATGGGAACATGGCCAAGGAAAACACTGTCATTCCTTGTTTATTCTCAGTTACTTTTCTTATATTGCTAAATACCTAATTCCTCCCCCTCCCCTTATATATCAAATACCCCAAACTTACCCCCAGAGCCATAAGATGAGCTAGTCCAAACTTGGGCACGTTCCTGGCCCACAAAGGCTTAAAGTGATCAGTCAGGCATATTTTGCCACCCCTATGGGAGGGACAAGAGGAAGAAGGTGTTGACATGCAAAGTGTACCATAAAGTATAGTAGCCTCTGGGAAGCACAAGATAACTACTAGTGATCAGAACTGAGCACAAGGCTAGCTAAGTACTTTGCCCAGACTTGGCAGAGGGAGGCCTGGAGGTCCTCGAGGCAAGCCCACTCTGGGAAAATTCCAGTCCCAGAGTTCTCTCCTAAGTCCTTTTTGCCCTTTTCCCAGCTCCTATTGAGTCCTACCTGTACATCTTTGCTGTTTTTCCATCCAGTTCAGGAACTGCAATTTCTGGAGCAGTAGTAGGATATGTGATAGGAATCTGGAGAAATTATAAGGCCTTAATGAAACAGAAGCAAGACAGAAATGCACTAATCTAATCAATACCCATTTCTTGGTTGAACTGAAATGTTTGACAAACTCCCCCAAGCAGCATGCACACACCGGCATTCTGGATATGGAGATGAGTAGCTGTAATCTATGCTTGCTTCAAACCTCAGCATTTCCCTCCCATTTTAAAAGTTTTCTTTGGTCCCTCCAAGAAAGGTTAGCTTGTTAACAATCCCTCCCCTTCTACTAACCTCCATATCTCCCATTCCCTCATACTCACGTCAAACTCAATGTCAAACTCATATTTGAGCAGGTCATGGATGTGCCAGCATTTTCCAAACCACCTGTAACAAAGACCAAACCTCAGTCCAATCTGCACATTCTTCTTGGAGACACATGGGATGGGAATTGGGAACCCTGGAGCTATGGGAGTGGAGATAGCTAACAGGAGGCAGGGAAGGCCTGGCAGTGGGCTTTGGGACAATAAAATGCTCAAGCCACATAAGATTCCCACCCCCAAACACCCAAGAGGGTCTGCCTACCGAGTCCCTTCCTTGTTGGACTCCAGTCGGAACCAATCATTGTCCGCATTCTTGTTGTTCTCCACATACTAAAAGCAGAGAATGAGGTCTTTGAGGGGGGAGTTGAGGCCAAAGGCAGTCCCTCTTCCCTCAAAAGAAAAGCGTGTGATTACTTTCTCTCTTAGGATGTACCCAGCTTTTCTGACATAAGCAAAGCTGAAGACAAAGTTACACAGGTAAGTAGGAGACTTGCTCAGAGCAGAGAATAGAACGGTTGGGTCCCACTCAGTTTAGCAAGGACAAAGTACTCAATGACATTGCCTGGGTTCGCTTCCCACTTCTGATAGTGTCTGCCCTCAGCCCACAACTCATTTTATGGTATCCTCCCTCTATGGAGGACCTCATATAGTCCTGGTTTTGACTAGTACCCATGTGCTGTTGATTTCCAAATCTTTACTTTAATCCAGACCATTTCTCAGAGCTTCGGACTCTAGTATCCAACTGTATACTGCAATTTCTAGCTTCATTTCACAGGTACCTCAAACTCAGCTTTCCCTCAGTTCTTCAGATCTTTTCTCCACTACATCGATTTCAGATGACAGTATTAGCATTCACTCAGTAATGCAAGCCAAACGGCGGGAATCATCCTTGACCCTCTCCTCTCCTCTCCTCCAATCCTTCATGATGTACTACCGCTTTTACCTTCTGAATGTGCTTCAAATCTACCTCTTCTCTCTACCCTCTCTTTAACTATCCAGTTTAGGTCATCACCTTTCTTTTGCCTGGATCAATAACAGCCTCCTAATTTGTTTCCTGCCTTCCATCTTATCTCTTTTAATTCTATTTTTCTCTCTACTCCCTGTGATTGGTCTAAATCCAATCTGAGCATGTTACTCCTCCGCTTAAAATACTTTAAAGGTATCCCAGTGCCTCCGAGATAAAATTCAAGTACTCAAGCCTTTCTCTCAAGCCTTGTCTATCATTCCTTGCCATACACTTGATGCTTTAGCAACTCTGAACTAATGTTTCTTCATACACATCATGCCATTTGTAATTTCCACGCTTTTGTTCATGCTGTTCCTCTTGCATGAACATCCCTCTCTTATCCTCATGTTGATCTGGCTAACTTACCTTTACCCTCTGAGGCTCAGCTCAAGCACTGCCTCTTCTCTGAAGCCTTCCCCGACCAGACCCAAGGTGGATTAGGTATCTCACCTTCTGCTCTCAAAACATCCCAGCAATCTCTCCCTCTCCCTCAGCTTAATGTTACCATGATTTGTTTCCATCTATCTCAGTAGGCTCCGCCTTATTCGGCTTTGGATCCCGTCGTCAGGTGCCAGGTGTACAAATGGGGGGGGGGGTGGCTAGTGAAAATACGTGTGTCAGGAGACCTGCTGGCCTTTGAAACAGGCAGAGACCACTGCAAGGAAGATAAACCGTCTTCTCTTTCCACAGAAGGGAGATTTGCTGAGAAGATGGCTCTTTCCTAACTGTGAGCTTAACTCCTCAACTCTCCGCAACTAACGCTTACCCGAATTTTCAGCCCTAGCGTCCGTTCCTCCCTCAGGAAGAGTAAAAGAAAGAACAGAGAGAAGCGACTGGGACTTAGAGCCCCAGGAATTCCTTTTGACCACCTCCCCTACATCCAGGAGAGCAAACACCTGGAACCAGAGGGACACGTCACCTTCCGGGAAGGCGTATCCCTAAAATAACTGCTGCTTTGGTCCCACTGGGGCTCCTAAACGAGCTTCTTTTGCCTCCTCCCCACCATACCTCCCTAAAGTCCCCCAGCCCCACAATCGTCCAGCTTCTATGAATCTGCGAGTTAAATTTTATAACCGGAAACGGCTTCCACACGGAGCCTATTCCTAAGACACCTGATTACCCGCAACCCTTCTGCGACGCGGTCGGCCGCAGAAGCACAACTAACCCGGATAAGAGACTGATATTCCTCTTTGAGTCGCTGCACCCACAACTCACGATCTCGAGGTCCGGCGTTAGTCTTCAGCACCGGGATCTCGGACACCACACGCCGGGTGGCCTCGTCCGCCATCTTGGACGAGGGCACAAGAAAAACGCGGAAGTGGTCCTGCCTGTAGTCTACGCTCTGGGGGCCGCCATCTTTACTATGGGAAGATGGGGTGTTGGTCTGCCTTATGAAGTCTTTGAGTGCGGTCTTTATTTTCTTGTAACGAAGACAAATTTGCCACCTGGTCACTTGCTTGTGGGTACAACGGGAAAAGCAGAATGAAACTGATTGCTCCTTAATGTGGTACCTGTCATTTGAAAAAAACGCAGACTGCTCAAGGGTAACTTCCGCTCATGCTCAGAGAAGTACTCTCTGAAAACTCGGACGCCTTCCCAAACTTGGGAGAGTTGTTAGGTTTTTCAGGCTGTTCTAGGCACCGTGCCGGACACTGCCTTTCTGAAACGCGCTGTTCACATGTTTGAATAAGCTTCCTTAGCTTCTCTGTAATTTGGCTCAGGTAGCAGAGACAAAGCAGTCATCCAATAGAAGGGCATTAAACTCGTGCTAATTATTGGAAACCGTGGAGAATCAAAGTATACTAGACAGCCTCGGTCCTGAAGAATGAACACCGTCGAGTTAGAGAATTCTTAATAAGCGCCAAAGGAGTGTAGAGATCGCGGGAAAATTTGCCTTAGTCCACCCTAGACATTTTTTTGGTCTGGAATCAAATCACCTAGTGAGGATTCTAGTGCATTCTACTGCATGGCACGCAGTAGGTACCTGGTAATGCTTTTGCAGAATTTTGTATCTTCCTGTTGCTTTTTCAACCTAAACACATTAATTTTGGCTTTAATTTCTATGTCATGTTTACTTGTCAATCATCCAGCCTCTGGCAGTAATTTTGGATCAGATTCTATTAATCATCAAATTCTATAGTCCATCTACAAAGCTGTATCTTAATTATAAGCATACTATATCTTAATTTCTAATGGCTGTAACTTCCAGTACAATGTTGAATAAAAGTTTTGACAGCACAGATCCCTGTCTTATTCTGATTTTAGGGGGGGAAAGCATCGTTTTGTTTTGTTTTTTTTCATTAAGTATGATGTTAGCTGTAAGCTCTTTGTAGATGCTTTTCATCAGGTTAAGAAAGTTCCTTTCTGCGGCCCCTGGGTGGCTCAGCTCTTGAGCGTCAGCCCCAGCATGTGACTCTTGATCTTGGGCATGAGCCCAGTGTTTGAGCATGAGCCCAGTGTTGGGTGTAGAGATTACTTAAATAAGTAAATCTTTAAAATACAATTAAATAAAATAAATGAAAATCTTAGTGGGTAAGATAAGCACCAAAAAAGCTGTCTTTTGGGGGCACCTGGGTGGCTCAGCTGTTAAGCGTCTGCCTTTGGCTCGGGTCATGATCCCAGGGTCCTGGGATCGAGCCCCGAATCGGGCTCCCTGCTTGGTGGGAAGCCTGCTTCGCCCTCTTACACTCCCCTTGCTTGTGTTCCCTCTCTTGCTGTCTCTGTCAAATAAATAAATATATAAAATATTAAGAAAAATTTAAAAAAAAGCTGTCCTTTTAAATCTGAAAAAATTTTTTTTAAGAGAGAGAGAAAGCATGTGGGTGTGTTGGGGGAGGGGGCAGACAGAGACTCCCACACAGGCTCTGTGTTCAGCAGAGCCCCACACAGGGCTCCTCATGGGGATTGACCTCAGGACCCTGAGAACAGGACCTGAACCAAAATCAAGACTCTGACACTTAACCAACTGAGACACCCAGCATCTGCATCTTATTTTTGTTTCATTTTTTGGAAAATTACCTCATTAGACCACTTAGTAAAGCAGAGCTCATAATGTATGTGATACTGTAAAAGGACGATCTCTATTGTAGCCACAGTTGCATCTCTGTAGAGTATATTTCTTTTTGAGGAATATTTATTTTTAAATTATAGATTTAGCTCATTCTTGCTTTATGTAATTCTGACAAGAAATCAGAAGCTAAGATAGAAAACTGAGAGAAAAGTATGTAGGTCTGAACTTTTTCTTTTTTTTTTTTTTTTTTTTAGATTTTATTTATTTATTTTGACAGACAGAGAGGCAGCGAGAGAGGGAACACAAGCAGGGGGAGCCGGAGGCAGACACTTAACGACTGAGCCGCCCAGGAGCACCCCCCCCTTTTTTTCTTTCTTTTTTTAATTAAGATTTTATTTATTTAGGGGCACCTGGGTGGCTCAGTTGGTTAAGCATCTGCCTTTGGCTCAGGTCATGATCTCAGGGTCCTGGATCCAGAGATGGGGCTCCTTGCTTAGTGGGGCATCTGCTTCTGCCTCTTCCTCCGCTGCTCCCCCTGCTCGTACTCTCTCAAATAAATAAATAAAATGTTTAAAAGATTTTATTTGAGAGAGAGAGAGCACAAGCAGGGGGTAGGGGCAGATGGACCCCAAGATCATGACCTGAGTTGAAGGCAGATGCTTAACTGACTGAACCACCCAGGTGCCCCTGAAATTCTTTTTTCAAAGGAAGAACTGATTCATTAGCAAATGTTTATGGAATCCCTCCTACATCCAGGCACTGGGAATACAGCAGTGCACAAGCAGGCAGAGTCCTTGCCCTCATGGAAATTATCCTAAAACACCTACAAAAAGGAATTGAACAGGATTGATTGGATAACTCAATTCTAGAAAATGTACTGATGTCACATCATTATTTTGATGGGATAGTACAGTTGGGTATGCGGGAGAGCCCTTGAAAGTAGTTGAAAGTCACTTTGTCAGTCATCGTAGGAAAATGTACCTCCTGGGACAAAAGGAGAAATAAATCTTGGATTAGGGAAAAAATTGAAATTTTCCCCTATTCTGGTCTTTAAGGGGTTGATCCAGACTCCAGTATGCTGGAAGATACCTCAGAATGGTGAGGGAAATGCTGGCTCTATTACAGGGAAGAAGTCACCCTAAAGAAGATCAGTATAGATGGACAGCCAATCTTGAAAATTTTTCTGTTACTGCTTTAATTATTCTGGATTCTTCAGCAAAGAATTATAGTAAATTATAACTTGGTCTCTGTTATGCTGTGGGAAATCAGGTCTGCACTTAGAAGCACTGGGTAAAGAGAATGATAATAATTAACATTTATACTGTGCTTACTATATGCCAGGCACTGTCCGAAGCATTTTGCAAATGTCCTAAGCATTTAAGCATTTAAATCTGGCAACAACCTTAAGGCAAGTACTCTCATTATCCTCATTTACATTTGAAGAAACTGAGGCATGGTCAGGCTCAATGAAAAAAGCCCTATATTATGTAGTCAGTAAATGGGAGACCTGCTGGAATTCAATCCTGCCTAGTCTGGCTCCAGAGATCATGTCTTTAAACCAACAGATCTGTCTTTCTACCATTTCCAGGCCAAAATAAAATTAACTGTGATATGAGGAACTGGAGGTGGTGGCAGGGGGCTATTGATGACTCCAAAAGAGCAGCTATTAGTAGTAAACTCAGGCTTCTGGAAACACAAAGAGAATTTGGTGGTTCTGAGCCAAGCATGGCAGAACTGCAGGCACATATATGAGACAACCAACCTCTTCCCTGAAATGGGCTGAAATGGGGACTCGCAGGAACTTTGGAACTATGGACTTTGAGTTTAACTGTTCATGGGACTTCACTTGTACCTACTCGCTAGTAAGATCTGGGCAAGGGTTGGGGTGCCAGAGGATTTGGGTAACAAAGAAGAAAAGACATAGTTTTGGGGGAGGAGAAACTAATATGCAGACTATCACCATAAACTAAAAAATCTCTGTTCTGGAAGCCTACAAAGTCCTGCTTGAGTAACAATGCTTGAGAGAATAGGGTAAGGCTGATGGCGTTCGAACCGGAACTCCTAGGTTGAGTACTCGGGATATCCAGACAAGGAGAGAGCAGGAAAGTACGGCATTCTTGGCAGACAAGGGAGGCAGGAAGGCATGAGAAAATATCACATTAACAGCAAATATCCAGATCATTATTTATAACAGAAGGGGGAAAATGCTCCTAGAAACAATTGATATTATATTAATTCTGTGCTATATGCTATATGAAAATACTTGTGAAATAAATATAACATCAGAACACAAAATTTTACATACATGTGGTTTTAAAATATCTGCTTTTATTTATTTTTATTTTTTATTTATATATATATTTTATAATATTTTTATTATATTATGTTAGTCACCATACAGTACATCCCTGGTTTTTGATGTAAAGTTCCATGATTCATTAGTTGCGTATAACACCCAGTGCACCATGCAATATGTGCCCTCCTTACTACGCATCACCAATCTATCCCATTCCCCCACCCCCCACCCCTCTGAAGCCCTCAGTTTGTTTCTCAAAGCCCATAGTCTCTCGTGCTTCTTTTGAAAAAGAAACACTTTTTTTTTTTTAGATTTTATTTATTTATTTATTTATTTATTTATTTATTTGAGAGAGAGAGCAGGAGTGGGGAGAGAGAAGCAGACTGAGCAGGAAGCTGACGCGGGACTCGATTCCAGGACCCTGAGGTCATGACCCGAGCTGAAGGTAGACATTTAACCATCTGAGTCACCCAGGCACCCCTAAATGGTTTTTTTTTTTTTTGGTTTTTATTTATTCATTTGACAGAGAGAGAGCATACACAGATGGAGCGGCAGGCAGAGGGAGAAGCGGACTCCCTGCTGAGCAGAGAGCCCCAGGACCCCTGGATCAAGACCTGAGCCGAGGGCAGGTGCTTAACCAACTGAGCACTGTGTAAATGTTAGTATTTCCTTTTCCCTTTTCTATAAATTCTTATATCCTTTGCCTCTTTTAAATTACTATTCATTTTTTCTTAGTGATTGTGTGAGAGTTTGTTGTTGTTTTATCAAAGCAATTAGACATTTGTGATGAGCTGTAAATAATCTTCCCAGTTTAATATCATTCTTTGCTTTCCTTCACAGTATTTTTAAAAGATTTTATTTATTTATTTATTTGTTTGTTTGTTTGTTTGTTTGTTTAAGAGAGAGAGCACAAGCACAGAGGGAAAGGGAAAAGCAGACTCCCCGCTGAGCAGGGGGCCGGAAAGATGGGGCTCCATCCCAGGACCCTGAGGTCATGACCTGAGCCGAAACCAAGAGTCCGAAGCTTAACCAACTGAGCCACTCTAGTGCCCCTTCACAGTATCTTTAACCACGTATAAATTTTTCACATATGAGGTTGAGTTTATCGGTCTTTTTGCTTATTGCTACTTGTATGTCACAACAGTCTAGATCATCTTATAAAAATTACCTTCAGGGCACTTGGCTGGTTCGCTGTTTAGAGTGAGCGATCCTTGATCTCAGGATCATGAGTGCAAGCCCCACGTTGGGTGTAGAGACGACATCAACAATAACAACAAAAAGATTATCCCATGTTTTCCTCTACTACTTTTTTTCCTATAATGAAAATGGCTTTGTTTGTTGTACCTTACCAAAATGATATAGAAAAATGAAATTAATTTAAAAAAGAGATTAAAAACTGCTATCATTTTGAGTATATATCCTTCCAAGCATCTATGTGTGCACACTTTGTTTCTTCTATTCTCTTTGTGTTTAATTTACTGTTCTTGGTTCTCGAGATAATGCAAGGCTCGTGCATTTTCAGCTTTTCTTTTCTCCTAGTATGTGCACTTAAGACTATACGTTTTCTTGTTAAAACATAGCTTTAGCCCCATCCTGTAAGTTTTGGCATGTAGTATTTTTTTTTAAGATTTTATTTATTTATTTAAGAGATAGAGACAGCCAGCGAGAGAGGGAACACAAGCAAGGGGAGTGGGAGAGGAAGAAGCAGGCTCATAGCGGAGGAGCCTGATGTGGGGCTCGATCCCATAACGCCAGGATCACGCCCTGAGCCAAAGGCAGATGCTTAACCGCTGTGCCACCCAGGCACCCCAAGGCATGTAGTATTTTTATTATCATTCAGTTCAAGTTATTCTCTAACTTCAGTTGTAATTTGGGGGGTTATTTAGAAGTGTACTTCATAATTTCTAAGTAGACTTTCTAGTTACCATGTTACTGATTTCTGGCTTAACTGTAATGAGAGCAAGAATCACTGTATATTTTCAGCGGTGCCTGGGTGGCTCAGTCATTAAGCGTCTGCCTTCGGCTCAGGGTGTGATCCCGGGGTTCTGGGATCGAGCCCCACATCAGGCTCCTCTGCTAGGAGCCTGCTTCTTCCTCTCCCACTCCCCCGCTTGTGTTCCCTCTCTTGCTGGCTGTCTCTCTCTGTCAAATAAATAATAAATAAAATCTTAAAAAAAAAACCCTCTGTATATTTTCAATCCTTTGAGATCGAAATCCTTTCTATAGCACAATATGGTCAGTTTTTAAAATGTCCCAAGTGTGCTTGAAAATAATTTGCCCGGTAGGGGATGGGCTAAGTGGGTGGTGGGTGTTAAGGAGTGCAGCTGTGATGAGCGCTGGGTGTTATATGTAAGTGAGGAATCACTAAATTCTACTCCTGAAACCAATATTGCAATATATGTTTACTAACTGGAATTTAAATAAAAACTTGAAACAAACGAAAAAGAAAATAATTTGTAATATGCAGTTGTTGGGTATAGTGAACTATGTATGCTTGCTGAATTCAATTTGCTGCTCATATTAAGTTTTTTATATTCTTACTGATTTTTTTTTTTGGTCTGTAGATTCTAAAAGAAATACTCTCTATCAGGTAAGGCATGCTCTTTACAGTGAGGTGTGTTCCATTTCCTATAACGACTGTAAATTTGTCTATTTTTTCCTTGTAGCTCTGTTCCTCTACGTGATTTGAGATTATGATTAAATGCATACAAATTTACAGCTTTCACTGGTAAGTTGAGCTTATTGATATGAAATGCCCTTTATTTCTAGTACTGTTTTTGCCTTGAAATCTACTATATCTGTTATTACATAATTTTCTTTTGGTTTCTGTTTCCATGGTGGATCTTTCGCCATTCTTTTACTTTCAACATTTTTGTGCCCTTATGTTTTAGTTTCTAGTATTTTGCATTAATTGTGATTGGCTATGAATGTATATGGAATTAATTTTGGTGAAGGGTTTCATGTAGGGATTCAACATTTTTCCCCTGGATGTTGATTCAGTTGTCCTAACACCATAACACAAATTCTTTCCACTGATCTGAGATGACACCTTTATCAATACAAAATTTCTATATGTATTTAGGTCTTTTCACTTCTGTTCCATCAAGTTGTCTATAGGGCGTTATCCCATTGTTTTAATTATTGTAGCTTTGTAATACATGTTTTTCTTTTTCTTTTTTTTTTAAAGATTTTATTTATCTATTCAACAGAGATAGAGACAGCCAGCGAGAGAGGGAACACAAGCAGGGGGAGTGGGAGAGGAAAAAGCAGGCTCATAGGAGGAGCCTGATGTGGGGCTCGATCCCATAACGCCGGTCACGCCCTGAGCCGAAGGCAGACGCTTAACCGCTGTGCCACCCAGGCGCCCCATGTAATACATGTTTTTCTATCTGGTTGGGCTAGCTTCTATTTATTACCTTTCATTCCCAGGATTTTCCTTTCAATTCTTCTTTATTTCTCCATGTGAACTTAAAATAAGCTTGTTTTATTTTTTTAAATTCTGCCAAGGGGATGCCTTGGTGACTCAGTTAGTTAAGCATTTGCCTTCAGCTTAGGCCATGGTCTTAGGGTCCTGGGATCAAGCCCCACATTAGGCTCACTGTTCAGTGGAGAGCCTGCTTGTCTCTCTTTCTGCCCCCCCCCACCAGCTTGTGCTCTCTTTCTCTCTCTCAAATAAATAAACTCTTTAAAAATTACTTTAAAAAATCCTGCCAATATTTTTCTACAGATCATATTAAATTTATAGACAACTTTGGGAAAGTGACATCATTATATATTCATTCTCTCTATCCAAGAACATGATGTTACTTTCTATTTGTTCAAGTTTTCTTTTATGTGGGTAGCATTTTAAAATTCAGACAGATCCTGCACATTCTTGTTAAGGTTATTCCTAGGCATTTTATCTGTTTTGTTGCTATGGAGTCTTTTCTTTAATTACATCTTTAACTTACTGTTTATATATATAAAGGATATTTATTTCTGCATGTTACTTTCCTCCCACTTAACTAACTTCTACTATTATTTGTAGTAATTTTAAAGTGGATTCTCATGAGTTGTCTAGGTAAATAAGATATCATCTGCAATAAAGCTAATTACATTATTATTTTAGCCATACAAAAATGTATATAATTAGCTACAGCTTGGAAAAAGAAGAAATGAGGAAATACGAGGAGGAAAATTCTTTTGGTTAGTTATAAGTTCATTAATGATAAACTAAAACAGTAACAGGATTCTTAGCATTTTAATGAGTTCAGGGCCTGGACACATGGTATTCTAGAAATCAGAAGTATTATGTAAGTGAAATTGTGTTCCCTTTATATAATTTAAAGAACTCACAATACAGCAAATGTCCACATTTTCCAGGAGGGAAATTCTAGATGGTGAGTTCTGGAAACTAAAAAACAGATTACTGATTCTTAGTAAAATTATAGAGGAGTTATTAAACAGTGATTTATGAGCAATGAGAAAGAAGGCTGTGATCCCCAGATGCCTACAGTGATCCAGGCCCCCGGGGTGTCATGTCTTTCTTGCCTTTGGACCTTTTGCAGGTGTCCTCATCCTAGGATACTCCTCCCCATTCTCTGCAAGATGGTTGGCTCCATCTTGGCCTTCTGGTCTCAGCTTCCGTGTCACCTCCTCAAAGAGAGACTTTCCCTGATCATTTTTCTGTCTGTCGTAGCATTCCGTTCTTTTCTTTCAGAGCACCTATCTCAATTTAGAATATTTTTCTTAGTGAGCTCCATGAAGACATGTCTGTCTTGTTCACCACTGTGTATCCTCTCCTATATGCCTATCATAGCATCTGACATTAGTAGATGGTTATCATACATGTATCAAGTAAATGACTGAATGACTTTCCTTGCCAGTGTTACTAGATTTTTTAAAATACAATTTATTTACTTTCAGAGAGAGAGAGAGAGAACACAAGTTGGGGGAAGGGCAGAGGGAGAGAATCTTTCAAGCAGACTCCCCATTGAGCAAGAAGCCTGCCAGCCACACGGGGCTCAATCCCACAACCCATGAGATCGTGACCTGAGCCAAAACCTAGAGTTGGATACTTAACTGACTGAGCCACCCAGTTGCACCAAATCTCTCTTTTATAAGATTTTATTTACTGGGGCACCTGGGTGGCACCAGTCAGTTAAGTGTCTGCCTTCGGCTCGGGTCATGATCTTGGGGTGCTGGGATCGAGCTCCACATCGGGCTTCCTGCTCAGCGGGGAGCCTGGTTCTCCCTCTCCCTCTGCCCCTCTGCCCTGCTTGTCTCTCTCTCGCTCTATCTCAAATGAATAAATTTTTAAAAATCTTAAAAAAAAAGATTTTATTTATTTATTTAAGAGAGCACGAGCCGGAGCATGAGCGGGAGGGAGGGGTAGAAGCAGGCTCCCTGTTGAGCAGGGAACTGACGCGGGGCTTGATCGCAGCACCCTGAGATCATGACCCAAGCCGAAGGCAGACACTTAACTGACTGATGCCACCCAGGTGCCCTGCCAGTGTTACTAAATTAATGAAACTAGGAGAATGTCATAGACAGTATGTATTGATTTCAGAAATACATAGGTTTCAGAAATACACATCTTTTCAGAAATACACATTTTTAAAAAAAAAGACAAAGAGAATGGGCTGGAATATAGAAGCATTTTTATTTGATTGAACAACCAACCAAAGAATTGATTCTCTAATTAGCTGGTGAGGTTGGTGTAACAGGGCTGTTTTGGGGCCTGGCCTGTAGGATACTCAATCACTCAGAAAAAGTTATCCCCACGGGGGCAGCAGAGAGCACTGATAAAGAACCTTGGAGATTTCTGAAATCTGGTGAAAAGTGTAATACATAAATATTAGGTAACATTTATACAGCACTTACAACGGACTAGGCCGTATGCTAACACTTCATATATGTTAGTTTAATATATCATTAAAACAATGACCTATGGAGTGGATGTTATATTTGCCCCTTTACAGATGAGAAAAGCTCAGAGAAATTAAGGAACTTGCCCAAAGTCCTATTGGTGAAAGTCACAGCAGGGGAACGAAAAAAAGGGAACAGGTTAAGGAGGCTTTTAGACAGATCATTAGGATTCAGTGACTGTGTGGTCCCTCTTCGTCTATTCAGGAGCCAGGAGACATTGCAATTCTAGCTAAGGACTTACAGTTGGGCTTGAAGCTCAAATGAAGTTTGGAGCTAGTAAGATGCTGGGTGAAAATGACTAACAGGAACAGCTTGCCATTAATGGGGACCCAAGAACTAGAGAGAACTGTCAGGTCAGCGAGTTGCTGTAGGATGAAGTTCAAGAGTAAAGGGGACAGGGATACAGGAATGAGAATGGCCCTGGAAGAGTCAAGAGGAGACTTCTAACAGTGGCTTGTTAACAGTGTACAGGCTTCTTTAAGGACATGTCTGTCATTACAAAGATTTTAATTTTGGCAGAGCTGGGGAACAGCATGCATGGGGACAAGTAGTCTTAACAGAGTATTCAGATCAACAAAGATACGACATCTATTTGAATTGGTGCGATCATTGATTTGGAAAAAAAAAAATTTAGTGGGGACACGGTAGCTATCTGGAGCACTGATACGTAGCTGTGCTGTGTTGACCCAGAGGGGGGAAAATAGGACCAATAAGCAGAAGTGACAAAGAGAGAGATTTTTCCAAGTTCAGAAAAAATGCTTTTCCAGTCACTGAGCATATAGTTAAGAACTATAGGGCAGGACATGGTGGAAACGGGAGCATGTGTAAAGGATGTCAGGTTAAAGATTCCACCGAAGGAAGAGACAGCTGTGGGAAGTGTTGAGAAGCAGAAGAGGAGGGGAATCGAGGTCGAGCTGAAGGGGCCAGTGTTGGAAAGTTGGAGGGGCAATTTCTCGGCTGAGGCTCCAAGGAGGGGACAGGAGCTGATGTAAAGGAACATCACAGCTACCTCTGTCCTGATGAGTCTTCCTCTAGCAAAAGCCAGGGAGCATTCTGCGAAGAAAATGAGGATATCCGGAGGCTGTGTACAAAGGAAGAGCTCCCTTAGGTTCAGGGGGAAAGTGAGTGGGGTAGAAATTTTGACTTTGTCTAATGGAAACCTCTTCCCTTCAACCTTCTAAAGTAGAGGCTGTTCATCTTCAGACGATTGTGGCTTCATTTTCTTGCAAAAACTCGTTCCTCCTTGAAACTAATGCCACTGGCTCTACCACCCTTTAGTCCTCATACTTGTTGACATCAGCACCTCTCTCAGACAGCTCTCTCATTCTGGGTGGTTTTAGGAAAATTCATGTGACTCCTAGTTATTTCTTTTTTTAAATGAGTTTATTTTTATTTATACATACATTTTCCCCTAGTTACTGCTTGACCTTCTCAACTCCAACTTACACTCCTACTTTCAGTTCCTTACCTTCACCACTTCTTGCAACACAGGTTTTTTTTCCCTTCTTTTTTTTTTTTTAAAGAGATAATCCACCTCCAATTTATTTTATTTTATTTTATTTTTTTTAAAGATTTTATTTATTTATTCGACAGAGATAGAGACAGCCAGCGAGAGAGGAAACACAAGCAGGGGGAGTGGGAGAGGAAGAAGCAGGCTCTCAGTGGAGGAGCCTGATGTGGGGCTCGATCCCAGAACGCCGGGATCACGCCCTGAGCCGAAGGCAGACGCCCAACCACTGCGCTACCCAGGCGCCCCATATTTTCTTAAGTAATCTTTGCACCCAATGTGTGGCTTGAACTCACAATCTCAAGATCAAGAGCTGCATGCTCTACCCATTGGGCCAGCCAGGCACGCCCACACAGGCTGTTTTTGTTTTTTTTTTTAAGATTTTATTTATTTGAGAGAGAGAGAGAGAGAGAGAGAACGAGTGGGGAGAGAGGCAGAGGGGAGAGAGAAGCAGGCTCCCTGCTGAGCAGGGAGCCCGATGTGGGGCTCCATCCTAGGACCCCAGGATCGTGACCTGAACTGAAGGCAGACGCTCAACCGACTGAGCCACCCAGGTGCTTTCTTGATAGCAGCTTCAGGGCCACAGTAAGGAACGGGAGAGACAGCACTGGTGGCACCAGAGCTGGCTTCAAGGCCCCTTCAAAGACTGGGACTGGCAGCCATGATGCATAAGGGTGGAACAGCATAGGGATCAAATTCCACGTAATAACTGGGGGAAGGTTCATGATCCGGATTTGACCTTTGTGCCAAGCTTCCAGGAAAACTAGTCTGGAGCTAAAAGCACCTTTCCTGTTAGCTGCCCTTCTGGGTACATGTGACACTTTTAACAACTCTGATCCTCTTGAAACACTCTCTTCCTGGGCTTCTGGGTGGCTCAGTCGATTAAGCATCTGCCTTCAGCTCAGGTCATGATCCCTGGGGTCGGGGATTGAGCCTCGAGCCTGGCATTGGGTTCCCTGCTCAGCGGGGAGTCTGCTTCTCCCTCTCCCGCTCTCTCAAATAAATAAATCTTAAAAAAAAAAAAGAAAAAAGAAACACTCTCTTCCCTCAGATTCTATTAAGAATCATCACCTAATTTTTATTCTTTCTCATGGGCTGTTCCTTTTCAAAGATTCTCCAAGGGCTCTTCTATGCATACTGCAAATGTTGGAATTCCCCCAGAGTACTCTTCTTAGCCCTCTGCTGTTCTCTGGAGTTGGCCCAAATCTATGGCTTCAACTGCCACTGAAATGATTCAGAATTTCTGGCCTATACATCACTGGAAATTTAAAAAGTAGTTTTCTATAAAAGTAATATATGTACATAGTAAAACAAATTCACACAGTAAAGATGGATCTAAAATAAAAAGTAGAAATTTCATCCTTCTTAGGCCCACTCATCATGGTTAATTAAAAAAAAAAAACTTTTCATTTTAGAGAGTACGAGAGAGCGCAGGACCCGATCCAGGTCTCTGGGATCATGACCTGAACAGAAGACTGCCGCTTAACCCACTGAGGCACCCAGGCACCCCCATGGTTAATTTTCAAATGCCTGTGTAAATGTGCCACACATATTCTTCCACTCATGCTTTTTCCCCATTTAATAATTTACATTTAACTCTTCTACATGTAGATCTGTATATTCAATTGCCATTGGTACGGTAGGTCTGGTTGTCCCACAGGCATCTAAAGTCCTTACCTTTCTTTGGAATCCTGCCTCATGCTACACCCTACGTAGCTAGCCTCTTTTCTACAGTCAGCACCAGGAGAAAAGGGTCTTTACGCATTGTCCATTTCCAGTCACTCAGTTTACCTCCCTCTGGTTTCTATCCCACCATATCTCTGAAACAACTTTCTCCAAAATTACCAAAGGACTTCCTCTTACAACAGCCAATGGACACATTTTAGTCCATACCTTACCTAATCTGCTACCTTGAATACTTTGCCAGTTTCCCTGGTACTTCACTCCTGGATTACTTCTTTCCCTTCTGTCTGCCTCTGAGTTCTCAGTGTCCCTTTTTCTGTTCTTCCCTCATCTCATTCTCCAGGCCGTCTTATCCACTTCCATGGCCTCAACAACTACCTATATTCACACGCTCGCTCGCGCACACACCTCAAACTTTTGGGCTTCCAACCCCCATGATCTAATATTCAACTGTCTAATGGATATCCCACAGGCACCTAAACTCATTCTCTCCCCCCAAACCAAAGAGAAAATGGCATCACTTTTCCCCGGTTACCCAACTCAGAGTACTGGGAAATAACCTCTGCCTCATCCCCATTTCCGATGTTTTTTTTCCCATCCGCACTCTCCCTCCTCTAGGTCAGACCACTGCCGTCTCTTGCCTGGAGAAGAGCTTCCCAATTGTTCTGTCTGCCCTCTAACTTCGTTCCCTCCTATCCATTCTCCCCATTTCAAGCAGCGATCTTTTTAAAATGCAAATACAATTGTTCATTTCTCTGCCAAGGCTCTTCAAACCTATTCGTTGCCCTTCGGAAAAAATAAACTAATTTACAAGGCCTTGCGTAATCGGTCCCTCCCATTCTCACGGGCCTCATTTATTACCTCTCCCTTAACCAACAGGCTGCTGACAGCTCCAGAACGTACCCGGCCCCCCAGCCCCACTTCCCACCAGTCCAGGATTCGGCTCAGGCGACACTTCCTTCAGGAAGCGGGTGCTTAAAAGGCAAATGCTCAAAGAATGAAATCCGAGGGGCCATCTGGGCAGCGCTTTCAGCTCCGGACTAAGGTTTACGGAACGTCCGGATTTGCCGGAAGTTCAGGGCAAAGGTCAAATCCCGACCATGAACCTTTCCCGAAGTTCGCAGGGCAGTCCTACCCTTGCGATATTCCGCCCTTATGAGTCATGGCTGCTAGTCCCAGTCTTTCGATGGGTCTTGAAGTCGACACCAGCTAGCTCTGGCGCCCCCAATGTTTTCATACACGAGAATGCAATCCTCACTCTCTCCTCACTAGGGCCCAGAAGCCGCCGTCAGGAACAACTTGCGGTGCCCGCTTGCCCCAAAGCAAGATGGCTGCCAGTCCCTAGTCTCTCTTCCCAAAGTGAAGCTGTCCACGCCCCGGTTAATGCCGCTGCCAGGCTGCCCTCACCTAGCATGGCCACCCCGGCTCATGCCTCACTATGGTCTCGAAGCCGCTCCTAACCGGCCAGGTTCCGGGAGGCGCTGCTCAGGACGAGGCCGCCCCCCCTCCCCCACGCCCGCGGCGGCGGCGGCGGCGGCAGCGGCGGCGGCTGGAGCCCGGATGCGGCGGCGTGCGACGGAACGGGAGGGCGGGGCGGATGGATCCAACATGGCGGCGCCGAGCCTGAGCCGAGAGTGAGGCGGCGGGGCGGCGGGGCGGCGGAGTGGGGAGGGGGAGGCGAGCGGGACGGGGCGGGGCCGGGCGGGGCCGCGGAGGGCTTGGGGAAGGAAAGTGGAGGGGGAGGCGGAGGCGACGTCCAGCCCGAGAACCTCGAGAGAGGGAGGTGACGGGACGCTGCGAGGTGGGGGAGGGGAGCGGCCGAGGGGGCGTGCGGGGGAGGTGGCAACTGTGGGAGAGGGCAGGGGCGAGGCGGGGGAGTGGGCGCGGGGAGGGGCGTAAACAAGGGGCCGGGCCGGGCCGGGGGTGTTGGCGCGGCCGAGGTGGGAGTGGGGCTGCGATCCCGCCGGATTGAGGGCGGTGGGCGCGGGAGGGAGCGGCCGAGGGTGCGAAGGGGAAGGGGCTGGTGGCATGTGGGTGGGAGGGACTGGACTCTTGAGAGCTGTGTTGTGAGGAGATGGGAAAGGATGAGGAGGGGACTTCAGACGTTTTGGGGGAGGTTTTGAAAGTGTTAAATTGGAGGTGGGAGGGGGAAGGGCCTAAGGGAGAATTTGGGTGGAAAAGGAGAGCACGGAGGTTTGGGGGAATGGAGAGCGTGGCGGTGTGACGAGGTAATGGGGAAAGTGAGAGACTAGGAGGAAAGTTTGGGAGGAAGGGGAATGGGCTGGGAGATAGGACAGTGGAGCTGCATGGGTGATAGAGGTTGGGGGTTTCCCTTTCCCCCCCCCGTGGAAAGGAAGAGAGAGCAGAGTTAAGCAGCATCAGTTGCAACCAATTCTAATTGCCAGGCCTTTAGCTTTTAATAGGGTGGGAAGGGCAGAAGGGAATGGTTCAGAGAATTGGGGTGGGATGAGGGTTCAACTGGATTTGCTTTCCAAAGGCTCCCTGACTTACTGCTCCCTTGTTTTTCTTGGTTACCAAAAGAAGGAGAAATGGGGAAGACGGTGTCACCGCCGCCAAAGTGTAGAAGGAGTAAAGGACTTTTCTAGTTTCTAGCAATTAGCAGTGTAAGAATGGGGAAACATCCGTGCAGAGTTGGACCCCTATATGCTAAGGTAGAGGCTCTGGAAGTCAGAAAGGGAACAGAAAACAGGATGGCATCTAGGCAACCTGGATAATTAAATGAGTGCTTTACTTTCCAGACCTTTCTTTTGCTGTTTAAGTGCTAAGAGGGAGGGGTCAGTATTCACATATAGAAAACGTTCCCTGGTGAAAGGTAGATGTATGAGTGCATGCAGCCCCAGTGGATATTTTGTTCTCACTGTGTGCTATGGGAAAGGGCGGAAGAGAGAATTTGGAGGATAGTTGGTCTGATAAGTGAAGTGATAGCGCCTTCCTTGGCTGTAACTGTTTCCCCGCCCCCAGTTCTCCCTAAAGTTGAAAGTCAATGTTAATATTCTAACAAAGTAGGTGAGTCTCATAAGGAATTGAGGAGTCAGGTGGAAGGTATCAGAGAATAATTGGTTTTGCCACAAGTTGTTGAATTTCCCGCAAGTTGCCATGAGCCATTGAGGCTGGAAATTCTTGGAGTTGGTCTTGTTTCGTGAATTGGTTAGTAGAGAGTTGGGGAAGCCTGGGGACTTGGTTGGGGGTGAGTTTTCTCATTTAGCTCGGAGTGGATCATTTTAATCGAAATGGCTTTAGGCATGTCTGTGTATTTTTTTTTCAACTGAGACTAACTCTTTGGGCCTTTGATGTTTCAAAATAAAGCTTGAAAATTGACTCTTTTCCCCCTCCCCCCCTTATTTGTTTTTGTTTTGCTGCTGGCTTCCAACCTTGTGCTAGGAAGAGACCTGGGAAATTAAGTTTTTTGCAAAGGTAAGTCTGGAACTTTTTATTGTTTTTGAACAATGGAAGGGAATGGTTGGGAATGGCATGAGAAATGTATTTGCGGTTGAGCCCAGTAATGGGTTAGATGCCAGGGAAAATGAATTTTCACCTACACAGCTGAGTGAGTAATAAGATCGGTTGCGGTCACTGTCTTTCTGAGTAACTGGAGATTGGTAGCGAGGAAAGGAGAACAGAAATTAGGTGTTTGGGGGCAAGCCCCCAGCTTTGGTTTGTTATTATCTAGTCTTTTTGGTCAGCTCTGAGAGAAACATTGTTTAACATATGGAACATTGTACTCTTAATCCAACGGCTACTAATGTTACCCTTGGGGGTTGCTGAGGCACCTTCCATGGGAAGGCTTTTCCTCTAGCTTACTCTTTCTTCTAGTTTTTCAGGGTTCCTGGAATCTTCCTGTTGAAAACATACTATGTAATTCTGACTTCCAGATATTTGGTTACATTTCCCTGTCCCACCAGCAAGAAAGCTCTTCACTTTCTCTCAGTCATCTTGAAGCTTTTCCGTGTCATTTTCATGCCAAGTTTCAAGACATCACTCTTTTTTACTTCTTTCACATGACTTTCCACCCTAAGGGCTTCAGAGTGAAAATATAGATGTCATCCCTGTTGAGATGAAATTAGACTTTCGTCTTCATTTCAAGAAATCATTCTTTTTGTGTGGTTTCTTTTTTTTAAAGATTTTATTTATTAGAGAGGAAGAGAGAGGCAGTGAGAGGAAGCACGAGTAGGGAGGAAAGGGAGAAGCGGGTTCCCTGTGAGCAGGGGGCCCAATGTGGGGCTCGATCCAGGACCCAAATTCATGACTTGAGCTGAAGGCAGACACTTAACCAACTGAGCCACCCAGGCACCTCTCTTTTTGTATTTCTTACACATGACTTTCCTCTACAGGCTTCTGAGTCAAGAATCTCAAAAAATACAGATGTCATTCCTGGTTGGGATGAGACTAGACTTTACTTGGAAGTAGAAACCTGATAGGCAGTTCTGTGGATACATGTAGCCTGTCTATTGGCGCTTAGCTGGTTTGGAGCTCTCAAAAGAAAACAAACAAAAAACTACAACTCCAGGAAATGCAGCAATTCCTGGGAATAAAGACTTATTCTTGGGGGTAAATATATGTTTATGTATATATTTTCATTCTTGGGAAACTGTAAGGGGGGGGACTCATGTTAGGTTCTCAAACAGACCCAAACCAGCCAGCAGGATCAGTACCCTTTGGAGTGTTTTGTTTGTCTCTTGATATCTGGCAATATTTCAGACACCAGGACTTAGGAGTTCTTTTTAATCTATTGTTTACAGGGGGTATGTTCTTCTTACTACTCTGATATCTTTCATCTAGGATCTCTGTATATTTTAAGCTGTGTTCCCAAGCTTCACTGCCACAGAAAGCTGAGTATATTTTGGTTTAAGAGGAAGTTGGCCATGTTCTTTTAATGCTGAAGTTAGATTCTTGGAACCCCATCTGGATTACTAAGTGGGGGAACTCACCATCCTGGATGATAAGAAAGTGTTGGGGGGGGGCTGCCTGTTAGCATGCATGTCAGCCTCCTGACATTTCTTTCAAGGACATGGCCTTGGGAAACTTAAACTTCTACATTTTGCTTCATTGAATAAGCAGAATGTTTGATCAGCAGTCGAACAAGGAAGGGTCTGCAGCTGGTCTAGTTTCAGGACTTTCAAGATGGCTGTGAGGGTTGAGTGCAGGATCCTTTTTGTTTGTCTTGCGGAGGATGGTATCTGTCTTATCTTCACAGTGGTCCAGAGTGAACTAGGTCACATTCGCCCTCCCTGGATGGGGCAGAAGAGAGTACAGCCCCACCACTTGCTGCTCACCTGAATGGCAACAGCAGGTGATAGAGAAGCCAGGGTTGGAGTGGGATGGAACTCCTTAGTGCCCGTTGAACTTAGGAGTTAAATAAGTCTATGTCTGACTGGCTTTTCTTTTCTTCTGGAATACTGTTTGATGGGTTTGGGTCGGAGGGACCCAATGGCTTCCTTCTCTAGATCTAGGGTGGAAAGTGACATGCTGTCTGTCTTCTTTTGACCCTTCATCATGGTCACCCTACAATAGGGTTTCTCATCATCAACATTATTTTTTTTTAAGATTTTATTTATTTGAGAGAGAGTGCACACACATGTATGCGCACGTGTAAACATGAGAGGGGGAGGGGCAGAGGGAGAAGGAGAAGCAGACTCCCCACTGAGCAGGGAGCCCGCGACACAACACAGGGCTTGATCCCAGGACCCCGGGATCATGACCCAAGCCGAAGGCAGACGCTTAACTGACTGAGCCACCCAGGCGCCCTCATTATTGACATTTTGGGCTGGATATTCTTTGCTGTGGGGGCTGTCCTGTGCATTATAAGATGTTTAGAAGCATCCGTGGCCTCTGTTCACCACATGCCGGTAGCACATCCCTTGCCCCCTCCAGTCATAGTAGTCTAAAATGTCTCCCGACATTGCCACATGTCCCCTGGGGGGCAGAATCCTCCCTGGTTGAGAACCATTGACCTAGAAGCTATGATAATTCCTGGCACTTTGAATGATCCAGCCTGGGATCTAGGACTTAAAGGTGGCATTTCCCCCCCCTCATATCTAGAGAGTTAACCCTCAGAGGACTGAGGCTTGTTATAGAATTGCAGCCGTTGATACATAATTAGGACCATAGTGCTTTCCTATATTCGGCCTCATTTTCCAGTGGGAAGGTATGTAGGGACAATATTCCTTCATTCCTGGGGGGTTTATAGTCAGGACACTTTGAATTTGGGAGCTCTCTAGCAACCTGCTCTTTGGATTGGTTGAATGTGAAACCTGCCCATCTGCCTTTTCTGGGATCCTCGTAATCAACAGCTGGCCAAAAGGAACAGGTGGGATAGGGAACAAGGAGAAGTCTACGGAGGCTCAGTTTTCTCGTGTTGCCTGCTATGAGCAAGGAGTTACTTTCCTCCAGTGCCCCCCCCTCCCCTTTGTACCCAGTAACTACAACAGGTGAAACGAGAGGAAGAGGCAGAGAAAAGCAGCCGGTAGTTGGGTAGCTGTTTTCCCAGCTGTTTCCCATGCTTGGGGGTGGGGGTGGGCTGGGGGCATCTGGGTTCTCATAAGCAGATATGAGCTATATTTCTTGTTCACGTATCATGATATGTGGCTAAGTGATTCCAGGGTGGACCCCTTTTCTTAAGGGAAGGAGTCTATGCTTCCGTTTTAGGATTATTGAGGAAGAGAGGACCAGGTCAGGTCATACTTGCTCTTTAGTTTTCTCAGAGCCTGTCAGCTTGACTCTTCTAAAGCAGCTTATCATTTTATTCTCTTTCTGAACTTAGCCTCAGTTTCTTGGTGTATAAAATAGACAGGGCACCCTATCTTGTTGCTGAGTAGGGTGTGTGGTATGGGTGGTTCTGCACAGTGTGGGGGAGGCTGCAGCTAGCTAGAGTGTATGCGTGTAACTAGGTTGTGTGTATCCATTTGTAATGAAGTCCTCTCTTGGACTTGTGTGGTGAGTTTTTTAATTGATGTTGCTTGTGATGGTGTCTTGGACACCAAGTTCAGTTCAGTAGGTTGCGAGTACTGTGTGCCAGTCTCTATCCTTTGCTAGGCACTGGGGATATAAAGACGACTATGACTTAGTCCTCGTCTACGTGAGTTGTTTAAGATCTACTAGGATAATGAATACACAGATAATTATAGTACACTTTGATAAGGGGTTTAAAGAGAATATGCACGGTGTTCTGTAGGAGCAGAGGACTACTTAGCCCAGCATGGAGGTGTGGAGAATTAATTTGAAGATGGTATCTGAGCTGACTTTTAAAGGATGAGTAGGAGTTAGCCATCTGAAAAAGAGCAGTGATGGGGCATATATGGGGCAGTGAAGGGAGAGGGGCACTCAGGCAAAAGGAATAGGCTGAAGAAAGGGACAGAGACATGAACGACATGCTGTATTTGAGCTGTAAACAAATTGATGAGGAGAATAAAAAGTGGGTTATGAGGTTGGGAAGGTGGGCTGGGCCTGATCTCAGCAGTTTGGTGTGTTGTGTGAGTAGTTTACCAGGGTTCTTATAGGTGAGGAGGAGGGCGTAGATGGGTCTTAACGCAGAAAAGTGATGTGGTCAGTCGTGCATTTTATTTATTTATTTTTCTAAAGATTTTATTTATTTTAGAGAGAGGGGGGATCTCAAGCAGACTCTGTGCTGAACACGGAGCCCAATGTGGGGCTCTGTCCCAGGACCCTGCGATCATGACCTGAGCAGAAAGCAAGAGTCAGATGCTTAACGGACTGTGCCACCCCAGGCGCCCCTCAGTTGTGCATTTTAGATAGCTAATTCAGCTGGATGCGGAGAATGGATTTAGGTTGGTTAAGATTGTGGGTAAGGAGAGCCATTGAAGAGGCTGTTACCATAATCCAGGTGAGAGATTATTAGGACCTGAAACAGGACAGTGGCAGTGGAAGGGTGAGGCGATTTAAGACCATTTAGAAGTAGCTTCAACAGGAATTTATAATGAATTGAATGACTGGAGCTGTGGTCCGGGGTGGAGCGGTATTGGGTGACACTGTCTGGCAGAGCAGCACGTGTGTGTGACTAGCGTGGACATGGCAGCCCCTGGACTTGAGGCTTGGTTACTGGCTGGTCATTGACATTACGTGTGGAGTCAAACGCCAGATTATAGAATGAATGTCAGGCTGCTGTCTGTCATTGTGAGGCAATGGGCAGATGACAACCAGGAGGAAAGGTTAGGAGTATGTCCATGTGGAGCATCGAGGGAGTACATCTGGCAGAGAAGGAGAGGAATGCTCAACACAGGAGCTTAATAATGTCTGTTGATTCAAATCCATGAGTTTTGGTGAATATTATTGATTAACCTGTGCAGTTATGCTTCTGAACTTGGTTGGATTGTAGGAAAAATGAGGATAGGATAGTGGCGGGATGGGTCTGGGCTGCAGAGATTAAGAAGGATGCTTATCTCTCTGAAATCTCTCTGTTGACAGCAATTTCACATGTATTTTCGAATGGGTCCTCAACAGGTCTGAAGAGAAGTTTCTTTCACTCGTGTGTTGTAGATGGGGGCAGTGAGGCTTTGAGGTGAAGTGACTCGCTTAAGGTCTCACAGCTACATGGCTTGTTAATGACACAGGCAGAATTGAAACTAGTTCTCACCCTAAAGATTTTCAGTTTCCCTACTGTCAGTCTGTAAGGTTATCTTCAGCTTTCATATTAGTTAAGAGTGAATTCTCTACTTCTTCTCAATTTTGCCTACATTGAAGAGGTGAGCTGGTTGGGGGTGGGAGGGAGAGCACAAGGGACCAAAAGCAATATTTTGGGGACAGGAGAACATTTGGGGTAATATCTGAATATCGCAGCACTGAGATTGCATAGAACATTCTCACTTACGGAAAGTGACTATTTCTCCAGTAGGGTCTGGACTTAGGACAACATCTGTTGGATGTGGAGAGCTCTAGGCTTTATTTTTCAATTAATGCTTTTTAAAATTTAATAAACCCTTACTAAGCACTACTCTGTGCCAGGCACGGTGTTAGGCACCGGGGACAGAAGAGTGAATGAGACCGCTTCCTGCCATCGAGTCGCTCACAGGTTCTTTCCTTGTCCTTACAGTAGAGTGGGGATCGCAGCTGCCGAGCAGGGATTCTGGAAAGCGCTGCGCACCTGAGCCCCCGGCATGGCGGGCCTGAAGCGGCGGGCAAGCCAGGTGTGGCCCGAGGAGCACGGTGAGCAGGAGCACGGGCTGTATAGCCTGCACCGCATGTTCGACATCGTGGGTACCCACCTGACGCACAGAGATGTGCGCGTTCTTTCCTTCCTCTTCGTCGATGTCATTGACGACCACGAGCGTGGCCTCATCCGGAATGGACGTGACTTCTTACTGGCGCTGGAGCGCCAGGGCCGCTGTGACGAGAGTAACTTCCGCCAGGTGCTGCAGCTGCTGCGCATCATCACCCGGCACGACCTGCTGCCCTACGTCACCCTCAAGAGGCGGCGTGCGGGTGAGGGGGCCGGGGGCCGGGAAGAGTGGGGGGAGGCCAGGTGGGGGGAGGTGTGCACCCTAGCAGGTGCCCAGGACGGGTCGGGAGGCCCGGGGGAGGGGGCGCTGAGAAGGGAGGGGTGGCTCTTCTGAATGACTCCCTCCCGTCCTATAGTGTGCCCCGATCTGGTAGACAAGTATCTGGAGGAGACGTCAATTCGCTATGTGACCCCCCGAGCCCTCAGTGATCCGGAACCGAGGCCTCCACAACCCCCCAAAACAGGTAAAAAATATTAACTCCTCCTAATTTTTGTAATCAAGGAGATACCAGGGGCACGCGGCTGGCTCAATCCATAGAACATGCGACCCTTGATCTCGGGGTTGTGAGTTTGAGCCTCATGGTGGCTGTAGAACTTACTTTAATAAAGGAGGGCATGATTGGGTGGCACAGTCGGTTGAGTGTCCTGGGATCCAGCCCTGTGTTGGGTTCCATGCTGAGCAGAGTCAGCTTGGGATTTTCTCTCCCTCTGCCGCACACCCCCCCCCGCCCCCGCAACGTGCTCCTGCAGTCGCTTTTTCTCTCTCCCCCTCCTTCCTCTCTTTCTCTAATAAATAAATCTTTCAAAAAAGGCTGGGGGGGAGTGGCGCCTAGGTGGCTCGGTCAGTTGAATGTCCGACTCTTGATTTTGGCTCGGGTCATGATTTCGGGGTCATGGGATCAAGCCCCACGTTGGGCTCCTTGCTCTGTGGGGAGTCTGCTGGAGATTTTCTCTCTCCTCCTCCCTCTCCCTCTGCCCCTCCTCCCTGCACACATCCTGTCTTTTTCTCAAATAGATAAACCAAAAAAAAAAAAAAAAAAAAAAAGACACCGAACCTGTCATTTTCCCAGCTTTGCCAGCCTGAATGAAAGGATACTATGTCTCTCTCACCGCTCCCCACCCCCCCACCCCCCAATATCTAGCTCCATGAAAATCAGGTGAGGTGTTAATGCTTTACCTGGGTCCTGTAATTGTCCCCACATTTTGTTCTCTTTTCAGGTCACGTTACTGATACGGCTTTTAGTGCTAAGTCTGAATGATTCCTTTCTCATTCCAAGGGAAGGGTTTGCATTTCTGCTTTTACCCTACTATGTTTTTTCCCCTTTCACCCTCTGGTCAGTGCCTCCCCACTATCCTGTGGTGTGCTGCCCCACTTCAGGCCCTCAGATGTGTAGCAAGCGGCCAACTCGAGGGAGAGCCACACTTGGGAGCCAACGAAAACGCCGGAAGTCAGTAACACCAGACCCCAAGGAAAAGCAGACATGTGGTGAGGAAGTTGAAGGGTTCTAGAGGTGGAGCAGACCTGAGGGGGAGCCAGCAAGAACTGCTGAGATGCTGGGCTGTTTATGCTATTCAGTGCAAGGCTCGTGTTCAGTGGTTTAGTCTCTGGGGAGGGGGGAGTTCCTCTTTGTGGCAGAGTACCTTCCAGCTCTTTCTAGTTAACACGGCATCAAAGGGATGCCGTTACAACGTCCTTATTATAGGATGAACCAAGCGTGATGGAATACGAAGATGTACTTACGTGCCTGTTAGTTTGGAAACGATCTCCTAGAAGTGAGGTGCTGCTTGTGAGCAGTGGCAATAATCTGACCTGGGCTTGACCCATTTAAGGGAAACTCTTGTGTTCAGGCCAGGATTTCAGGGGTACATAGAAAAGAACTAGTGCCAGGGGAGAGGTAGAAAAGCTGGCAGGTCACGCGCCCAGCGTCACCACTCAGCCGTTCGTTTCCCCCTTTCGAGCGGGGGTTGTCCACCCCCGCAGCCCCCCCCCCACTGCAACCACTTGTGCGTGTCTTCTCTTTTCCACAGACATCAGACTGCGGGTTCGGGCTGAGTACTGCCAGCATGAGACCGCTCTGCAAGGCAACGTCTTCTCTAACAAGCAGGACCCACTCGAGCGCCAGTTTGAGCGCTTTAACCAGGCCAACACCATCCTCAAGTCTCGGGACCTGGGCTCCATCATCTGTGACATCAAGTTCTCTGAGCTCACCTACCTCGACGCATTCTGGCGCGACTACATCAATGGCTCGCTACTAGAGGCGCTTAAAGGCGTCTTTATCACAGACTCCCTCAAGCAGGCTGTGGGCCACGAAGCCATCAAGCTGCTGGTGAACGTGGATGAGGAGGACTACGAGCTGGGCCGGCAGAAACTCCTGAGGAACTTGATGCTGCAGGCACTGCCCTGACCTTTCCCCTCTCACCTCTCGGGGGACTATTCCCACCGCCCACCTCTGGAGCTTACATACTGTTCTGGGGTTTGTTCTCTGTCCTTCCGACCAATCACACCCCTGCCTTTTTTTTTTTTTTTAAAGGAAAAGACGAAAATGGAAGTGGTGTTCCCCACCCCTCCCTGCACCCATGTGCCTGGGCCTCCCTTTTGTTTCCTTTTCCACATACCCTCCTAATGTGTGTCTCTACAGCCACCTTGCCACTGAGCCGTAAGACAAACGTAGAGGGAGAAGCAAAGGCTACAGAACGTAGTCTTTGTAAGGGATGGAAGTGAACACTGCTTTTGGGCGCGTTGTGGGGTTATCCGTACTTCTGGCTTTACGAGGGCTCTTCAATTTTGTCTGAAAAACCAAAGGGCTGTGAGTAAGGGAGCTGTGTGGAAGGTGGGACTCTGAAGTGTATTTTGGAAATGAATCACCACCCTCTCCCAAATTATAGAATTTTTAAAAAACTGAGAAGCTGTGGCCCCTTCCGCTCTCTCCCGGCCTCTGGTGCTGCTCCTGTCTGCCCCGTTCCCTCTGTTCCAGGGCCTCAGACCTCTGCCTGGCACGGCTCTGCCCTTTGTCCCCTTTGCCAAACCCTCCTAAAGGGAGGACTGGGTAAGAGGACTGGGTCAGCCGAGTTGCCCCTCCTAACAGGGTGGACGGAGAAGGGGGTGCTGATTAAAATACACTCCCCCTGAGAAGGGGAAGGGGGAGTGTGAGACTTCCCTTCCATGTTCAAGTGAAAATAAATCATGTACCCTGCAGCCCTTTCCCCTTGGCTTTCTTCTGGCTTGAGCAAAGGGCAACACAGGTGAAAGTGAAGTCATTCAGTATCACCTCCTGTCTTCTCTTCCCTTCCCCATTCTCTACCCCACTCCCGCTCCCACGCTTCGGAGCGTGCGGCTGGGACACGCACTGAGTGTTGCACTTTTATTTGGGTAGGGAGGCATGTCAAATGAGCCAGGAGGCCTAGAGCTGGAGCCTAGTCCAGCTGGTCCACCACCACCTCCCCTTTCAGCTCCCAAAGGAGATATCCGGACACAGACTTTATGATGATTATATTTTTTTCAATGCCAGTGCTGCTCAGCCCTCAGCATAACTTCAGTTTTCATGAAATAAACAGTGACTATATAAAATTCCACCTTTCTGAAACTGAAATCTGAGCTCAGGTGAAAGTTTCTTCTTTCCCAAGAAGCTGAGCCTGTGTTCCATCAGGAGAGTCAAGGTTCTCCAAGTGAGGGGAGCCATACCTGGGTCCTGCCTTCAAGTCACAGCCACACCAGCTCACGGTGGGAGTCTCAACTCCAGAAGTCAAAGTCTTAAGACAGTGGGTGGCCCAGACTGCCATAGAGGTCAGGCCTACGGTGCTGGAACACAGGCAGGTGTTGGCGCAACTGCCGCAGATAATTGAGGTCAATTCGGGCAAGGCAGAGGCCTGGTCCTTCGGGGCAGCGGGCCACCACTGTTCCCCAGGGATCCACCACCATGCTGTGGCCATAGCTCGCTCTCTTCTCGTGGTGGCGTCCACACTGTGCTGCAGCCACTACGTAGCACTGGGTTTCAATGGCACGGGCCCGCAGCAACACCTGGGGACGAGGAGATGTGTGTTCACCTAAGTAGGTAGCATCTAGTGGGAAATTGATAGGTGCTGAACATTACAGGCCAGTCTACTCATTGTGACCATTCTGATAATTGCCTGGGAATGATTTACTGTTAATTATTCTTTAACATAATGAGAGGCAACAATCTAGGGAATGAATTTTCCCACTAGGTGGAGAGGGGAAGAAAACCCTTCAGCTGATAGGGCCAAGGGAGGAGAATGAAGTTAAAAGAAGGCCTGTATGTTTGTGCGTGTGCCTAAAGACTGATTTACTTGAGAGGGGGAGAGAGCACAAGTGGGGGGGCAGAGGGAGAGAGAATTCCAAGCCAACTCTGCGCTGAGCACAAAGCCCAACGCAGGGCTCAATCCCACACCCCCCAGATTGTGACCTGAGCCGAAACCAAGACTCGGGTCCTCAACGGACTGCGCCACCCGGGCGCCCTGAAGGCCCTATGTTTTGAAGAGGGTCCACTTACCTCCCAGTGGGCTGGGCCTGTAACAGATCCAAAAGCTGAAGGGTAGGTAAGTATTTCTGCTCCAGCCTGAGCCAATGCCAGAGACAGTTCAGGAAATCGCATATCGTAGCAGATCGCTAGACCAATCTGGAAGGAAAAACAGCCTAACGCCCCTGTCCTGTTTGTCATAGCATCTAGTCATACCCACCATCTTCCCCACTCTTTAGGGCTTTCCATCCTCTATTACTCAAGGTATGTCTAGTCTCCCTCTTGTTCCTCTTCCCCACCTCATCCCTTCACAACTCCCACCTTGCCTGCTGGTGTGCTGACAGGAGACTCAAGACTGGGCCCAGGATTGGTAGAGTTGCTCTCACGCATAGGCCCCTGTCCTGGAATCTCCACATCACACAGATGGGTCTTCCTGTAAGTGGCCACTACTGACCCTGGAATAAGAGGGAGAAGGAATACTCAGTGCTGGTGCTCTAGAAGCCCAGCTTAGTTCCTCTCCTCCCAGGGAGCTAGCTTATAAGCTATCATCAGCACAAACACAAACTCTTGACTAAGGAAATGGAGTTGAGAAACAATTTTGGAAAATGTTAGTTTAGGAAGAAGAGCCTGGGAAGAGATGGCTAAAGAGTTATGAAGTCTCACCCTTGTTGTTCAGAAGCACATGACAATTGTAGATTTTCTGAGTCTGCTCCCAGTCTTGGCCTCGCTCGTGGAAACCACCCAAGGACAGCCAGAGTCCACATTCCCTGGGGAAAGGAAGGCAGGGGGGAGAAGGCAACACTGACAACTCTTCTCAATGTTCTACCCTCCTATCCAGCAATTCGGGGACACTGCCAACAAAGAAACTACCTTTCCCTCCCCCTTTCCCCAATACCTGGCAAGCTGGGTATATTCTCCCAAAAGGTTCCCACCCAGTGGCTCAGACAGGCGTAGTGTCTCTGCGGGGTCCCTTGCAATGAAGTCAAATGCCTCAGGCAGGAAAGCGAGGCAAGCACCCAGTCTGGCAGCCTCTCGAACAAGCTCAGCGCATGTTTTAAAGTTCTCCTGCTTGTCTGGTGTTGATGTTACCTGGCACACAGCCACCAGCGGCAGTTCCCAGGAAGAAGAGGAGATAGCCATGGCTCTGGGCCTGTGAATGGCACAGGCAGGACTCAGATTTCCCAGCTTGGGGAAATGGATAAGGGTCTCCAATGGGGAGGCAGGAGGGCTGCACAGCCCTTTGATTTCTCCTCTTTGGAGCACCCGCTGATGAAATACTCTGTGGATGATTGGCACCCCAATGTTTCCCACCATCTATTCATTTAACAAACATTTCTTGAGCATCTACTAAGTGCCAGGCACCGAGGACAGAGCAAAACATGTTACCTGGGCTGTGCACAAAGTACTGAGAGTCGAGGTATCCGGAGTCCAGGACACAAAAGAAGGGACAGGAGCTCGTGAGGAGGCCTGATGATGAAGCCCAGCCTGAGGAAGGTGAGAAATCAGGACACCAACCGTTCCCTCAAGCAGTGTATTTCTAGGATTCTCCGACTTCTCTCTTCCTACTGTGAGGCTGAATCAGCCCCCCCCCCCCCCCCGTAAAACCCCTCATGTCTTCAAAACACTCTTTACTGTAAGTAATTATGGGCTACAGGAAGATATCATAAAGTGGGAAGATGTTAGAAAGAGCTTTGCTCGGCACCTGAATACCTCGACTTCCAGTGATCTCATACTAAACTGAAGCCCTTTTCCCCTGCGGAACGTAGCCGCGGTTCAAAGTCATCTCCAAGAAACTTCCTTGCTTTGCCCAGCCTCTCTTCTTGACTGTACACCTGCACAGCTTTGCTGCTCAAAACATACTTCCCCCCTTACCCCAAAATCTCTGACGGGAAGTTCACCTGCCCTCGTTCCTCACCACCCCGTGGGGGGCAGAGGGCACTGGCACCCAGACAGATCCCGCCCGCGCCCCACTCTCCGGTTAACCCGTCCTTTCCGCTTCTCCCAGAGGCAGTGTCTCTGTTGCACAAGTTAAAGCACCGCAGGTGGAGTTCACTGCGGCCGACGCGATAGGAAGTAGGTCCTACATGAAGATACAGCCAAAACCATCCGCAGGATCCGAACCGAAAGAGCGGCCTGGAAGCAGAGACTCCGGGGCGAGTGGGCGGTAACTTCCAGGCCGGATGTGACGCACGGCGGGGCGGAGCTGCGCACGCCGGAAGCCCAGCAGGCGGCGAAGATGGCGGAGAGCAGCGGTCGTGCCGGCAAGAGCAGCGGCAGCGGCGCGGGGAAAGGGGCGGTGTCGGCAGAGCAGGTGAGGAGCGGAGAACACGAGGGAGGGCAACCGGGCCGGGTCCCGAGTCGGTGAGAGGAGAGGGTGGAGCTTGTGGCTGGTGCAGGCCTCCCTCCGGTCCCACCTTTGCGAGGCCGCCCAGAGAGGGGAGGGTCCTTGGAGAATCTGGCCGAGCCCCCGGGGAGAGAGCGGGAGGGTTGGTAGGTGAAGGCCACGCCTCCCTTGGGGTGTTGGGTGAGCCAGCAGGAGGCCAGAGCCCCGAACTGCGGGATGTGGGAGGATGCACAGCTGTGAGGGGAGATAGGTCGTCTCTTTCCCCACTTCTCCGCACCCTCAAACAGGATAGGCTGGGCTAAGCAGCTCGTAACGAATCCCGGGGGATAGTCAACGGGCTGGTTGTGTGGTCTGTTACGTGACCCTGAAACCACGTTGACAATCGCCCTCACTCTGCAGAGCCACGTGACTCACGTACTTGAACAGTCTAGTGTTCATACTATTTTGACTCGCAAGTCATTATTAGATTGAATTTCTTTAGCGACCAGAAACCCTTTTCTGACTCGCGTTTGCATTTCCCCCAGTGTCTAGCATCGGGAGACGTTCGATAAATAACTCAGAAAGCCTTTTGTGGCATGGGAGCCATGGTTTGCTAATGGTGGGGCTAGTGTTTTAATAGAGGTGGGAAGAAATCTGCATAACAGAAAGGAAAACATAACAGCTGTTTTAATTACAGGTTCACTTATCAGTTATTTGTTGAACAGTTACTACAGGCAAAGGTATCTGCATAAAGATTTTTCACATTGCCCTATTCAGTCAAAGAGCTCATAGTAAAATAAGATCTACAAAATGCTAACATGAGGCGTAGGATGAATGTCTTAACAGGTATAAAGTGCTGTGGGATTTTGCAGAGGCGGTAAAGGACAGTTTCTGACCAAAGTGGTGGTGGGGGGGTTGTGGTGGAAGGGAAGGGAGAAGGGACCTAACACTTATTGAGGCTCTACCATGTGCTAGGCCCTCTGCTTGATACAGGGAGATGGATACATGAAATAGACCTCGTTTTAAAGATCGCTCACAGACTCATTTGAGAAAAGATCAAACAGTAAAGATGTACAATATTCCACACAGGCCCCTCTTTATGGTAGCTAGAGGAGGGACCCTCTGACTAAGCAGGAGGTTATGGGATTTGAGGAGTGGGTGGGAAAGGGGAGCTGTGGTATAGTGGGGTGGCTAAGAGCCTAAGAATTGCTTTGGGGTTTGGCAGATTGTGTTTTTATTATGTGTAGATGACCTCCCATGAGTTGCTTCTCTCACCTTGCCCTCCTGTAAAAATATAATGGTGCATATCTCATCACTATTTTGATTATTAGACAAGAAATAGACGCAGAGTGTTTTTGCGCAGTGACTGGAACGTAGTATGTTTGTTTGTTTTTCTGGAAGAGATAATCCTTCAGTTCTAAAGGATGAGAGAAGTTAGTGAAGCAAAGAAGGAAGTGGAGAATTTCCTACCTAGAGGGACTCATATGCTTAAAAAGCACTGAGGCATGAACCTGTCTGGCATGTTTAGGGCGCAGGTAGACTTAAAGTATGGGATGGAATGCAAGCCTTCAATGTGAAGAAAAAAGGATAGGAATCCAGGATGTTCTCAGATTTCTGTCTTTGATGGATGCTGGTGTCATAGGGAATGTAGGAAGATAGGAAATGTCTGGGGGGTGGGGAATAAGTTTATTTTGGGGTTTTGAGTTTGGGTTTCTTGTAAGACATTCAAGAAGAGACATTTTAGTAGTCAGTTTAACTTATAAATCTTGAGTTACAGAAATCTGAGTCAGAGATACAGATTAGAGAATTATAAGCTTATGGATGGTAGACGAAGTCATGGTTATAGGTGAAATCATCTAGGGTTTGTACAGAAAGTGAAAAAAGAAGCAGAAGAAGGGTGGAACCAATATTTAAGGGGTTTGGAGAAAGAGAAGAAGCCCTCAAACTGAGCAGCTGTGATAATTGAGTTCTGAGGCTGTTCTTGCTTAACATTGTGTGGCCTTTGTGTTCCAGAGAGAACACCGGGTAAAAAATATAAGATTTATTGGGGTGCCTGGCTGGATCAGTAGGTAGAGCATGTGATTCTTGATCTTAGGGTTGCGAGTTCAAGCCCCATGTTGGGCCTGGAGCTTACATTAAAAAATATATATATATGATCTATCACTCCTGCAAATGTGATCTACATATGTCCCTTATAAACAAGATGGAAGGAAGTAACACATTTATTAGGCATTTTACTTGTTTTGTCTTCTGTTATTTAATTAGTGCTATTTGGAGTAAGTTATATTGTCCTCCCTTTAAAGGTAAGAATATTTGAGTTTCAGAGACGTTAGTTAACTTACCCAAAGTCAGTAACTGGAAGAGCAGGGCTTTCAGTTGAGTGAATGATTTGAGAATCAGACAGACATATTTTTCCATTTATACACGATCATATTAGAGATATTTGAGCTGAGCCTGAAGGGTTGAATAGATTTGAACAGGTGGTAATGGAAATAGAATATAGGGAATAGGATAAGAAGAGGAGAGCTAGGGAAAGCACAGGCTGACATGAAGTGCAGTGACTGGTTAGTTTAGCTAAATCATGAGGTATAAGAAAGATGAGTCTTTGCATGGCAAAGAATTCGGAACTTTTTAATGTAAGCAGTGAGGGAGTCACAGAAGGATGTATGGTATACTAATGTTGTTTTTCTGTTACATAAAACAAGACGTGTTCATTGTGGAAATGTAGAAAACACAGGAAAAAGTACAAAGTAAGAAGTAAATTGCCCGTGATCCTAGTATCCAAAGATAACTACTATTACCATTTTGGAATATATCCTTTGATACACTCCGAAGGAGGTTTCTCCCTCCCCCTTTATGATTTTGTATGTTGTGTGGAGGAAAAGGGAGGACATGTCTTCTTTACATATTTATATACTTTATAATATTAGTATTACACAGTGTATATCATTTTGTAATCTGTGTTCTTTTTTTAAAAAAGATTTTATTTGAGAGAGAAAGAGCGTGAGACAGAGAGAACATGAACAGGGGGAAAGGGCAGAGGGAGAGGAGCCTAATGCGGGACTCTGGGATCATGACTTAAGCCAAGGGCAGACGCTTAACCGACTCAGGCACCCAGGTGTCCCTGTAATCTGTGTTTTAAGTCTAATATATCATGAACATTTTTCTGTGTCATCCAAGTGTTAGGAAAATTCGGTTATCAGCAGTGTATAGGATGAATTTGGAGAGTCCCAAAATAGGGAGGTTATTTAGAAGACTACACGAATAGTGCAGACTCCATAGGTAATGAAGGCTTGCACTAGGGTGATGTCAGTGAGCCTTAGAAAAATTGCTGAAGTAGGTGCAACAAGTTTGGCAGTTGTTGGGATGAGGGTGTGTTCAAAGATGAAACCAGGGTTTCCTACCCGGAGGGTAGAGTGGTGTCATTAACAGAAATAGGGGAGACAGGGGCGCCTGGGTGGCTCAGTTGGTTAAGTGGCTGCCTTCGGCTCAGGCTGTGATCCCTGGGGTCCTGAGATCAAGTCCCGCATCGGGCTCCCTGCTCCACAGGGAGCCTGCTTCTGCCTCTGCCTCTCTCTGTCTCTCTTGAATGAATAAATAAAATCTTTCCAAAAAAGAAGAAATAGGGGAGACAAGAAAAGGAGCAGTTTAAAACAGGGTAAAAGATGATGAGTTCAGCTTCAAATGACCGGAGTTTAAGGTATCCGTAGGACATTTAAGTGAAAATGTTCTGTACCAATAGCTACTATTTATTGACAATCTGTTGTATACTGGATATTGTCCTAAGTCCTTGAGGTAACTAATTGATCTTCACAACATCCTAGGAGACAGATATTATCTTTGTTATTGGTGAAGAAACAGATTCAGGAAAGAGGTAACTTGCCCATGGTTAGACTGTGAAGCCGTTTCTGACCGACTTCAGAGCTCTTTCCTCTAACTTGGAAGTATGGGTCTAGAATTTGAGAAGGCCTGGGTTTGCAGGCAGTAGAGTAAAGGCAATTGTTGAAGCCATTGAAGTAGCTAAGATACCAGTTGAAATAGTCTAGGTAATAAAGGGAGAAGTACAATGAAAAGAATCTTAGATCCTGTCTCCATTATGGGGATGAGAGGAAAAACTTCAGAAAGAGGAAAGGAGTGTTAAGAGAGGTAGGAGAACCAATGAACCAAAGGGTCCTGGAAGCTAAAAGAGAGAGGAACTTTCCTTGTATTGGGCATTGGACATGTTCCCTCAGTTTAGTTCTCATTGTTACCCTGAGGCAGTGGTTCTCATCCTGCTGTGATTTCACCCCTGGAGAAATTTGGCAATGCCTGGAGACATTTCTGGTTGTCACCAGTAGGAGCTGCTACTGGCTTTTAGTGGGTAGAAGCAGAGACATTGCTAAATCTACAATGCACCCGACAGCCCCCCAAAAGAAAGTATTTTCCTGCCCAAAATATCAATAGTGCTGATGTTTAGAAACCCTGCTGTATGGGGGCGCCTGGGTGGCACAGCGGTTAGGCGTCTGCCTTCGGCTCAGGGCGTGATCCTGGCATTATGGGATCGAGCCCCACATCAGGCTCTTCCACTATGGGCCTGCTTCTTCCTCTCCCACTCCCCCTGCTTGTGTTCCCTCTCTCGCTGGCTGTCTCTATCTCTGTCGAATAAATAAATAAAATCTTAAAAAAAAAAAAGAAACCCTGCTGTATGATATATGAACTCCATTTTATAAATGAGGAAACCAAGCGAACAGTTACGTAACTCGGTCATATAGCAAGTGAAGAGTGAAACTAGGCTGTGAACCCACGTCAGACTCAGAAGTTTGGGCTCTTCCCACCCTACCATGTTGCTGCTTAAAGGAAGAGAGTTTCAAGAAGCAGAGTGAAAATTGAGAAAAGATGGTTGAATTCGGTAACAGTTACATCGGGAGGCCATTCATGATCTTTGAGAGGATAGTTTAATAAGTAGTAGTAGTTGAATAGCTAGTATAGAGAGAAGACGATTTTAAGTGGGTTGGGAGTGAATGGGAGGTGAGGAAGTAGAGGCAGTGAGTGCAGACTCGTCCTAAAAAAGGAAAATGAAGAGAAGGGCTGAGAACTGTTATTTGTTGGAGTAGTAAGGTCAAGGACGTTTTCTTTTGTCTTTTTTTTTAAGAAAAGATTTTATTTATTAGAGCCCGTGAGCACACACAAGCAGGAGGGAGGAGCGGAGGGAGAGGGACAAGCAGACTCCCCACTGAGCAGGGAGCCCGATGACGTGGGGCTTGATCCCAGGACCCCGAGATCATGACCCGAGCCAAAGGGAGACTCTTAACCGACTGAGCCCCCCAGGTGCCCCTGGTCAAAGACATTTTCTTGATAGTTGAGTATGTTTGTCAGGAAAGGGGGCGCTGAACTGAAAGGAAGGTATTTAGTGAGTGACACCCCAGAAAATGCTTTTCCAGATGCATCCAATCATAATTCTTAACTGTTGTTCTGTTCTTCACTGAACCCAATAAGAGTAAACATCATGTAGGTAAGAAGACCAAAGGACATTTTGGAGGTAAAGGTAATGATTGCAGATTTTTCCTGAAGTTATCAACACTATATGGTATTAACTAAATTTAAAAAAAAAGAAAGAAAGGAGGAGGAAGGAAGGAAACAGAAAAATAAATCATACAGAAATAGTTTGACTTTTTTTAAAAAAAAGATTTTATTGATTTATTTGAGTGAGAGAGAGAAAGCATGAGCAGGGGGAGCAGCAAAGGGAGGGAAAAGCAGACTCCCTACTGAGCACAGAGCCTGATGGGTCCTGAGTATCATGACCTGAGCCGAAGTCAACCACTTAACCAACTGAGCCACCCAGGCACCCCTGACTTTCTTTTTTTTTTTTTTTCTTTTAACGATTTTATTTTTTAAATAATCTCTACACCCAGTGTGGGACTGGAACTCACAGCCCTGAGATCAAGAGTCGCACACTCTTTGACTGAGCCAGCCAGGCGTCGCCCCCTAGTTTGACCTTGATGAGAGGTGATATAGGACAAACCAGTAATAATACATCAGTAGAAAATGGATTCTTAGAGTTCAAGAAACCTGGGTAGATGGACCAGTTTGCTGTTATTCTCTCTCTCTCTCTCTCTCTCTCTCACACACACACACACCCCATACCCCACCAGCCTTGGTCTACTGATGTATGAAGTGAAGGTACATGTCTTATAATGTGTTTTTGTTTGTTTTAGAATTAAATGAGATAAAGAGTAGCAGAGTGCCTGGCACGTAGCGGTGTTCTTTTACTACAGACTGTGGGAGGAACGTGCAGTAATGTAGGACTGTGGAAAAAACAGGTATTTTAAAAGAGGTTGCATTTGCCATATTTAAAATTTCAAAGAAGGTAACAATAAAGATTAGAAAGCAGGCTGCGTGGTTGAAAATTAGGAACGCAATAAAATTGGAAAAATTTTCTGTCAGAAAAAATTTAAGGAGGGCGCCTGGGTGGCTCAGTCGGTTAAGCGTCTGCCTTTGGTTCAAGTCATGATCCCAGGGTCCTGGGATGGAGCCCTGTGTCGTGTAGGGCTCCCTGCTCAGCGGGGAGTCTGCTTCTCCCTCTCCCTTTGCCCCTCCCCCTCCACCTGTGCTCAGTCTCTTGCTTTCTCTCTCCCAAATAAATAAATAAAACCTTTAAAAAAATTAAGGAATTGATATGCTTTATTTTATTTTTTTTTAAAAAGATTTTGTTTATTTATTTGACAGCATAGAAGGGGGAGAGGGAAAAGCAGGCTCCCCACCGAACAGGGAGCTCGATGTGGGGATCGATGCAGGGCTAGATGCAGGGCTTGATCCTGGGACCCTGGGATCACAAACTGAGCCAAAGGCAGACGTTTAACCATCTGAGTCATGCAGGTGCCCCGATATGCTTAATTTTATTATTTTTTTAGAGAGAGAGAGATGGTGCCACATACACTCGAGGGATGGGGAGAGGGAGAGAGAATCCTAAGCAGGCTCCACACTGAGCACAGTCTGACGTGGGGCTCCATCTTACGACCCTGAGACCGTGACCTGACCCAGAATCAAGAGTCGGACACTTAACTGACTGGACCACCCAGACATGATACGCATTTATATGTGAGCACATAGAAGGAGTTAACATATGGAATGTGTTAACTAATTTTATTTTGGTAATCATTTCACATATGTACATGTATTAAATCATAATGTTGTATACCTTAAACTTACACAGTGTCATGTGTCAATTATATCTCAGTAAAGCTGGGGGGGGAAGAAGAAAGCCATGTCCTGTATAAAATTGTTTGTATGTGCCAATTATGAGAATGTAAGGAGCTCTATATAGTTACTAGGATTGAATTTACTTTTTTTTTTTTTTTTTTAAGATTTTATTTATTTATTTGACAGAGATAGAGACAGCCAGCGAGAGAGGGAACACAAGCAGGGGGAGTGCGAGAGGAAGAAGCAGGCTCCTAGCGGAGGAGCCTGATGTGGGGCTCGATCCCAGAACGCTGGGATCACGCCCTGAGCTGAAGGCAGACGCTTAACCGCTGTGCCACCCAGGCGCCCCGGATTGAATTTACTTTTGAACAGGATAAACAGCTGGTATTATAATTTAATTGGATTCTTTTTCAGTAGGGATGTTTACATGGAAGACGATGATTTTAGTAGGGCTGAGAGAATCAACACTGGCCTGGCCATCCGTGCTCATACCAGACAACTTTAGGAGAGCAGGGAATAAGGGAAAGAGAAGGAAATTTAGTTCTAGCCACAGGGGAGAAGACCATTAGAAAAGTTGTATTTTAACTGGAAGAATGGGGGAATAAATCACGCCTTTCTGTCTTCACTATGTAGCAGACCCCAGAGGTGGCAGGTTAATATCAGTTTATTTTGCATCTAACTTCCGGTTAGGTTACAGTTCGCTGCTAAGAGATTTCATTTCCTTTAAGCGCACCAGTGGCTGAAATTTTCCATAACTGTGGATAACTCATACATTTAAATAGATTTATTCTAGTTTGACTTTTGATTACAAGTTCATAAACTGGACCAGGAGGAAATAGGGGTTGTTAATTAGCAAGAATGTTTGAAGAAAAATTGGAATGAAAAAAAAATATCTTTTTTGCCTTTAGTTGTGTTAAATTCGTGGTCGAAAAGGAGAGTCTTACTAATTACTAAGGAAAAGAAGCTCAGGCCTCTCTTAAGCTGATTTCATTGGCGTATCTAACAACATACATCCAGAAGAGTTAGTTAGTTTAGGTGCTAGGAGAGCATCTAGAATCTGGTTCAGTTGCGGCATTTTCTTGGGTGAAATTATTTTGGTCTGTAACACTGACAATGGAGGAAAAGCGAACTGTAAAGGAAATAGTTTGGTATAGGCAGTGGAGGCAAAGGAAGATTGGCTTATAGACAGGTTAGATTTTCAAGGCATCTGTTGGAACGAGTGGATGGAGTGGACGGAGTTGGAAGGGTGGGGGCCGGGCGAAGGCAGCGCGCCGCTCGAGGGGCAGATCCTAGTCAGACCTGTTCCCTGGCTCTTTGAGCAGTAGAGGGATGTAGGGGTGGCACAGGTCAGCCCTTAGGATCTTACTAGCTGTAGATGAGCCTTGCAGAGAGAGCTAGAGATAAAAGAGCCTAGTAAAGATGAGGTGGTTGGTCATTAGTGGCAGTGAGACTGGACATGATGTGAATGGAGTGAGAGATTCGGCAGCAGTTTGAGTGGGTGGGCTCACCGCTTGGGGCCGAACAGGAGGGGCCGGAGTGGGGGCCACTGTGGGTTTGGAGAGAAGGCCGTGATAGTAGTTAACGTACTTCACTGCTTGCAAAGTCCTTTCGTACTAACTGGTTCACATGATACAACAGCTCGACAGAGTAGGTGCTGTGTGCGTTTCGCAGGTGAGGGGCCAAGGCTCAAAGACAGGAGCCCCGTGGTTCTCAGTTCTGGCTGCACAGTAGAATTATGTGGGAGAGCTTTTAAAGATACTGAGGCGTGGGGCATCTGGGTGGCTGAGGGTTAAGTGTCCCACTTGTCTCACTTTTGATTTCGGCTCAGGTCGTGATCTCTGGGTGCTGAGACCGAGCCCCAGGCTCCGGGCTCAGTGCCAGTCTGCTTGGGATTCTCTCTTCCTCTGCCCCTCCCCCGCGCGCATTCGCGTTCTCTTTCTCTAAAAATAAATAAATAAAATCTTTAAAAAAAGAAAGAAATACTGAGGCCTGGGCCTCACCCAGTGATTGTGCAATTGTTCTGAGGCGCCACTATTCACGCTCCCCTAGGGATTCTGATGTGTAGCCAGGGTTGGGAACCATACGGTTAAATGTCCGAGGCCATGGAGCCCGTATGTGGCAGAGACAAAACCTGAAACCTGGTCTTTTGTCTCCAGGCCCCAGGTTTTCCTTTTTTTTTTTTCCTCCCACCCCACCTACCCCCACAGTTTTCTTTCCTCATTACATTCTCTACCTTTCATCTGATGTTTCTCTCCAAACCCAGTCCTCAGAGCCCTGTGCTGGAGGTCCCGGTGGTGGCAATGGCAGGACCCAGTCTGGTTTTCACACCGTTTTAATTCCTGCTCCATTTCTGGGGAACAGGGAGCTGGTGGTAATCATTCCTCTGGGCCTTTACATATGTTACTTCTTACGCCTGTCTTGCACCCCTTCCTCCCCCAGTTTCTCGTCCTTCAGGCTTCGTGAAGGCAGTGTGTCTCCGCAAGCCTGTGTTAGTTAGGGTTTCTAGGCTACGGAAACGGACTCTGGCCAACTTTGTTTTGTTTCTTTTTAAGTAGTGTTTTGGAAGGATAGTGGATAGAGAGTTGAACACAACGAAAAGAAAGGTTCAAAAACTGGGTCACACCAAGTTCAAGAACTAGGGCAGCTTTGGGGGTTTCAGGAAGAGGGACGGAGGATCTTCTCTGCAGGACAGCTCGTCGTCTTCGCTCCCGCTGTCTTCTGTCCCTGCTTGTCTCTCCCCCAAAATCAGTTCCTGTACAGAGACTCTGGTATAGAACAGGTTACTGCCCCCCTGGTCAGGGAGCATGGGTCCTGCGAATAGTAGCCCCACAGGCACCCCTCCGAGCTCAGGAAGGGCAGTTCCCCTGTGGCGGCAATGCTGGGCAGACCCGAGCGAGTTACTCACTACAAAGCCTTGGCCGGCAGCTTTCTCTCCCTGCAAGTCTGAGCTCGGGTGCGGGCGCTCGGAGCCCTCTGCCCGCCCTGTAGTCCACACGCCTGTCCCTCAGCACGCGGAGGCGGCAGGAGGGAGGGCAGCGTTCCCACACACAGTAGGCTCTCCGTAAGTGCAGTGAATGGCATTCCAGACTAAAGGTGGAAATCACAAACTTGGAGTCTACTCCTTTTCCAAGAGCTGGCCCTCCCGTGTTGTTTCTGGAGCCTCTGCCTTGCCCACCGCCTCCTCTCGCACTTGACTGTTTCTCGTCTCCTAAGGTTATTGCTGGCTTCAACCGCCTTCGGCAGGAGCAGCGGGGCCTGGCATCCAAAGCAGCTGAGCTGGAGATGGAGTTGAATGAGCACAGGTGAGGAGGTTGGGGAGCAGCAAACGGTGGGGGTTGGCCAGGCCGTTTTGTGCAGGACGGGTGCGGTGGGGTGGGGCCGAACCCTCAGCTCCGCCTGTCGTCCTGCCGCAGCCTCGTGATCGACACCCTGAAGGAGGTCGATGAGGCCCGCAAGTGCTACCGCATGGTTGGAGGCGTGCTGGTGGAGCGGACGGTCAAAGAGGTGCTGCCTGCCCTGGAGAACAACAAGGAGCAGGTGAGCAGGAATGCCCGAGAAGCGCTGGGCAGCCAAGGGGTGCGGGAGGGGAGCCGACATGTCGGGGACGTGGTGTAGGCAAGTGGGTAGGAACCCATGTTGAAGACAGCATAAAAAGCCTGTTAGCCTGTGCTGCTTATGCTAAGTCTAGACTCAGGCAGGAGTCGTTGCGGGCTGTCAGGCCTTTTCCCTGCGCTCTGTGACCTGGCTGATCTGGGGGAGAGGCGGTGGGGAGAGCTGTGTTTCTCACAGTGTAGTCCATGGATCCCTGCATCCGGGTTACCCGGAGGACTGATTTAAAAAGCAGTTTCCTGGACCCAGGAGGTGGGGCCTGTGAGTGGCTTTTTTTTTTTTTTTTAAAGTAATTTCGGCGCCCAGCGTGGGGCTTGAACCCACAACCCCGAGATCAAGAGTCGCATGCTCTACCAGCTGAGCTGGCCAGGCACCCTGTGGAGTAGCATTTTAGAAACAAACAGCCCACGCGTGGTTCTTATGTGCATTAAAGTTTCTAAATCACTGTGCTTGAGAAAGGCATACTCTTAGTGTCCGGGCTCTCATATCAGTACTTGGTGAGGCTGGAGGTGCCATCCCTCCGTCACCTCCCCCAGTCAGAGTCCATACCAGGCAGGGGAAGGGAGTCCTGAAATCCTCATCTAATCCCTGTCTCTTGCCCTCCAGATACAGAAGATCATTGAGACACTCACACAGCAGCTTCAGGCAAAGGGAAGAGAATTAAATGAATTCCGGGAAAAGCACAACATTCGCCTCATGGGGGAAGATGAGAAGCCAGCAGCCAAGGAGAACTCGGAAGGGGCTGGGGCTAAGTCCAGCTCAGCCGGAGTGTTGGTCTCCTAGGGATCAAGGCCTTTGCATTTTTTTTTCTACCCTGACTCCCACTTCTTCTAATTTCTCTTTATTGTTATTATTATTATTTTCTCTGCTCTTGTAATATTTTTTTGTTAATTAAATGTTTTGGTCAGAATGCTTAGCTCTAGCCTGAAGCTTTCTTCCAGTATTAGGGGTGGGATCTGCATGAGGCGTGGAAAGCCTATGACTGGTGGGTTTGGTTCCATCAGGCTAATGGCTCACGATATCAGAGGAGGTCCCATATTTTATCCTTTCCCTTGCAAATAAAAATGTGGCTACTTGTTGACTGCCCTCCCCCAAAAAAGATTGACAGACAAATGTTGACTCTTAGATTGAAATTTAATCAGCGCTTGAAATGAGGCGGATAGCTCTGGTGGTAGTGTGCTGTGAATCTGTAGCAGAACAGAGGCCGGGCACTGTGTCTTGAACTACGCTTTAGATAAATAGGTCCAGGATGCAGACCTGTGGACTAGGTGTCCTGCCATCCTCACCAAAACCCCCAACCAGGTAAAGCTGATCGTTCCAAAGGCAGGTGCGATGGCCCACGCGTTTCAGCCCATGGTCTGCACAGGGGAAGTGGAACCACAAAGAAGGGGACTTGCCTGTTGGGTAAGAAAGTGCTCATGGAGGCAGTAGCATTTTGGCTCCGTGGGGCTTCCGCTCCTCACAAGACCAAAGGTTTGCCCTTTCTTTTCTCCTCACTTGGTTGGGGGCCTCTTCACAGTTTACTAGTCTGTGTATTCCTTTAACTTGGCAATTAATTTTTGCCCCTCCCTACCCCATCACTGCATCCTCTTTCTGCGACTGCAGGTTCTTCCGTCTTCCCCCCTGCTCCCCCCCTTCTCCCCTCCTCAGCCAGCCAGCCCTCACGGGTATCATAGATGTAGAGGTCATTGCAGATGGTGTCTCTGGCTCTGGTCAGAGTTTCTCCACCAAACAGCACAGCGAAGGGCCCCACCACAGAACATGAGTGATGCCGCAGTCCCCGAGGCCCCTGCCGGGACCCCTGCCCAGTGCTCACAAGCCTGGCAAGCTGTTCCATCAAACGGGGGGCAGCAGGTGGTTCCTCCTTCGGGGAGAAAGAAGGGGTTGGCTGGAGGGATTTGGGCCTCACCATTTTAGCCCCCTTCCACCCTCAGCAAGATGTGAGCAGATAATACCTTAATCTTCCCCTGACTCCAATGCCCAGCTACTTCTGGTTCAGGCGAGTTGCAACCCCCAAAGAGCAGCAGCTGGTGAGCTGGGTGGGGCCCCGCAGTCTGGAGCAGGGCCGCGCAGTGCCCCGAGCGGGAGGCTGTGTGGCAGCCCTCTTCCTTATAGCTGTGGGTATGCACAAGTCCGGGCCTGAGTTGGGTTTTCCGGAGAACAGAAGTGCGGTACTGCCTGTTCCCCAGCCCCTTTTGTGGCGAGCACAGAAAGGAGGCAGGGACTGTACCGCGGGCGGAGGAGAAGGAGGGGGATACCAGCAGAGAGCGCGCGGCGCTCACCACGGTGGCTGCCGGGGAAGGAGGGTCAGGACGTGGACAGGGTGCCCGCGGTTCTGCTGAGCCTTCGCTTTTCTAGAGCACAGGTGAAGGAAGGGTGAGACGTTTGGGGCAGGGGGTGCCATACCAGTACGTGCGGGCGCCGGGGTCCAGCCTCAGCGTGTAGATGCTTCCGTAGCGACGCTGAGTGCGGGTCCCGCCCTCCCGGCCTGCCACCCGCAGCTCTCGGTCCGAGACGCGGGTACAGGTGTGGCTGCTGAGGCCGGCGGGGGGGCGGCTGCCGGGGGCCGCGCTCCACGCCTCCCACGCCCCGCGCTCGGTGTCCAGGGCGGCCACCGTGGCCAAGCGGCGCGACCCGTCCCAGCCGCCCACCACGCAGAGCCAGCGTCCGGCCACAGGCGCCGCGTCGTGGTGACTGCGCCGCGGGCCGCCCCGGGCGCCCATTTGCACGGCCTGGCCCGCGGCCGGGTCGAAGACTACCGTGTCGCCGCTCGGCTCTGTCGCCCCTCCAGCCCGGAGGCCCCCCACCAGGTAGAAGCGGCCCCGAAGCTCAGTGCAGGAGTGGAAGGCCCGCGCCAGGAGCGCGTCCCGAGCCACTGGCCGCCAGGTCCAGCCCGCGCCCCCCGGGGGCCCCGCCAGCGCCATGTCACCCCCACCCCCCACCCCATTCCCGGAACCGCCGGGGTCCCTGCCTCCAGCCGCCGCCGCCGCACCACCGGCAGCACGACCGCTGCAAAGTGAAGGTCGCAAAGCACCGGTTACCGTGGAGACAGGAGACCTGGGTAGCTGCCGGAATGGTCACCGTGGTGACGGCATCTGGACGAGGGCCAGCAGAATCCTGAAAGACTGTTAACCTCAGAAGTCACAGGGCAGCCAGGTCCCCCGAAGGACCCGTTATCAAAGCTGCGAGCTGATTTGAGGTGCAAGTGTGGCTCTGCTGCGGCAGGAGGGACACCCGTTTCCAATTCCATCTGCCCTCCCCAGCGATGAGTCAGAGGGGAGGCCGTGAACGGCCGGAGCACTGGGCTGGGAGTCAGGAGACTTGGGTTCTGGTCCCATCCGTGCCGCTGACTCTCAAGGGGAGTCTCTCTAGGCCTCCTCAGCTTTCTCATTTATGAACTGTGCGGTGGGCTTTATGTGTTGGGTGTTTTTCAGAAGACGTTCCCAGCTGGAGCCTCGAAGGTCCTGGGATCTGCTGGGAGCGTCCTTTCTGCTCTGGCCACTAGAGGGTGGTAGAGCCCGCCTCTCAGGGCACACCATCATTGTGTGTGTGTGGTTGGGTTGGGGGTGAGGGGAAATGCTTAAGCCTTGGAGAACGTTTCACTACGGAGTCCTGGGAAGAGTAATTCGTTATTTCAGCTCGCCTCTTAGTCTCATACGGTGTAAGGAAACTGAGGTACGGTGGCATCTGGTACTGGAGATGAAGGGCAGGGAGTTTCACCGATAAGATCCAGGACAGAAGCTGCCCAGCCTAAGAAGCCGGATGGGGGTGTAGTAGGTGGAGGGAGAACTACAGGGTCCCGCCCCTCCCTGGTATCTCCCTTTTATTCAAGCCAAGTCCCTGTGCCTCTTCCCAACTCTGTCCCTCCAGGACCCAGTGAAGAACGAAGAGGCCCAGATCCAAGCTGACTAATTTCAGCTACAGGAGGAAATGCAGACAGATTTCTACTCCCAACACAGCTGGGGGGGGGGGGGGTTCGGGACAGAAACAGGACATGTGTCCCCAGTGCCAGGCTGCAAATGGGAGGGATGGCTGCTGCTTTTGCCTTTGGTTTCTACACATCAGCTCATTCCCCATCATGCCCCAGGAATGCAGGCATAGAGAGTGACCAGGCCGCCGTGGGGACGGACATGTAATTCCGGGGTCTGATAGCACAGGCCCCCTGACCCTAACTTTTGGTCCTCAGAGTAAACAGCATGGAGAGAGTACGGGCAGGAAGGCACAGAGAGACCTGTTTCCCACTTGCTCCTGAAGCCGAGACCCAGTAAGAACTTTGACAGTCTCTGCCCACTTATTTCCAGCTTTCCTGGGGTCTAACAGAGAGGATCTTGGTTTTCCCAGATCATGGTAACATGGTAACAAAACCTCATGGTAAAAAATCACCAACTTTTTTTTTTTTTTTAAGATTTATTTATTTGAGAGAGAGAGCACGAGTGGGAGGAGGGGCAGAGGGCGAGGGAGAGAGAGAATCTGAAGCAGACCCCTCACTGAGCGTAGAGCCAGACGTGGGCCTCCATCTCATGACCTTCTGATCATGACCTGAGCCCAAACCAAGACAAGAGTCAGACGCTTAACCGACTGAGCCTCCCAGGTGCCCCCCAAATCACTAACTTCTATCTAATGTCCCTGACTGAAGTCTGAAAGCCAGCCTTCTCATAGACTTCTCTGACCAGCTCGCCTCCTAACAGCTGGACTCAGGTCTGTCACACTCCTAGGATTTAGGCAAGGAGTTGCGTGGGGGGGTGGCCCTTGGTGGCCTATATGCCCTTTTTGCCAGACTCATTTTCTTTCTTTTTTTTTCCCCCAAAGCTTTTATTTTTCAAAGTAACCTCTACACCCAGCATGGGGCTCGAACCCACCACCTGAGATCGAGTCACGTGCTCTGCTGACTGAGCCAGCCAGGCGCCCTGGGACAGACTCATTTTCTGCCTCTCCTGGGTAGAACAGGGAACTGCCCAGCCCAGGGGCCTTTCCAGCTTCTCTCTCACAGCTGGGTGTTCCTTCTCCCAGCTTCCACTCTGACTCTGCGTCCTCAGCTGTTCGCATTTCCCTTGGACATCGAGCCTGGACCTCACACGCTCCTTGGCCATCCCCCCTCCAGTCCCATCTAGTAGCTAGAGGCGTTTATCAGTTACATAGACCCAGGCGAGGAGCTGCTCGGGACTCCTACCTCCTCTGGCTAGTTGGAATCAAGCCCATATCTTGGAAGAGGCAGAAAAGAATCCAGGGAAAGAGAGAGAGAGAGAGAGAGAGAAGAACAAGACAAAAAAAGAAAGAAAAGCCAGTCTGCCTTGGCATGACATGTACTTTATACCCCAGAGCACCATTTAAAGTGGTCTGCGGATGGCCCTGTCTGTGCTCCAGAAACTAAGGGACATGAAGATAAAGTGAAGGGTAGACCTGAAAGGGGACTGTGTGAGAACAGGAGAAGGGCAGCCGGAAGGGCTGCTGCTAATATCCAGGGAGAACCTCTGTGGGGGGGCGGGGGGGGCGTTGGTGGCAGAGCATCCTGAAAGTCTCCCAGTCCTGACAGGGTCCTCTGAGTTTGGCCTCAGGTGGCCATTTCCGGTGAGCGAGCGTGCCTACAGCCCAGGTTCCCAGTCTCAGATGTCCGTCCCAGCCCCAGATCGATATCTGCTCTCTCAACCCTTCACAGAACTCTTGCTCTGTTTTCTCCTCCCCTTAACTTCACTCTGACCCCGGAGCCATCCTGGTTCTCAGTCCTGTCTCCAGACTTCCTCCATCCCCTCTGCCTGCGGCCCCCAGGGTTTTCCCACCCTCTCGGCTCCTCCTGTGTTGTCCTCTGACCTGCGTTTTCCCCCAGCTCGTTCTGGCCAGTGGACTGCCTGGCCCCGTGCCTTCCTGGCCCTAATTCTGGCTCTTTGCTCTTAGTTCAGCCAGAATAAGGACATGGGGGAGCAGGACGGAGGAATGGCCGGGAAAAGAGACGGCCAGAGGCCAGATCTTGAGAGCTGTCCGATTGAGACGTGAGCGGGAAGGAGTGTGGGAGAAAGGCGGAACTGTGAGCGGACGGGGTGGAGGGGAGAGGCGTCAGGCGGGCTGGAGAGCGGTGGGGAGGTGGGCTGAGGATGGGGAAAAACTCGAATTGTTGAGGGACTTGGTGATACTGAGTGGAAAACGTCATCGGGTCCACATTGGGTGGTTGAAATTGAGAGCAGGAGAGGAAAGTAGGCGGAAGGGGCAGCCGTGGGCAAGGAGGCGTTCAGAAATTTCTCTTTGGGTCTGTGTTTCAGACTTTGTCTCAGCTTCTCCGCCTCTCTGAATTACGCCTCACCGTTCCTCCGTGCGTGTCTATTCTGCCCCCTGCTCCTTTCTTCTTCCACGCGTCTGCCTGTCTCCCTGAGCCCTGAGATCTGTCTCACCAGGTCTACTTTTGTGTTTCTCTCTCTGAGTCTGCCCTTCTTTCTCTCCCTGTCCTGCTGGACAGAGCCAACCATCTGACTGTCCTGCAAGGAGCCTTGGAACCTTCCAGGAGGGGCCAGGCTTCTCCCCTTTGGCTGTGTTGTAGACGGTAGTCGGTCCCCGGGCACAGTCCTGCGGTGTCGGTTCCTCATGAGGACCTGAGTCAGCTTCAGTGTATGGGCCCTTTCCAGGGAGTAGGATTTCCCCACCGAAGACCTTAGAGCACGGAGGCCTGGGGCCAGGGAGGCTGGCAGGGGGAGTTAGACTCGCCACTGCTCCTCTACCCTTTCCTTCTAGTTCATGGACCAGGGCTTCCCTGATCTTGGAAACTATCACAGGAAGGAACTCTTGCTCTGTTTCTTGCTCCCTAGCCCTTTTTTTTATGCCACTTCTAGAATTGAAGGAGAAACAGGTTCAAAAAGGCTTTAAGGTGATGCTGGAGGGCAGCGCCTAGGGCTGCCTGCAAGGAAGGCCTGCAGTGCCTCTTGGGGTGGGTGTGGAGAGATGCTCAGGAGGGGGTCAGGGGCCTGCCCTGCTCGGCTTGCACCCCTGCTCCTGACACAGACGGGGACTTCTCCCAGCCTCGCTGTCCGTGGGGCTGCAGACTGAGGCGGGATAGGGGCCCAGTCTCCCAAGCACGGTGGGAGCCAGTTGTGCTGCAGCAGGGCCTTGGGGGCTGTCTCGGAACTGGAAGACTGGGCTCCTGCTTCCTGGGGCCCCTCGGCCCGGGCCCCTCTACAGCGGCACCACGTGCTGGCGAGGGGAACAGAGCCGCAGGTCCGAGGGGGCCTGGGTCTTGGAGAGGAGAGGAGGAGGGAGCTTGGGTTTATGAGACGGACGGGCGAATGTTCCCTGGCCACACGGAGGGCAGATATGCCAGCATACTTCAAAAGAAAATCTGACCTCAAATTACGGGAGTCCCCAGTCCCCCACCCCCGTGTCGCTCTCCCCCTCATGTCTTCTCAGCTTCTGCCCCCTCCTCTCAGGTCTCCCCTCAGGGAACGCTTGCCTTTCCCCTCAGGGCCTTCCCCACTCTTGCCGAGGCTCCCAGCCCTTCCAGGCTTCCCACAGCCCTGGGCCTCCTGGTCTCCTGGCCTCCACAGCTGTCCTGCTACCCCCACTGCGTGGTCCCAGGTTGAGGCTTCATTTAGGGCCTCAGCAGGCTTTCTTTCCCCTGGGGCAGCTGAGTGGGGCGGCGGGTGACAGGGGCTCAGGCTGATGGCCAGGAAGTGGCTGTCTTTGTTTGGCAGAGGGCACCACACTCCCGGCATCCAAGGTGAATGTTTGGACGGCACGAGAAGCTCCAAAGGCGGCTGCTTCCGGAAGGCGCCTGGGGCTCTGCGGGCTCTGCGGGCCCCTGGGGCTGCAGGTGGGCTTCCTGGGAGGAGCAGGCGCCTTCTGTGGTTGGGACAGAGACTGGGAGAAGGCAGGGGGCACAGCTTGGGGTCCTCACCAGAATCTATTCTCTTACCAAGCCCCAGGACCCTGCCTGCCTTTGCTCTTACTCCTCTTCGCTGCTTTATCTCCTGCTGCCACTGTCATCGCTTGGAAGACTCTGATTTCCATGGGGGCTCCCACTTTTGTCCTAGACCTGCCACAGTCTATTTCTGGAGCCTTCTAAAAGTGCCAGCCCATCCAGAGACACAGGGCCAAAGAATAAAGGCATCTGTCTCTGGTCCCTGAGTTCATGGTCATGTGTTTGCAGATGCCCGGGGAGCCCATGGGGTGACAGCAAGGAGGAGGGGATTCTGCACCCAACGGCCTTCTGAGGAACGGGGCCCACACATGCCTTTTGCTGAGCCATCTCCCCCGCTGGGTCACTCCAGCTGTAGACCTCTTTAGGAACAAGCAACTCCAGCCCCCTGAGCTCCGGGGGATGTCGGGAGGCAACCAGGAAGTGTGGTTGTCGTGAAGGAGTGGGGCAGGCGACTGGGTGTCACTGGGCCTGCAGCACGGGGAGATAGGAACAGCACAGCACGTGTCAGATGGAAGCTTCAGATGGAATCTCTTAGAAAACAGGATGCCGCCGTCCTAATATTGGGCACAGGGACGCTCCAGCCACAGGGGGCAAAGGTATTTTTCAGTGGAGGAAAAGCTGCTGGAACCCATTCTCTCTTTGGGGAGCTCTGGATGTGGGGGGCACCTTGGGAAGGAGCAGAAGTGAGCTTTAAGCTTCTACCTGAAACAGCCTTGGGTCTGGGGGCTAGCATCAAATCCCATATCAGCAATCTCCTACCATAATGTCCATCAGCACCCCCTTTCTGTACAAACTGTAGAAACCGAGGCAACGAGTGGATCAGAAATAGCTTCCTGACACACAGAGACCCAAAGCTGGGTAGACAGGGGTCGCAGAGATTTTGTCCACACTCAGGCTTCTACCTAGTTCTACTCTGATTTATAACCCACTCTTTTTTTTTTTTTAAGATTTTTAAAATTATTATTTATTTATTTGACAGAGATAGAGACAGCCAGTGAGAGAGGGAACACAAGCAGGGGGAGTGGGAGAGGAAGAAGCAGGCTCCTAGCGGAGGAGCCTGATGTGGGGCTTGATCCCATAACACCGGGATCACGCCCTGAGCCGAAGGCAGACGCTTAACCGCTGTGCCACCCAGGCGCCCCAGCACCCCCTTTCTGTACAAACTGTAGAAACCGAGGGGCTCGATCCCATAACACCGGGATCACGCCCTGAGCCGAAGGCAGAGGCTCAACTGCTGTGCCACCCAGGCGCCCCTTATAACCCACTATTATCTCTCCCAAAGCTCAAGGGTCTCCTCCACCCCCGGCCCCAGGCCTCTGCCTCTGGGCTCCTGCTTCCTGGGATCTCTGACCGGGGATCTCACTGCAAATAGGGATATTACTCATTAAGGAGCTCTCTGATTTACTCCTACCCCAACCCATCCTCCTGCACCCCCCCCACCCAGCCCTTCCCCCGCCTTGACCAGCTCCTCCTCCCCCTCACTCAGTCTGACCCTCACTCTCACTCTTCTCGCCACCCCACCCCACCCATCCTTGTCCCTCCCTGACTCATCTCCAAGTCCCATTGACACAAACAAAAATTTCAGCACAACCCACTCCAACCGGTTCGGCTTAGGTGTGCAGCCTGCCATGGGGACAGAGGTGAGTTGTAAGCAGATGCCTGGACACATGCCGATTGTGAACATCTGCAGTTGTGCTCGCAGGAACAGCCCCGGGTCTGGACGCGGCGGGTGCTCAGAGACACGAAGGGAACACAAGCTGGTGGGACACGGCGTCCTGTCGTTCCTATTTCCCACCTCTCTTAACCGAGGGCTCACCGACGGCAGGGACTGTGTGTTAGGTGTCCCTGTCCCCTCCCTGGAGCCTGCCACAAAGTGGGGCTCACTAAGTGTGAGTAAACTAAGGCAGGTGGGCAGGCACGGTGGTGGCGCTCAGACAGGTACACACACTCAAGATGCCACCTGGGCTTGAACTGTTCCCATTCGTAGGGCCCAGAATTTGGGTGGGAGGAGGGCAGCTAGTGAGGCACGAGGGGAGTGGGGGTTCAATGAGGAAAGAACAGAACGCAGGAAACCGGGCACTGGTCTAGAAGGTCTTCCCCAGCCAGGATTTTCTTCCAGCCCAGCCCTGGAATCTGCCTTCCCCCAGGCCTCGTCCCAGAGGAGGGGAGGAAAGGCCTAAGTGTGAGGACCTGTTCCCCCAAGAGCATTGCCCTCGTGAGACGCACAAGGGTGAGGACACAGGGCAGAGAGCAACTTGGAGATGGATATTTGTTAGATGAGGGAGGGCCAGACTCCTACCACAAGCCAAGGCCAGGAGTGGCTGCCTGGCCTGACTATACTGGGTGTATTCTGGCTTAACAACAGCTCTGACAAGTCCCGCCTCCCCTTAGTCCTCCGTATGGCCGGAGTAGGGGTGAGTGATGGAGGGGCTCACAGACTTGCTGGCCGGTGGCACTGTGGAGGGGTGGGGGTATACCGTGAATGGGAAGGTGGATGGGATACAGGAGCTGGATGCCCACCCTGTGACCTAACTGCTCTCCCACCCCCATGCCTCAGTTTCTCCTCCAGTTTCCTGGACCAGGAGGGGTGAATCCGTGGGAAGGAAAGGAGCTCCTCTGAAACCATGCGATAGGATCCAAGGTGTGATAATTATAATTATAACACAGGATGCTCCCCCCCATCCCCCCTGGCCCTACTCCACCCCTGCCACAGAGGATCTCAAAGCGGCATCGGGGTGAGGCTGCTCCTTTGGCACAGGCGGGGACCTGCGTCCTGAGGAGGGGAAGGGGTTTGCCAAGGTGGAGGTGGAGAAAACTGAGGGGTTTGGGCATCTGGCCTGGGCCTGGAGGCCACCCCTGACCTGCTGGAAATAGCCCTCGAAGAAGAGGTCACTAGCATGGTCACTGCTGACAGCTGGACCTAGACCAGCGTGGGGGTCATGGTCCAGAGGTGGGGCAAGAGTCCAGGTGACGGCCCAGGGCCAGGAGAGTCGGGATCTCCCCTTTACTGACCCTCCTGGGCCACCCCTTCCATGCTGACGTCCATTCACTCACCAATTCACGCCTTCGACAAAACTGTGCTCAGTGCCCACTCAGTGCTGCGAGCTGACCTAGCAGGGGTGACGGAGACGAGGTCATAAAACAATCCTGGCGTTTCGGCTCTGGTCCCGTCCCTCAGCTTCACATTTGCTGAGTCCCTGGCACACAGCAGGCTCCGGTCCATGCTTCGTGAACTGAAGCTTACATTTAGTTAAGGAGATAAGATGTGCACAAATTATGGGTACACAAGCTATAATAAAGGGACTAGCAGAGGCTGGGGGAGAACAGAGGGAGATTCATTTTGGGTGGGAGGAGCTGAGAAAGCTTCGTGGAAGATGTGGCATTTGAGGTCAGCTTTGAAAGATGAATACGATTTTGACAGAGTTGGGGGGTGTGGGCTGTGGGGTGTGGGAAATAGTCCTCACGAGATGACCCTCCCTTACTGCTCTCGAGTCCTTCCTGCCCCCGGCCAGACAAAAGGGTCCTGCTGCCAAGCTTAACCTGTATTTTCTTTTCTCATGTTTCATTCCATATTTAGCTGTTTTATTTAGCCCCAGTCTGTCTGTGAGCTTGTCCCTCCCCTTCCCCCAGTTTTCAGGGAGTTCAGAGCCTGCCCCCTTCCTCTGTCTGTCCCAGATTGGCCAGTAAGGTTTTGTGTGACTTGGGGAGACATTTTATGCACGTGGTCTTACGAGTGTGAGTATACTTACAAGGATACAGGGACAGAGTGTTTGAAATGAAGATTATCTTTGCAAAGTCCAGACATGTGCTCTCATCCTGTGACCATGGGATAAAAAGATAAAAGGAACCATGGAGAGTTGTGCTGATGCACTTTTGGGACTCCTGGCCAGGTAACAGGGAGGTGCTGAAGCTGAGAGAGGGTCCCACGAGGGAGGCCAGGAATCCGCGGGGCTAATTTCTCGGTCAGTCCTTAAGCTTCTCCTATAGACGGTGGGATACAGGAGGGTGTCCCTTAAGCTCCTTTGCTGGGGTCATTGAACTAGATTCCTGTCTCAGGGATGGAGATGTCCGAGCAAACCGTGTTACTGTCAAAGCTGTGTGTCCTCCAGCAAGCCCGTTCCCCTCTCTGAGCCTCTCTTCTCGTCTGAAGAATGAGGTCTATGGGGCAGTACTGTACTTCTCAGTTCTGCTCTTCTCTGATTCTCAGCTTCAAAGCCGAGCCCCTCCAGGAGATTGGGGAACTTGGCAAGGCCCTGGGGAGGCAGCAAGGCTGGCTGGGGTGTGGGATACTTGGGTTCCTTTCCACCTACAAGGGCCTTGCCCCTGTTCCTCCTGGCCCGGTGCCTCCCACTTTGAGCCACCCTGGGCCTTCTTCTACCCCGCCCCCCAGCACCTTGCCTCTCCCTTCCCAACGCCTTCCATGCTGCCAGGTAAAGCCTGCAGCTGACGATGGGATCCCCCCGCCAGGTCCTTCCCTCCTTCCCTCCCTCCCTGGCGCCCATCAGCCAGCCCAGGCCGTGGGGGCGGTGGCTGCTGAGTCTCCGTGCCAGGCCCAACCCCCGGAGACGCACCTGTTCTGACCTGCTGAGCAGGTTCCCAGGTTTCTGCCGTCGTTGTTGGCCACAGCGTGGGAAGCAGCTCTGGGGGAGCTCGGAGCTCCCGACCACGGCTTTTTGGGGGTAGCTCTAGCTGGGTGGGCAGAGCGGGCCTGGGTCCCCTAGCAGAGACCGCAGAGGGACAGGCAGGGGTGGCCGTGCCTGAGGACTCCGTGATCTCCCGCCTCTTGGGTCGGTGCCCTCTCCAGCTCTAGAGCCGGCTCCCAGGGAGAACTCGGTGGAACTTCAGAAACACTGGGCAGCTCTGCCTTCCGACCGATGCCCCTGTCCCTGGGAGCCGAGATGTGGGGGCCCGAGGCCCTGCTGCTGCTGCTGCTGCTGGCATCATTTACAGGTAGGACTTGCCTGAACCATCAGGACCCTTGCTTCTGAGGCCAAGCCAGCACACACACATACACACGCACACACATATACACACGCACGCACGCGCGCGTGCACACACACGCACTGACACGCACACACATAAACATTCTCTTTCCCTTGACTCTGGACCTAGGAACCGATCTCTCTCTCCCACCCCTGCTGCCCGTAGTGCCCCCAGAAGAGCCGGGGTCACTCTTCCGCTTCGTGCCCTCTTTCAGCCCCAGGCTGTGTCACTATGTCTGGGGTCCCCGACCACACCTGCCACAGCCTTGCCTAAGCCACAGCTGCCTCTGGGGGAAAAGACATGCTGACCCTGGGGAAGGTGAGCAGGGGGTGGAGCAGGTGGGTACCCTCTCACCCCAGGGCTTCCTGGAGGCTCCTTCGCCACCCCCCAGGCTCCAAAACTGCTGACCGGCCCTGGGCTGACTCAGGGCTGAGCTGGTTTTAGCAGCCATCAGGGTGCAGGAAGCCTGATGCCCAGACAGCGGACGGGGCATTCCTGTTTCCTCCTCCCCTCTCCGTGATGTCCTAGAGTACCTACCGAGACTCGAGCACCTGCTGGGAAAACACTGGAGAGGCGGAAACTCCTTCACGCTGGCCCCTCTTCTTCCCTGGGCACACTATTAAGTGGTCAGGTGGGCGTGATACTTAGATGAGTGGGGGTCTAGGGTAGGGTAACTTCTCCATAGGGTGTGGCCTCCTTTTCTTTATTCCGTCCCTTATTTTCTCAACTAGATGCCTTATGTCACTCTTGCCTAATGCGTATAAATTACAGGAATTTATAATCTTCGGAGTGGGGGAAAGAGAGAGAGAGAGAGAGAGTGTGTGTGTGTGTGTGTGTGTGTGTGTGTGTGTGTCTATGCCTGTGTGTGCACAGTGAGAGCACAGTGGGATTCCCTAGGCTGTTTCCAGGGTAATGAGTGACTGAGGAATCTTTGTCCTTGGAAGACAGAGCCCTATCTGGATCGGCCCAGGTGCAGTTGCAAGGGGGTCTCCTGTCCAGCATCGCCCAGGACTGATTCCCCTCTCTGTCCCCAGCTGAAGCTGTGCGGAGAATGGGGCAGAGATGTGTGGGTGGGTGGGCACTGCTCTTGCTCTGATCCCACAGCGGGAAGGATGGAAGGGTCGTGGGCCAGTCTCCAATCACAGGATACCAAGCTCCAGCCCCTGCCTCCCACCCCTGTCTCAATTTCTATTTTCCAGACAACCCTCCTCACTTGCTCCGGCCCCGAGGGTGGGGTCTGGTCCCTGGGGCCAGGGAACTTGGCAGCCACTTTTCTGTGGGATCTACCCACCCCTGAAGAATGGAGCCCTGGGGTCTCAGAACATGGAAGGGGTCAGAGAGGCCACTGCTCTAACTGCCTCATTTTACAGGCGGAAAAACTGAGAGAGATAGGTAGGCAAGTGACATCTTAAGGTTACTCCATGTTGGGGGCACCTGGGTGGCTCAGTTGGTTAAGCGTCAGACTCTTGATTTCAGCTCAGATCATGATCTCAGGGTCGTGAGATCAAGGCCCGCGTTGACTCTGCATTGGGATCACACTGGGCATAGAGTCTGCTTAAGACTCTCTCCCTCTCTCTCTCTCTTTTTCTCTCGCTCTCTGCCCCTCCCCCACCCACTGCTTGAGCGCCCGCTCCCTCTCTCTCTCTCAACCTCAAAAAAAAAAAAAAAAGAAAAAAGATTGCTAGTGTTAGAAGTACAACCAGGTGAGTGTCCTGCTGTCCCAACCCCTCGCCCATTAAAGGCTCGTACGTCAGGGTGCAGCCGGGGTACTAGGTGCTGGAGACACAGTGGGGACAAGACATGGTTCCTGCCTTCTTTTTCCAGGACACAAAGCTGTTCTTGCTAAGAGAAGCCCAGGGAAGGGGAGAGGAGGCCTCCCGTAGTTAGGGCGTCACCCTGACCTTGCCCACTGCCTCATGGACAGGGGCCATGGCTTACCCCAGGTCGCACTCTGCTGCGGCTGCCGGGACCCGTGCACAGCTGCGGGGTGCTCTGAGGCCTGGCGCTCGCTTCCCAGCACCAGTTCCCAGCCTGACGGCCCCCTCCACTGCCACCCCCGCCCTGGCTCCTCTGTGTGTAAGGCCCCGGGAAGCAGGACTGTTTTTGTCTCTGAAAAGCCTTGGACTGGAAGTCAGGAGTCTTGCATTCTGGCCCCATTTCTGCTATTAATTTGCGAGGTTACCTTGGGCAGCTAAGAGTGTGGACTTCAGCAGACCAGGAGGTAGGACCTGACCATCTCCATGGGCCTTCCAGCCCGGCAGTCCTATGGCTGTGTGACTGTCCAGCCCCTGACGGAGGGCGGGGTGCTGGGTACTGGAGGAGGTGGTCAGTGTGGCTGTGGTGATAGCAGGGGAAAGGTCCTGGCCCATCTCTCAGTGGGGACCAAAGGTGGCTGTACCCTGGATTCTGCCTTCTGCTCCTGCCCTGGCGCAAATCAGTGCACCCCCCTACCCCCAACTCCTGGGCCATTAGAGCTCTGAGCCCCAGGGCCCTGCCCCACCCCTGACGGGGAGAGGAGCCCAGGCTTGGGAGGCGCCTGACACCACAGCTCTTTGTCTCTCCTTAATGGGATGAGTTTCCGGGTGAGGTCCCCTCCCTTCTCCCTCCCCCATCTCCTGCCCTGGGGCTAAGGGGCCCAAATCTACAGACACCCCTCCCGGTACGATGCTAGTTTCTAGCTCTTTGTCTGGGCCCAACTGGGTCCTGTAGGACCAGAGGGTGAGGGCTTCCCTGAATTCTGTGGTCTGCCCCCCAAGGATTAGGATCAGCTTTCTACCTGAGGTTAGTTTCCTAGAAAGGGAGGGGCCCCATCCCTGCTTTTCTACTCCTGTTTACAGAGGGGGACAGGCCCTCTCCTGCAGGACCAACCCAAAGCCAGAAAGGGGGACAGGCTTCCCCACCCAAGGTGGCGGGGACTAGGAGAATCCCAGGGAAACCCTGTGGCCCCAGTGACCTTGGCGCCACCCTAGTGTTTCAGGGGGGCTAAGGGGACCCCAGCTACAGAGATGGCAATGAGGAGTTTGTGACAGAGCCCACGGTTCCAGCTTCTAGAGCACAGTGTTGGGGCCCTGGAGCCCTCCAGGCTGAGGAGGACAGCCACTGTAGGGAGCAGGCCTCATGAGGAGAGGAGGCCCCGACTTTCTGGCCCCCACAACTTCCCCGAGCACTGACCAAAGGCTAGCCAAGAGAAGGACTGAGAGTGGTGTGAGGAGCTGAATCAGGAGGGAAGGGAAGAGAGGAGCCCAGGCTGGATCTGAAAACTGAATCTAACATGAAGGTCGAAGGTGAAGTTCAGAGCTGGGGGCCTGTGAAGGAGGTGGGGTCTTTCACTGGGACTGGGAGCCTCTGGCCTCACGATCTTTTCCCATAGCTTGCTGGCCAACCTCTCCCCACTTGCCTTTAAGACTGGTGTGTCCTGAGAGCTGGGTTGAGGCGATGATTTGGGGTGGGGCAGAGCTGGCCCCCACTTTGGGGGGGTTGGCTGGCAGGATTTCGGGCGGGGGGGGGTGGCTAAGATCTCAGGAGTTTGGGAGAAGCCGAATTCTGGGTCTCCCACCCACAGTGTGGCTGTTGTGGTGACTCAGCCAGGCTCAGACTCTGGCTCCGGGGGGTTTAGGGGACTTATCTGTGCTGGGAGCTGTGTCTGGGCCAGAGCCGGGCTGCCTCAAGGCCTGTCCTCCTGCATTGTTCTCGCCTCCCTTTGGGATTGGTGTGGCCCCCCTCCCCAGACACTAATCTGTGGGTGGGCACTTTGCCCAGGTTGGGAAGCTCTCACTAAGCTGGGGGGCTTAGGACAATGGGGGCTAAGTGAGGGACGGGGATGAAGGCAGAAGGAGAATCTCCTGGCTTTCAGAGTTCCTTAGCACTCCAAGGCCAAGGCTGTGGGGGGAAGGGTGGAAGAAAACGGGCTCACAGCTTGTCAATGCCACCTGTCCTGAATGGGGGGCTTCAGGGCTCCTCCCAGGTCCTTTCTTACCCCAAAATCTCCCACATCTTCCAGCTCAGTCTGGTAGAGGCCGCTGCTGTGGGGTGAGGGGAGGCAAGAGTTAACAAAGGAGAATGAGCGCCCCCCCCCAGCTTGGACCCCTCCCCTTAGCCCTAGGCCAGATGCCCCCCTTCCCACCAAACCCACACCAGACAGCCCCTACCCCAGGCCTGGAGCTGGAGCTGGTTTTTCTGGTGGTGGCAGCAGCAGAGGCCTGACAGATTCCCAGGGAGAGGCCTCCTGGGGGGCCAGAGGCGCTAGTGGGGGGGGGGAGTGGTGAGAAGGGTGGGAGTCCTTCTAGTAGGAACCTGAGGAGCAAGGGTAGGGTGAGCTTTTGTTTTGTTCTGCCGGGGAGCCCTGGATGGCAATTTCCCATCACCTGGAGGGACAGTGACCTCATCCCGGGTACCACCTCCACCCCAGATGGATCTGCCCTCAAGTCTGGGGTGAGGTGGGGAGGGGTGCCTGGCGACATTCCAGCTGGGACGCAGGGGCGAAGGCACAAAGCCACACAGCACTGACCAAGAGCAGCTGGGGCAGACAGACATGCGGCAGCCCGGAGACACCGACATCAAAACATTTACTCTGTGTCCGGAGTCCCGCGGGCCGGGATCGCGCACCGTGCACGCGGGCACGTGAGATGCACACGCTCACACGCACGCGCCCCTGCGTGGCTCCTCTCTCCCGACGTGGACGAGCACCTCCACTTCCCTAAGGATAGGACGTGAGAGCGTACAGGTGCGAAACACTCCCCAGTTCAAGCATGGAGCCGGCCTCCCTTGTGAGCCCAGCCCTGAGCGCCGCCAGGCCCTGTCCCGAAGAGGTCCTAGGTTCAGACTCGGAAGCTCACACCGACTCCCTCCCTCCCTCCTCCTCACAGACCCTCCTCCAGGCCCTGCCTACAGACCCCTCTCTGCACCACCAGGGATACTGATGGAGAAAGTCCCCTCCTAAAGGGCAGCCTCCTTCCCCAAAGACGCTGTGATAGGTGGCTGCCAGCCTCAGTGTCCCCTTCTGAGATCAGAGGCCGGGCCCCACCCCGAGAGGAAAGCTGGGACCCAGGCCCAGGTGGGGGGGCAGGCGGCCAACCCAGGCCCGGAATGGAGGGCCTGTCTGGGAGCGGGGCGGGGTACACAGAGGGCAGGGCCCCAAAGAGGGGGCCTGGCCAGGGGTGGGGGAGGCTGAGGGCAGGGATCCCGTCCGGCCAGTCGGGCCTGTTCTTCCCCTTGCGCAAGGTGGTGGCTGGTGGCGGCTGTGGCTAGGCGGGCTGTTGTGCGGCAGCATCTGAATCACCAGGGCTCCTGACCAGCGTCCTGGTGCTCCCGGGAAGAGGGGTGGGGACAGTCAGAGGGAGGAGTGCCCAGCCAGCAGAGTCCACAGGCCTCAGCAAACAATTTGCTGCAGAAGGGTCCGTGGGCTTGGCCCGGCCTGGCAACTACATGCCCGCAGGGTGACCTCACCAGGCAGGCGGTGTGTCTCCTTTGCTCTGGTGACATCATCATGCTGACACCGGGCGGGCACTGGGTGGGGGAGAGGAGGAGGAGGCAGTCCTGGCCTGCCCTGGCCTGGAAGTCAGGGCTTCTGGGTCCAGTTAGCCCAGGACAGGGATTCTAGGGCCTAAGTTCTCTCTTCCTTCTGTTGGCAGCCTGTGCACACGTGCATGCGTGTACGTGTGTGTGTGTGTATGTGTGCATGAACTGGAGAAGGGTGCTGCCCCCAGCTGAGATGCTCCCGCTGAATAGTGGATTTGGGGCTGTGGGGGGCTGTGGGAGAGGTCCTGAAGGGACTCTCTTCTTCTCCTGGGTGCGTCATCCTGCAAAGCTTGGGCTTGTCCCTGGGGAGTGGGGATCTCACAGGGAGGGACGTGGAGGATTGCGACTCAGGCATATGCCTGTTGTGCCCTGAAGAAGGTATACGTCGGGGAAAATGTGGGGGATTAGTTGTGGAGAGGGGCAGGTGGTTGGCAGGTGTAGGGATAGGGATGGAAAATATGCCCTCTGACATTGTCCCAGAAACAGTCTTTAGGAAGGTCTGAGCGTCCCGGTGGCGCAGGGCTGGGGATCCGTGGGCCCACAGACACCAGTGTCTGAAGCAGAGGAAGTGTGGGGAGGGATGAGCCCTGATCCCAAGCCCACCTCCAGCCCCTCCTCAGCAGCCCTGCTCCCTCCAGCGCCAGGAGGAGGTGTCTGGGAGGGGTATGGGTAGTTAGCTGGACTCCCAGGCTGGGCTGGGTGGGACCAAGACCAGCTTAGGCAGGTCAGGGCCCTGGTATCTGGCCCTGCAGGTCTGTCCCGTCCTGTTCGGGTCCTCCCAACAGCATCCTCCCTCCCTCCACCCCTTCTAGCAAGGCCCTGGGACCCCCTTCCCTGGGCCTGGGCTCTGCCTCCCTGGAACCCTCTAGCCCACTCTAGGGGCCTTCCCCTTCCCGCTCCATAACTGCCCCCTCCGTCCACGTCTTTCTCCCCATGTGCTGTCCGGAGCTGCTCCCTTGGCAGAGAACCCAAGTAGCCAGCCTGTCCTGCCTCCGCCCCTGGTTGCCATGCCAACCCCCTCCCTGTCTGCCCAGCCCAACCAAAGATTCATTTTTCTTCCTTCTACCCTTTCCTTCTTCTGCCTCTCTCTCTCTCTCATTCATTCATTCAGTCAAATATATTGGGCACCAATTACATGCCAAGAATGCTGACCACATGCCACTGAACACTAAATCAGAAACCAGGTTTCCCTGTGTGATGTGAGACCCAGTTTCTACTCTCAGGGAGCTCTGTCTGGTGGGGGGAGCAGACAAGAAAAGAGCGAACACCATCCGGGGATAAAGTACTATGGTGAGGTGAGAGCAGGGCGCTAGGGCAGGAGAGGGGAAGGGCACCTCTCCCTGCCCGAGGTGGAGGTGGGGAGGGGTGGGGGAGGGAGGACTCCGGAGGAAGTGATGTCTAAGCGGAGTCCTAAAGGATGACTGGGAGTTACCCAGACAGTGATGAGTACGAGCTCCCAGACATAGGGAGGAGGGCCTTCCAGGAGGGGCACAGTGTGAGCGAGGCGTCTGCGTGCTGGCCAGAGGCAGGGGCCCTGCTCTTCTGGGGCTGTGTACTTGCCAGGTGTCCGTTCCAAGGCAAGGAGCTCTTGCCATCCCAGAGGGAGCCCTCACTCCGCCCCCAGCCCTGTGCTTCCCACGCTTTATTCCATGGCTCCACATTTATTTCTTCCCGACCCTGAGCTTCCCCAGGCCCTGCCTCCCTCCTAAGCCACTCATCCCAGAAACCCAGGATTTGTCTATCGTATGTCTTCATCTCTCCTTCTGGTCAGTGATCAAATCCTGCCAAGTCTCCCCCAGGGCTGTCGCCTTCCTCCCCGTCCCACAGCACGAAGGGTCCCTAGCGAGTCTCGGGTCTTCGTGGTCCCTACTTTCTAGTCGGAGGGCACGTCCCACTGGCCCCTCGCTGCCGTGATTCCCCATGACTTCCTTTGCCTGGTGTGGAAGGCCCGGCCTCGTGTCCCTCGCCTGCTCAACACACACCCTCTGCCTTCGGTGCGTCCTTCCCTCTCTGCTTCCTGAACCAGCCAGCCTCTCCACCTCTCGGGTTTGCCCACCCTGGCCCCTCACCTGGAATCCCCTTCCGGGTCTCTTCCCCTCCAGGTCCTACCCAGCTCCTACATGAGGCCCTCCCGCAGGACTCGGGTCCCCAGTGACTGTCCCATCCCACAGTTAGCCTGCCACACACCACTGAGCACTAAATCCGAGACCGTCACACCTTTCCGTGTTTGTCCGCAAATGTATTGCTTCCTCCTGACCAGATTTCAGGTTCCATGAGGGCAAGGAAAGGATCCTTCTTTGAAAAGGAGGGGACACGAGAGCCGCCCTGGGCGCTTTGTTGCTATCTCCGTTGACATACGTTGCACTTGCCCTTCCTCGCTGGTCCCTTTCTCTGCTCCTCTGCGTCTGGCTCCCCGTCGACCCCTTTGCTGTCCGTCTGCCCTGACCTCATCTCTCTGGGCCTCTGATCTGGGGCCTGTCTTCAGTGACTTGCTCATTCCTGTCTCTGAGCCTCGGTTCGTGCCATTCCTCCCACATGGATACCTTCTTCTCTCTGGGAATCCAGGTCTCTCATCTTCAAGCCATGAAAAGAATGTTCTGAGGGGCCTCTTGGGATGGACCCTTCCCACACTACATGCCCCATCCTAGACGCCAACTGTTTTCGACCCCTGCCTTGGCTCCTGGCCACACCTCCTGAAAGCATTCACTTCCCTGCCCCACCCCCCTTGGTAGGTTGAACCTTCTGTGACCGTTTGTCCCTGGCTTTCCCGGTCTTTGTGTGCCTAAACTCCATTTCCCGGAGAGGACCGTGAACTCCCTGAGGGCAGAGGCTGGGTGTCTCCTCTGGTTAGAGCCTCCCACCTCACAATTGCCCAGGACACAGTCCTGGGCTGGGAGAGGGTGTGACTCTTGCAGCCCTCTACCTGGTGGCCTAAGGCAAGCGCTTCCTGTCTCTGGGTCTCAGTTTCCTCATCTGTTTAAATGGTGATAATGACGCCCACCTCTTGGGAAGGTTTTGTGCATCTAATGAGGTAATGGACGAAATACTTGGCAGGCAGAAAGTGCCCCAGGAGTTCTGGTGGCCTTCGCTGTCATCATGCGTAAGTGTCCCCGCACCCCCACCCCCACCCCCGGGTTCTGCGGCACCCCTAATCTTGGCCCCTCCTGTCCGCCCCCTGCAGGCCGGTGCTGGCCGGGCGAGCTGGAGACCGCGGACCTGGTGACGGTGGTGCTGGGCCAGGACGCCAAGCTGCCCTGCATCTACCGCGGGGACTCCAGCGAGCAGGTGGGGCAGGTGGCCTGGGCTCGGGTGGACGCAGGCGAGGGTCCCCGGGAGCTGGCGCTGCTGCATTTCCAATACGGGCTGCACGTGGGCGAGGCCTATGAGGGCCGCGTGGAGCAGCCGCCGCCCCCACGGAGCCCCCTGGACGGCTCGGTGCTGCTGCGCAACGCGGTGCAGGCGGACGAGGGCGAGTACGAGTGTCGCGTCAGCACCTTCCCCGCCGGCAGCTTCCAGGCGCGGCTGCGGCTCCGCGTGCTGGGTAAGTGGGGCCGCCGGCTGTGGTGGAGGGGGGGTGCTGCGTGTGCAGGGGCCCCAGGCCGCGCCCGGGCCTTCGAAGGCAGAAGCGGGGTGGACGCAGAGATGGGGTCTGCAGAAATGCACGGGCCCGGAGGAGAGCCCAAATAAGAGGGGAGGGAGGGCCTGCAGGGTTGAGGGAGTCTCCTCCAGGCCATCCTCCCACCCAGTCTAGGAATTCTCCCCAAGTGACCTCAACAGCTTGCTACCTACAGCTCTGTCAGCCTTGGGGAAGAGTCCATTTATTAGAACGTTCTGCACGTCCCAACTTGGTCACTTTGACCCTCCGAAGCAATGTGGCCCAGGCTCATTCTGTCTTCTGCACCCCAGCCTTTCAAAGGGCTGAGGATCTTTGTCATTCCCACCCCACCCCCTCTTCTGGAAGCTATGCTGGCTAGTTTCTGCAGTAGTTCTCCCGAAAGCACTCATTCACAGCCTCGCTCGCCATCCTGGGTTCCATGGTTTTAAAACGTGGGCTGAGATACGGACACGCAGCCCCAGCTCTGACCAGCGTGGCTGATACCTTTTTTGACCTGGACCTTCTATGAATGTGGTTGGATTGGAGATCACAAGCACTTTTAAACCATTGCTTTGCACTGTGGGCTCTCGTGGCCCATGGATGCCCCAGACCTGTGCTCTAGTGAAGTGTTTTCCATTCTGTGCTTGAGCTGTTCATGTTAGGAAGATAAAAAAATAAATAAATAAAGGCCTCTAGTTTCCCTTTATCCACATGGAACTTTGTAACACTAGCCTTGGGGGTGAAAGTCCTGAGTGTGAATCTAGACTTCGTCCCCTTACAGCTGATGGTCTGGGACAAATCATTTAGCCTTCCCAAGCTTCAGTTTCCTCTCTTATAAAACAGGGGTAATGATCCCTACTTTGCTGGTCTGTTGACGGGATTAAGTGAAATAACATTTATAAAGCATTTAGCACAATACCTGGCACATAGTAAGGGCTTTACCAGGTGGTGGCTGTGATTATTAGGATATAGATGTTGTCTGGTTAGTTTTGTATTTACTTCATTATGTTTTTTAAAAAATGACCCATGCTCATGGTAAAAAAAAATCAAACAATAGAGAAAGGTACGAAGTCAGCTGAAGTTCTACCCCTCATCTGGTGTCTATGTTGGTGAAATAAGAGAAGAAAAAGAGCCTGAAAATGTTTGCCAGTGTAAGACTGAGCTGGGACGGGGCAGGGCCTCCTCATGGGTGTGCTGACCATGACCCCTGCCTCCCACCACCTGCAGTGCCTCCCCTGCCCTCATTGAACCCGGGGCCAGCGCTAGAAGAGGGCCAGGGCCTGACGCTGGCAGCCTCCTGCACGGCAGAAGGCAGCCCAGCCCCCAGCGTGACCTGGGACACGGAGGTCAAGGGCACAGCGTCCAGCCGGGCCTTCAAGCACTCCCGCTCAGCGGCTGTCACTTCAGAGTTCCACCTGGTGCCCAGCCGCAGCATGAATGGGCAGCCGCTCACCTGCGTGGTGTCCCACCCTGGCCTGCTCCAGGACCAGAGGATCACCCACGTCCTCCAAGTGGCCTGTGAGTACTTGGATCTTGGGCAGAGAGACCCTGAGCCACCCCAGTGTGGCCAGGCTGGATGCCCAAGGCCCCCTTGTATGGCCGCAAGAGCACTAGTGCCAAGACAGACGACCAGGAGCTCATCGCAGATGACCTCAGCAGATCACTCAGACCCCTCTGACCTTCTGACCCTCAGCGTCCTCCTGTTTCCAAAGGAGATTGCCCTGCTGCACAGGGCTGTTGGGAGAATCGGGCATGAACATGGGATTGAAAGCACTTTTTGAGGGGTGCCTGGGTGGCTCAGTCGTGGGGTGCCTGGGTGGCTCAGTCGTGGGGCGCCTGGGTGGCTCAGTCGTGGGGCATCTGCCTTCGGCTCAGGGTGTGATCCCGGCGTTCTGGGATCGAGCCCCACGTCAGGCTCCTCCGCTGGGAGCCTGCTTCTTCCTCTCCCACTCCCCCTGCTTGTGTTCCCTCTCTCGCTGGCTGTCTATCTCTGTCAAATAAATAAATAAAATCTTTAAAAAAAGAAAGAAAGAAAGAAAGAAAGAAAGAAAGAAAGAAAGAAAGAAAGAA
>NW_024424452.1:44709748-44742569 GCF_017311325.1 Ursus maritimus | reverse complement strand
GGATCTTTGTCATTCCCACCCCACCCCCTCTTCTGGAAGCTATGCTGGCTAGTTTCTGCAGTAGTTCTCCCGAAAGCACTCATTCACAGCCTCGCTCGCCATCCTGGGTTCCATGGTTTTAAAACGTGGGCTGAGATACGGACACGCAGCCCCAGCTCTGACCAGCGTGGCTGATACCTTTTTTGACCTGGACCTTCTATGAATGTGGTTGGATTGGAGATCACAAGCACTTTTAAACCATTGCTTTGCACTGTGGGCTCTCGTGGCCCATGGATGCCCCAGACCTGTGCTCTAGTGAAGTGTTTTCCATTCTGTGCTTGAGCTGTTCATGTTAGGAAGATAAAAAAATAAATAAATAAAGGCCTCTAGTTTCCCTTTATCCACATGGAACTTTGTAACACTAGCCTTGGGGGTGAAAGTCCTGAGTGTGAATCTAGACTTCGTCCCCTTACAGCTGATGGTCTGGGACAAATCATTTAGCCTTCCCAAGCTTCAGTTTCCTCTCTTATAAAACAGGGGTAATGATCCCTACTTTGCTGGTCTGTTGACGGGATTAAGTGAAATAACATTTATAAAGCATTTAGCACAATACCTGGCACATAGTAAGGGCTTTACCAGGTGGTGGCTGTGATTATTAGGATATAGATGTTGTCTGGTTAGTTTTGTATTTACTTCATTATGTTTTTTAAAAAATGACCCATGCTCATGGTAAAAAAAAATCAAACAATAGAGAAAGGTACGAAGTCAGCTGAAGTTCTACCCCTCATCTGGTGTCTATGTTGGTGAAATAAGAGAAGAAAAAGAGCCTGAAAATGTTTGCCAGTGTAAGACTGAGCTGGGACGGGGCAGGGCCTCCTCATGGGTGTGCTGACCATGACCCCTGCCTCCCACCACCTGCAGTGCCTCCCCTGCCCTCATTGAACCCGGGGCCAGCGCTAGAAGAGGGCCAGGGCCTGACGCTGGCAGCCTCCTGCACGGCAGAAGGCAGCCCAGCCCCCAGCGTGACCTGGGACACGGAGGTCAAGGGCACAGCGTCCAGCCGGGCCTTCAAGCACTCCCGCTCAGCGGCTGTCACTTCAGAGTTCCACCTGGTGCCCAGCCGCAGCATGAATGGGCAGCCGCTCACCTGCGTGGTGTCCCACCCTGGCCTGCTCCAGGACCAGAGGATCACCCACGTCCTCCAAGTGGCCTGTGAGTACTTGGATCTTGGGCAGAGAGACCCTGAGCCACCCCAGTGTGGCCAGGCTGGATGCCCAAGGCCCCCTTGTATGGCCGCAAGAGCACTAGTGCCAAGACAGACGACCAGGAGCTCATCGCAGATGACCTCAGCAGATCACTCAGACCCCTCTGACCTTCTGACCCTCAGCGTCCTCCTGTTTCCAAAGGAGATTGCCCTGCTGCACAGGGCTGTTGGGAGAATCGGGCATGAACATGGGATTGAAAGCACTTTTTGAGGGGTGCCTGGGTGGCTCAGTCGTGGGGTGCCTGGGTGGCTCAGTCGTGGGGCGCCTGGGTGGCTCAGTCGTGGGGCATCTGCCTTCGGCTCAGGGTGTGATCCCGGCGTTCTGGGATCGAGCCCCACGTCAGGCTCCTCCGCTGGGAGCCTGCTTCTTCCTCTCCCACTCCCCCTGCTTGTGTTCCCTCTCTCGCTGGCTGTCTATCTCTGTCAAATAAATAAATAAAATCTTTAAAAAAAGAAAGAAAGAAAGAAAGAAAGAAAGAAAGAAAGAAAGAAAGAAAGAAAGAAAGAAAGAAAGAAAGAACCTTTTGAAATACCCGAAGACAGACAGGCTTGCCGAGGACTGCCGGCCCCACCGCTTGGCCCTCGTGCTGGTTGGACAAGCCCTACTTCTGTTACTTACCGGCTGTTATTCAGTCTTGTCCGTCTGCATTGTGCCCAGCAGCAGAAGGAGTATAATTAGATGAACTTTACAGGGTTCTGATGGGAAATAGAAGCCACGACGACCAAGCATCTCACACAAGGCCTCGTGCATTACGTGGTGTTCAGTAAGCGGTAGAGATTTCCTGGCATTAAACCCAGAGCCTCTTCGGGCATAGGACTCTTTTCTATTCGTAGTGACCCAGCATTTGGCACAAAGTAGGTCCTCAGTAAATGATTGTTAACGAAATGTGTGAGTGAGTAGGATTGTTAAGCCTTTGGAGACTCAGGGAGCCTTTGCACACCTGTTCTGTGACTCTTACTCCGCTCGAGGCCACAGGGGATTCAGAAAAAATGTGAATCTTTCCCGAGGGACTTAGAGGCTCATTGTCCAGATCAATGAATGTGGACTCTGAGCTCAGAGGGGGAGGGAGCCAAGCGGCAAGGACCCAGCAAGGATGGGCTGGGCTTGGTTCAGCTGCAGAGGAGAAGGACAGAGAAACAGAGAAGGGGGGAGGGCAGGAGTCCTTTGAGGAACACGATCAGAAACAACAAGATTAAAAGCCTCATCCCCCTTCTTTCTCCTCCCACCTCCCACTCCAGTCCTCGCTGAGGCCTCTGTGAGGGGCCTTGAAGACCAAAAGCTGTGGCAGGTCGGCAGAGAAGGAGCTACACTCAAGTGCTTGAGTGAAGGGCACCCCCCTCCCTCGTACAACTGGACACGGTAAGGGCCTGGCCCCCGGGGGAGGGCCTAGCACCGGACTGGGGCCCTGCCCTCGCAGGACCGCCGTGTACTCCTTATGGGCTGGGACAATATATCCTGAACCCCAAATAAATCGGGGCACGTGCTTAGACCTATGCAAGAATCTGCATGGTCACCAAAGATTATTACTGACTTGCCCCAGGGAGTTTACCGTACGTGGTCACTGGTAGGGAATAAGCCAGTAGGTCCTTGGTTTTTTCCCCCTAACTTTAAAATTATGAAATATAATACAGTATTTCAATATTAGCATTTTATTTCTTTATGGGTGTGCCGAAAGTAGATGAGACAAAAAGATTCAGCTGGCTGTAACCGCTCTTAAACCGACACTACGACCACCCCTGCTTCGCGGGTGCCTCCGCCGGATCGGAGATGTCCGGGGCCTCAGGGAGGGGTCGGGTGCTCGTGTGCGAGCCCCCGACAGGCGTGTGCTCATATGTGAGCGGCTGAGCGGTGCATGTGACCTCGTGCCTCGGGCTCTGTTCACACACCCTGCTGTGCAGCGTCACGGGTGTCGGGGCGTGCGGTCACATTTTCCAAGGATATCTGAGCCCAGATAGGAAAGGGGTGTCCCGTTGTGTGGACCTCATATCACGCCGGCCTGGTACCCGGCGCTGGATGACGTGATGCCTGTGGGAGCCGGTGGGATGGCACGCGTGTGGATCTTCCCCGGGTGTGTGTGTGGGGTGCCCGGGTCAGGCTGGGCGGCAGGGAGAAGGGGCCTCTGCCTGGACCTGCCCCGGGGAGGGAGGGGCACCGTGGGAACAGCCAGCGGCTCTGGGTGACGTCATGGGGGAGGGAGGTGGAGAGCTGCCCGGGCACGTCGGGTGGTGGCAGCCTCCACCCGCCCCAGCTTCCCTGTCCTCCAGGTTGGACAGGCCTCTGCCCAGCGGGGTCCGAGCGGAAGGGGACACGCTGGGCTTTCCTCCACTGACCACGGAGCACAGTGGCATCTACGTGTGCCACGTCAGCAATGAGCTGTCCTCCAGGGACTCTCAGGTCACCGTGGATGTTCTCGGTAAGCAGCGGGGCAGACGTGGGGGCCTGGGCCCAGGGCTTGGAGGGGCATTAGCAAGCGAGATGGAGAGGGGGAATTGGGGGAGTGCTGATTCGGAGGGGCGGGACTGCACGTACCTTCCTGAGGGCCAAGCTGAGGGGAGGTTTCGGATGTGTTGGTGGGGACCAGGTGGCAGGGTTTGCGAGGGCTGGGGTGGGTCAGGGATCTGAGCACGCCCCTCAGACGGAGGCCTGTGTCCCGCAGACCCTCAGGATGCCCCAGGGAAGCAGGTGGACCTGGTGTCGGCCTCTGTGGTGGTCGTGGGCGTGATCGCCGCGCTCCTGTTCTGCCTACTGGTGGTGGTGGTGGTGCTCATGTCCCGATACCATCGGCGCAAGGCTCAGCAGATGACCCAGAAATAGTGAGTACGGGCTGCTCCTGGGCGGGCAGAGCTGAGCTGGGAGCAAAGATGACGTGAGCGGGAGGTGGGGGCCACGACTGGGAGCGGATGGACCGGAGGTGGGCAGAGTCCTTCGGCGAGTGAGAAGGGCTTGCTCCACAGCTGAATGGGGAGAACCAGACTGCTGAGTGAGGGTCAGATCCACGTGCCCGGGTATCACCAGGTACACACACTCGAACACTGTGCACACGTGCGTGCACACACACACACACACACACACCGCCACCTGCAGCCACTCTCTCACGCTTGCGGGGACAGCACAGTGCCAGGCCCCTCCAGCCCGGTCTCACACAAGCTTGGCCGAAGCTAGGCGCACCTGGGGAGGCCGCTACTATCCTCAGCGGCTAATCAGGGCGGGTCTTTCCTAGCGAGGAGGAGCTGACCCTGACCAGGGAGAACTCTATCCGGAGGCTGCATTCCCATCACGCGGACCCCAGGAGCCAGGTGTGTGCCAAGGTTGGGTGCATTCCTGGGCCCGGGGTCCCTCTGCAGAACAGGAGCACAGCCTTCCACCAGGTCTGGCCCCTGATTCGCAGCTGGGGCTGAGGGTGGAGTTGGGGGCACAGCTGCTTTGGGTCTGTGGGGCTCCTCCGCCTGGCTCCCTTTAGCACGGGCCTGGGGGCTGCTCTGGGAAGCCACCATCAGCCCCGGTTCCAGGGCGGGGCTGGGTGGGGGGGTGAGGACGACTGCATCAGGGAGAATGAACGGACAGGTGGGGCTGGGGGAGAGGGGAGGAGGGAGGAGGCGGAGCCCTGTTCTGACTCCTCCCCCGTGTCCGGGCCCCACAGCCGGAGGAGAGTGTAGGGCTGAGAGCCGAGGGCCACCCTGATAGTCTCAAGGACAACAGTAGCTGCTCTGTGATGGTGAGGCCCCCGGCCCCACCGGCGTCCCCACCACTCTCCTCAGGCCCCTCTCCTGATCCCAGATGTGGCGGCCAGCGGCCCCGCACCAGTCCCCATGTCTCAGCCCTGGCATCTCTGTTGTGCCTTCGTTCTCTGGCTGTCCCGCCCCATGCCTGACACTCGCTCCTGGCCCCCAGCTCCAAGCCCCTGAGCTTGCACGTGACCTGACCCAACCGGCCCCCCTCCTGTCTGGCTGCCCTGCCTTGGTTCCTGACCTCCCTCTGCCCTTGGTCTCCAGAGTGAAGAGCCGGAGGGCCGGAGTTACTCCACGCTGACCACGGTGAGGGAGATTGAAACGCAGACAGAACTGCTGTCTCCGGGCTCTGGGCGGGCGGAGGAGGAAGATCGGGATGAAGGCATCAAACAGGCCATGAACCATTTTGTTCAAGAGAATGGGACCCTGCGGGCCAAACCCACGGGCAATGGCATCTACATCAACGGGCGGGGGCATCTGGTCTGACCCAGGCCTGCCTCCCTCCCCTGAACCTGGCTCCTTCTGCTGACCTGGGGGATTTCTGCTCATCACGGGGGAGCCCTCCCTCCACATCTTATTTCTTGAGGAAGATGCTCCCCCCGTCCCACTGACTGCTCGACCTTTCCTCCAGCCCTTCTGTTCGATGATGGGAGGCTCTGCCGGTCGAGTCCTCCCCGCCCCCCTTGTGTTGGCGTGTGTGCGCGTGTGTGTGCGTGTGCGTGTGTGTGTGTGTAGGGGTGCCCGTGCCTGCGCTGCACATCTGCTGTCAGAGTCAGGTGCACTGTGGTGGGCTTGGCTTGTGTATGGCGTGGCGGTGTGACCCCTACCCGGAAGCACAGGTTATCTCTTCAGACCCCAGAGCAGTATTAATGATGCAGAGGTTGGAGGTGAGAGGTGGAGACTGTGGGTCAGACCCGGTGTGCAGGCATAGCTGGAACTGGATTCTGGCCTCCTGAGTTGGGGAGCCGGGCTCCCACCACTTGGGAGCCAAGGGGCGAACGTGAAGCAGCTGGCCCAGGGGTCTGCCGGGGACTAGCACCCCTACTGGAGAAGCCCTTGGCCCTCTGGTGGCCTCTGGTGGCCTCTGGGCCCTGCTGCATGTGCATATTTTCTATAAATCAACCTGCTGGGGGAGTGTCTTTAAGGAATACTGCTCCGAATACTTTTAATAGGAGAAACAAATCTTTAAAAAAAAACAAAAAAACACAACTTTTGATTTAGCTGGATGTTTGTTATTAGTTGGTTTGCTTAGCGTGAGGCCAGCCTGCAGGGGAAGCCGGCAAAGCTGGACTCCGCTCAGACCCCGGCAGGGGTTTTTGCCTGTGCTTCTGAAAGGTGCTCCTTCTAAGGCCCGTCTGGTGCTGTGGAGTCTGAGTTGGGGCGTGAGCCCCTGGGTCCCTGGCTGCAGGAGGACGGGGTGGGGTCCTTGGCCCTTCCCCTAGCTGCCTCTCTCCTCCTAGCTGCATCCGCAGTTGTCTGTGTGACAAGGGCTCCTGGCTTGATTGTGGTGTAGGGGAGACAGGGTAGTGATTACAGCCCAAGGGAGGGGGAGTTTGGGTGGGGTGAAGGAGCTACTGGGGTCAAGAATGTCTCCTTTCCCCCACGGACCTCGGGGTCACTAACCTGGGGCTTTTCTGGAAGTTTCTTGGGTCTGGGCTGGGGTTAGATATGGTGCATTGTTGCCTGGCCCACCTGAACACACTCAGCCAGAATGCCCAAACCCTACTCTGCCTGAAATCTGCTAGATTTCTGGACCAATGGAGAGACGGCATCCCCTGCTCCCCAGCCAGCCCAGGACTTTGAATGTGGAGCCCAACGATTGGGGTCCTCGTCTGTACATTTTGTGTAAATATGTGCATATTTGTACATAAAATGATATTCTGTTTTTAAATAAACAGATAAAAGCTGTTCTGCCTGCTTCCTCTCTTGCCCCTGGGCTGTGTAAGCCCTCAGTGCTCTCTCAGCACCATCCTCCCCTGGGCCCCAAATAGGGAAGGAGCTAGGATGCCTGCGGCTGGGAGGTGAAGGGGAGAGAAATGCCCTCTGCCCCCTCTGGGAGCTCCCAGGTAGGCCCGCAGAGCCAAGAGCTCCTTCCCGCACAGCCAGCGCCTTCGTGTCAGAGTCTCCCCAAAACAGGCCCGGGAGGCGGACGGCAGTGTGCACTCTGCAAAGAAGCCGACACTCAAGTGTGTTCCACGGAAAGAGCTGGAGGATTAAAGTTCACCTAGTTCATCCCCTCCGTGGTCACACGTGTGGACTCTGAGGCTCAGCGAGGTAACGTGACTGCACCGAGGTCACAGGCCCATCTGGGGCTGAGCCCGGGCATCCTCCCTCGGGGGGGTGCGTTGCGGGGCGCTGTGCCACCTTGCTCTCGGGCCAGCCTCCAGTTTGTACCCCGGACCCCCGAATTCTGGTCTCTAAGGGTGTCAGTCACCTGCTCGCGCCCCAGGCGCCACCACCCCACCCCAGGGCTCTGACGTCACCTCGCCTTGACCAATGAGCGAAGTCCCAGTGATGGGTTGAGGATGTGAATGTCAGCTGCCTCCCCCACCCCAGGCCCTGTGGTTGCAAAGATGCTCTAACAGGAAGCGGGTTGGAGGAGCTGCACGGCTTCCTGCTCCCCTAGGGCTGAGCAGGGCCAGAGGGGCGAGTGCCAGCCTGGGCCACGAGACACAGCCTCTCGCCAGGGTCCTGGCAGCTTCCTCTTCCACAGCTACTTCCGTGTAGCCGGGGGCCCCAGAGGCAGAGGCAGGAGCCTCTGCCTGTTGCCCAGGCCACCCTCCACCCCCCAGTTCGGAGCCCTGCCCCCTGGAGCCGGGCCAAGCCCAGAGGCTGGCTTGGGATCCTATGGGGGACTGGTAGGGCAAAGGTCTTGGGGGGGCAGAGGTGGCCGGGCCAGGGCCTGGGGGCTCCAGCCATGAAGTCTCGGCAGAAAGGAAAGAAGAAGGGCAGCTCGAAGGAGCGGGTGTTTGGGTGTGACTTGCAGGAGCAGCTGCAGCGTTCGGGCCAGGAGGGTAAGGAGGCGGCTCAGGGCTGCTGCTGGGTGGGGGGCATGGAGCTTCTCCGTCTGGTCCAGTCCGAGGGACAGAAGCAGTGCCCAGGTGCTCATGGCGAAGGGGCAGTGGCTTGGGGTCAGCACCCAGGAGGCTGAGGGGCAGGTGTGACAGGAAATGTGGCTGAGCGGGGAAGGCAGGGGAGCCCCCTTGTGTAACTACCTGGCGATGGGGCAGTTGGGGGTGAGGAGGGAGAGATGAGAAACCGAGAGAAGTAGGCAAAAGAGAGGTGACGGCATCACTGCTGGGGACAGAGCGGGAGGCTGGGGGGACAACAGGGTCAGCAGAGAAGTGATGGAAGGGCCCATGGATGGTCCTTGGGTCTGAATGGAAGGAGACAGGTGAAGGGCCCCAGGAGAGTCTGAGGGCGGCACTGGGGGGGACGGGGCTTTCCTGGTGGCAGCAGAGCGCCCAGGGGCGTGGTCGTGGGACTCTGGGCCCTCTACAGTCTTGAGGGCCACAGGTGAGGGTGTGGGGTGGGACCTCCCTCCCCCAGTCTCCGTGACTCTCCCTGTGCACAGGAGGAAGGGGTTCAAGGTGCAGGGCAAGGGGAGAAGCTGCCAAAATGGGGGACGTGAGTAGGGTAAGAGAGATGCCCTGAAACTGGTTGGAGGATAGGGGTGCAGTGTGCAAAGGGGTGCATGTGGGACTATCTGTGGGGCCTGTATTCTGCCTCCCTGGGTTCCCATGAGGGGCTCGGAAGCCAGCGGGACCAGGGACAACCCTGGGCTCATCCTGGCATGGAGTAGCCACTCACGAACGTAGCTTGATTTGATTTGAAATTGACCGCAGGTGTCCTGGCTGCCCAGTCCGCCTTGTTTTTGGCACTTTGAGCTCCTCCCAGAGCAGGGCACGTTTCCCCCCCCCCCAACCCACCCCACCCCAATCTGTCATTTCCTCTTTGTCCTCTCCTCTGCTCTGGGCTGTGGCTCCTGCAGGGGAGGGAGGGTGATGGTGGTTCCTAGCTCATTTCCTGCCCTTAGCCCCGCCCCCTTGTCCCCAAACACCTCCTTCCCCTTTTCTCCTCCTCCAGAGGCCCCCATCCCCACTGGCCTCGGTGAAGGGAAACCCCGGGGCCCCAAAGAAGAGTGTTACACAGCTTCAACTGTGAAGGCTCTGCTCTGCCTTTCTCTTCTCCCTGTGCAGAGCCCAGCCGCCGGCACACGGCTGACTCTTGAGAACCAGGACTCTTGGCCAAGGGCCACATGATTCAATGGGGCTGATGTTCTCCCAGTTCTCTGCAAACCCTCAGTTCGGTCTCCTCACCCCGGTGCTGCCCTTCCCTGTGGCCCCTGGCAGCCCTGTGTTGAAACACAGACCCCCCTGAGCCCGTCCAGACCCCACTCCTGTGTCCCCTCCCGGCCTCTGTCTGCATTCCCAGCCTGCGAGGGGCATGTTCTTTGGAAGGCATCTGGTGGCTGGAGCCTGGTCCTAGTGAATTCCAGAGAAGGAGAGAAGCCCCTCCTACCCCTCCTCAGAACTCCACCTGAGCCCAAGGGTGGCGTGGTCCTGGGCACGAGCAGTAGCGGCAGCCCCCCATCCCCCTTCCCCTGGCACAGACAGGTGGGAAGTGAAAGAACAGAGAGAGGCAATGGCTTCTCCCTCTAACCCAAGACCCCGCACAGAAGAAAGCCTGTGCTAGTGGAGATCTGTGTCCCGCTGAATTTATCCTCCCAGGTTAGCTCAGTTCTCCCCGTCCTCCCCCTCAGCGCCCTCTCCCTGCTCCCTCTCAGCGCCCTCTCCCTGCTCCCGGCCCTAGGAAGGCGGGTCTCTTCCTTCCCCAAGCCCTACCTGTTCTGAGTTCTTCCTTTTCCTAAATTTTATCTCTTTGCTGCCTTGTTCAGGTTTCTGATGCTCCAGGTCTCTACATTCTGGGCCCTCGTCCCTGCCCTGCCCCCATCCCCTGATGTCTCCAGTGCTTGACTCCATCACCTCAGCCCTGTCTCTCACATTCATCTCCCATCCCAGGGCTCTGATCTCTGGCTCCTTGACTCTTTCTCCCCGCTCTGACTGTTATCTCTCCCCTCATCTCCTGGACCCATTTCCTCTGGGGCTCTGATACCTTTCTTTCCTTTCCTTTCCCTTTCTTTCCTTTTCTTTCTTTCTTTCCTTCAAGTTTATTTATTTAATTTAGTATTCTTTACACCCAGTGTGAGGCTCGAACTCCTGACCCGATGATCAAGAGTTGCAGGCTCTTCCAGCTGAACCATCTGGGAGCCCCTGGGCGGCTCTTTCTTAAGGAGGCTCTCACTCCCAACACACACTCGTGTGTGTGCACCGTTGGCACTTGCACAGCCCTCCGAGTGGGTGCCTGCTTAAATTCCACACTCTCGTGCCTTCCTTGTCTTACCCAAGTCCTGGCTCTGGGGTGCAGGAGGGCAAAGGGTGTGGACACCGGCCATACAAGGAGGGTTTAAAATCATGCTTGATAGGTTTATTGATTATTTCCTTCGTTCTGTATTTCCGTCTTACTTAATTACTCAGTTCCACCAAGAACTTGGAAGGGAAGTGTGTGGGTAAGCAAGCGCGTGGGATTCAGGTCTGTCACAGGGAGGTACACAAAACTGTGACAAAATTGTGACCCAAATCCCAAAAGTTTACAAAAAGATTGAATAAAATGACTGAAGGAATTGGGTTGAAGGAGAAACAAGAGGAGGAGGTAAGATCGGGTCCCGATTCCTCCACACCTGCCGGCACTTGTCGCTGTGTGTCCTTTGAATTACAGCCATCCTAGTGGGCGGGAGGTGACACTTCACCCAAATTCCCATTTCCCTAGTAGCTCGAGGCATCAAGCAAATGACCCGTTTGTAGAGCTTCGGAAATGCCTATCGGGTGATGCTGTGTGGTTTCTAGACGCGGGCTCTGAGCTTCCTGGTGATTCAAGTGAAGAGAGAAACATAATCAGGTATAAGACTCATAAAACCCATCAGAAAAAAAAAAAGACGGCTGAGGAGAAACAGCTCTTTCTGACACGGATACACGAGAGGTATTTCTTTGGTGAATCTTGGTTCATTGACCTTAGTCCTTTTCTTAGGCAATACTGCCTATTTCAGTCCCCAAGGGATGTCACCAAGCCTCATAACTGATGGATTACTTTGCTGAGTCCCGAGTAAACCATTATGGAGCACTGCTCTCTTCCAACACTGTGCTCCCTGCTGGGGAAAATGTTACTATGTGTCCGAGGTGTAGACACAAAAGAAACCAGTGATGACGGAGTGCAGTAAGAACTGTAATACAGTTAGAAGCAAAGGGTTTGGAATCGGAGGTGATGTTTGAAGTGTGTTTTGAGGGGTCTTAGGAGTTGACCAGTCGAAGACAGAGGGAAGGGTATTTCCAGGCAAGGGGATAACATGAGTTATGGTACCAAGGCTTGTGCACGGAGTAGCAAAGGGCTGGTCAGAAGGTTTGTCGGGGCGGGGGGGGGGGGAACCGCCTGGGTGGCTCAGTCGTTAAGCATCTGCCTTCGGCTCAGGGCGTGATCCTGGGGTTCTGGGATCGAGCCCCACATCAGGCTCCTCCACTGGGAGCCTGCTTCTTCTTCTCCCTCTCCCCCTGCTTGTGTTCCCTCTCTCGCTGGCTGTCTCTCTCTCTGTCAAATAAATAAATAAAATCTTTAAAAAAAAATGAAGGTTTGTCAGGGAATTGACGGGAGCTGACGCTGGGATAGGAGCTGGGCCCAGTTTGTGAACGGTCTTAACCTACTGTGTGGAGTTTATGTTTCACGCTAGATCTGCGAGGGGAGCAATGAAGATTGGGGTGAAGCAAGATGTTTAGGGAGCAAAGGATTTAAGGCAGGGAAGGCTTCAGAAGAATAAATATGTGGCCTCGTGAAGATGGGAATTCACACTTGGTGTTGGAGGGTTTCCTGTGTCTGAGACACCATGTCAGAAAATACGAGAGACATCAAATTGGTCACTCTGTTTGGGCCTCAAAGAGGGCACCAAAAAAAAAAAAAATTGGTCACGTTTAGAGCTTGTCCTTAAGGAGCTTAGTCTAGTAACAGGGGAGGGGGCCGGGTTCGGAGAGAGTACAACTCCTCGCACTCTTGGGTTTGGATCCTGGCCCTAGCTGGGTAATACTGGGTACTTGCTACTTCTTTGACCCTCAGTCTTCATATCTATAAAATGGGCACTAGAATACCTAAGGCACAGTGCTTGGCACATAGGTGTCATAGCTGTTTCTCTCCTGAACTGACCTGTCCCAATTTTGTGCACCTTCCTATGACAGACCTGACGCCCACGCACTTGCTTACGAAAGGGGGTGCTTCACAGTAGTCCCTGTCAGCTCTGCCCCATTTGGGTCGGGACACCTAATGTGCCTTCATCTTTTTTTTTTTTTTAAGATTTTATTTATTTATTTGACAGAGAGAGAGACAGCAAGAGAGAGGGAACACAAGCAGGGGCAGAGGCAGAGGCAGAGGGAGAAGCAGGCTCCCCGCGGAGCAGGAAGCCCGATGCGGGGCTCGATCCCAGGCCCCTGGGATGATGACCTGAGCTGAAGGCAGATGCCTAACGACTGAGCCACCCAGGCGCCCCAATGTTCCTTCATCTTATACAGAGTGTTAAATAAATGTGCTTTCGAGACTTGTCCTGTTATTCCGGGTGCCCTTCCAACCAGACTGCTACCCCTTAGAAAATTCTGGGGTAGCAACTAAAAATTACAAAGCGACAAATTTCAGTTCAACGAAGGCAGAGCTGTCTAACAGGAATGGGCGTCTGGAGAGGCCGAGCACTCCCCCTCCCGTGGGCGGATTTATGCGGAGGCTCGGGACCCCATGGGCAGAGAGATCGCAGAGACACTGGCAGGCTGGAGCTGAGGGCCTCTAAGAATCCTCCCGACAGGTTTTTATTCATGAGCTCCGCTGCCAGTCCCCCCGAACCCCTTCGCTGGTGCTTCCATTTCTCAGGTCCCCTGTGGTCTCTGACCTCCCAGACCTGACCCCTCTCTCTCTGCCCCGTCTGTGTCCCCAGTGCCGCAGGTGCTGAAGAGCTGTGCGGAGTTCGTGGAAGAGTACGGAGTGGTGGATGGGATCTACCGCCTCTCCGGGGTCTCTTCGAACATCCAGAAGCTCCGGTGAGTCAGGCAGTGGGGGGAGGACTCTGCGGGCCCGGAGGCCAGGGAGCCGGAGGGGCGAGGGGGCAGAAGGAAACCCGGGTGCTAGGTGCTGTCTAAGGGAGGAGCTCTGGAGTCTCCTCAGGAAAGGCGGAGACAGGCACCTGTTCCCCCCAGGCTGGCGTGCGTGTGCTCACGGACACATGCGTCTCCGCTCCCACCTACAACCACCCAGCTTAAACAGTTTGGGGTACAATTCACCTACCAGAAAACTCACTCTTTAAACATGTACAGTTCAGTGATTTTTTTAGTACATTCACAAGGTCACGCCACCATCAGCACTATCTAATTCCAGAACATTTCATCAACCCCAAAAGAAACACCCCAAAGAGCCGCTCCACGTTTCTCCTTTCCCTCAGCCCCTCGAAACCGCTAGTCTACTTTCTGTCTCTATGAATGTGCCTTTTCTGCACGTTTCGGGTCAATGGAATCGTATACTTGGAACCTTTTGTGTCTGGCTTTTTTCCCTCCGCGTGTTTCCGGGGTTCACGCCCTCAGACGCTAGGGTCAGAGGCTAGCGCTTCATCTCCGTGCGGCTGGATCACGTTCCGTCGTGTGGCCTCACCACCTTCCGTTTATCCACCCATCAGCCGTCGGACATTTGGGTTGTTTCCCCCTCTTGGCTGTTCTGAATAACGCTGCTGTGCACACTCGCGTACAAGTCTTCGTGCGGACACGTGGTTTCAATTCTCTGGAGTATGGACCTAGGAGTGGAATTGCGGGGCCATACGGTTACTCGGTGACTCCACGCTGAACGTTTTAAGGAAGGGCCAGACCGCTTTTCCAGGGCAGCGCATCCTTTCCCACCCGTGCGAGGGTCCCGATTCCTCCACACCTGCCGGCACTTGTCGCTGTGTGTCCTTTGAATTACAGCCATCCTAGTGGGCGGGAGGTGACACTTCACCCAAATTCCCATTTCCCTAGTAGCTCGAGGCATCAAGCAAATGACCCGTTTGTAGAGCTTCGGAGAACTTTCTATTCAAATCCCTCGATTGTTTTTAAATTGGGTTATTTGTGTCCTTTGAGTTGTAGGAATTCTTTATGTATTCTGGATATTTTTTTGGAAAAGATTTTATTCATTTATGAGAAAGAGAGAGAGCAGAAGTCGGGGATGGTGGGGGAGAGGCAAAGGGAGAAGCAGACTCCCCGCTGAGCAGGGAGCCGGACAAGGGGCTTGATCCCAGGACCCTAGGATCATGACCTGAGCTGAAGGCAGACACTTCACCGACTGAGCCACCCAGGTCCCCCAATATATTCCAGATACTAAACACTTACCAAATCTATGCTTTGCAAATATTTTCTTCCATTCTGTGGGTTGTCTTCACTTTCTTTCTTTCTTTCTTTCTTTTTTTTTTTTTTAAGATTTTATTTATTTATTTGACAGAGATAGAGACAGCCAGCGAGAGAGGGAACACAAGCAGGGGGAGTGGGAGAGGAAGAAGCAGGCTTCCAGTGGAGGAGCCTGATGTGGGGCTCGATCCCAGAACGCCAGGATCATGCCCTGAGCTGAAGGCAGATGCTTAACGACTGCGCCCCCCAGGCGCCCCCCTTTTTTTTCTTTTTTGTCTTCACTTTCTTGATAGTGGCCTCTGACACACAAAAGTTTGTCATTTGATGTTCAACGTATCTATTTTTTCTTTGGCTGCTTGTGCTTTTCGTGTCTTATCTAAGAAACTGTTGCCTGACCCAAGGTCATGAAGATTTCACTAATGTTTCCTTCTTAGAGTTACACTCCGTTTTACACCTATCCAGAAACACATGTACATTCATCCCCCCACTTCTATTGAGTCTTACGTACCCCAACCTTGCTGCTCACACCCACAGCTGCATTCCTGTTCGTGCGCAGCCCGCTTCCCTAGCCCCTCCCCCACCCTCACACCCACGGCACACAGTGGCGTGCCTCACGTAGACACATGCCCCAACAGCCTCCTTCCAAGGCCCATGCACGTTGACCCTCGACCCTGCCTGGGCCCATGTGCGCAGCTCCCACCTCTCCCACCTTCCCCCAGCCCCCACCACTCCTGACCACTCTGCACCTCCCCAGGCAGGAGTTTGAGGCAGAGCGGAAGCCAGACCTGCGGAAAGATGTTTACCTCCAGGACATTCACTGTGTCTCCTCCCTGTGCAAGGCCTACTTCAGAGAACTGCCGGACCCCCTGCTCACTTACCGGCTCTATGACAAGTTTGCTGTGAGTTGAGAGGCAAGGGGGGTGGGAGACAAGGCTGAGGGGCGACTGCTCTGGTTTTGACCTCCCAAGTGTGTCCAATGCCAGACAGTGTCCTGTGATGCTGAGTGACCAAGACCGCACGAGAATGAAAAGCCCCCTCCCTACAAATCCCCCTGGCCTGCTAGCTCCGCCCTCCCATCCCTCTTCTCTTCGCCCTTCCTCCTTGAGGCCTGCAGATCGCACACAGTTCAGGGGTGAGACCAGGGGAAAGTAGAACCCAGTCGGAGAGCAGAGGGCCCTTGGAAATCACCTAGACCAGAGCTTCCTTACATTTAAGAGAATGACAACCCTTCTTAGAAGTCAACACTCTCAGGCATGGCCTCCAGGAGCGGACCGTGTGTTGAACATTTTTTGAATAAGAAAACGCATGACAAAACTGCTATCTTGAATTTAGTAACATTTTAAAAATAAGTTGCATTTTATTGAGCAGAATAGCATTTAGAAAGCCAGAATAGCAGCCCACACCATTCAGCCCACACAGGCTAGACTGGGTGGGCGTAGGCCTTCCTGGGCACCTCGGAATAACTCCACAGCCCCCGGAGCAGCCACGGGGAGGGACCACGGAGGTGTTCCTGTGCCAGAGCCTCCCGAGGAGTAAGTTGCTCAAGGTCACGAAGCTATTAAGCGGCATAGCCAGAGACCCAGCTGCAGGCCTTGTGGGCCCCAAATTCTGAGCTCTGTCTGCTATGTCAGTGTCCTTTGAAAGATCTGGGGTGGGGGGTGGGGTGGGGTACAGCACAGAATTGTTTCCGAGAGTCGGGCTCAGCGCTCCCAGGAGTAAGCAGGGGCGGTGCTAGCTCGCGGACTTGTTTCTTGAATCTTCCTCCCGATCAGGATGCCGTGGGAGTGCAACTGGAGCCGGAGCGCTTGGTCAAGATCCTAGAGGTGCTTCGAGAACTCCCTGTCCCAAACTATAGGTGTGTGGGGTTCCCCTGCTCCCAGAGTCCCAACCACCCCAAACAGCCCTGGGGCCTTGACTTGTCTCTTCTCTTCTGGCTCCCACACCTCTACCCTAACCCTGCCCTGGGTGTTTCCTGCCTGGCCCCTGGCCCCTGATGCCTCCTTTCTGCAGGACCCTGGAATTCCTCATGCGACACTTGGTGCACATGGCCTCATTCAGTGCTCAGACCAACATGCACGCCCGCAACCTGGCCATTGTGTGGGCCCCCAACCTGCTGAGGTGGGTACACGGGTGAGCAGTGGGTGGGGGTCCGGGCAGAGCCGAGCGCCCAGAGGCTGCTCAGGAATGGATGTGGCTGTGCGGGTGCACTGAGAGGGCTGCGGAGGTCTCGCAGAGGCCAGCGAGAAACAGGAAGGCTCAGAAGGACATTGAGTGGGATGGGGTTTACCCACTGGACACAAGGCCTTTGTGTGTTCTTACACTGTATCACTGAGCTCGGGGATTGGAGCAGGAAGAGTCCTTGTGGAATGTTTGTTGAGCAAACATCTTACAGTCTCTTGAGAACTGGCCTGCATATCACTCTCTGTGATTCCAGGCAGACTCTGAGAAGTCCTGATATTCGTTATAACAAGGCAGTCTCGTGTGCAAAGGAAGTAGAGATTAATTCTGAGGGAGTGTCCAAGAGGGCTTCCTGAAGGAAGTGGCATTTGAGACTTGAATCATGAATGTAGTTTAAGAGGTGGGGAGATGAGGTTAAGGGCACGCAGGGGGGAAGGTGTAGGGTATTTTTAGGGAGAATTCGGATGGGGAAGTGTGGTGGGCCTGGAGGGGAATAACTCCACATCGCCACAGGTCTAAGGACATAGAGGCCTCAGGCTTCAACGGGACAGCAGCTTTCATGGAGGTGCGTGTACAGTCCATCGTGGTCGAGTTCATCCTCACGCACGTGGACCAGCTCTTCGGGGGAGCTGCTCTCTCTGGTCAGTGTCCCTCCCACCCCCCACGCCACCACACTCCGTCTGGAGTGTCATGTCAGAGTGAAAGAGGGCCTCAGAGGTGAACTAGCTCAGTCTCCAGGGTCTGCAGATGAGGGACTGAGTCTCAGGGAGGGATGCTGCTCACGGTCGCCTGGAGAAGACGCTGGGCAGATGTCGGAGTCCGTACTTGAGCACACACACACACACACCCCCGTAGAGCTTGAGCTCCTAAGCACCATCCTGGTTCTCGGGGCTACTGACTGATCGTTCGCACCCAGAGCCCACAGGGCCAATGTCCTGGGATCTCCTGCCCCTTGTCCCTGAGGATTCCCTCTTGAGGAGCTAGACACGGAGAGTCTGCCTCCAAAGGCCTCCGAGTACATCCCTAGCCTGGAAGTTAGTTGGTGAGTGGGAGGGAGCCACGAGGAGCTGGATACCTAAAGCCTTCTCTCATCTCTGTCCTTGGCCGGCCAATTCCTCTTCTTTTCCTAGGTGGGGAGACGGAGAGTGGATGGCGATCCCTTCCAGGGGCCCGGGGATCAGGCAGCCCCGAGGACCTTATGCCCAGGTCCCTGCCCTACCACCTGCCTAGCATCCTCCAGGCTGGCGATGGACCCCCACAGATGCGGCCCTACCACACGATCATTGAGTTTGCAGAGCACAAGTAAGGCCTCCTTCCGGGGCCCTCCTCCCCTGCACTGACCGCCAAGCTCCAGCCCTAATGATTTCTCTGTTCCTTCCAGGAGAAAGGGGTCTTTGAAGGTCAGGAAGTGGAGATCTATCTTCAATCTGGGTCGCTCTGGCCATGAGACCAAGCGTAAACTTCCGCGGGGGGCTGAGGACAGAGGTAAGTCTGGAGCGATGTAGGGGGAGCTCTGCCGAAGGTGTACCAGACCTCGGCTCTACAGACATCCGTGTCTTGCAGAGGACAAATCCGATAAGGGGACTTTGCGGCCAGCGAAGAGCATGGACTCGCTGAGCGCTGCAGCTGGGGCCAGCGATGGTGAGTGTAGGTGTGCACTTGGTGTGTGAGTACATGCATGCATAGGCCGGTGAACGCCTGTGTGCAAGCATGTCTGTGAACGTGTCTGCAAAGGAATAACAGTATTACGGGTGAGCGCATTGTGTGTGCATTCCTGTGTGTTTGTGTGTGTGTACATGTGGCCACATGTGCTCACTAATTTCAAACATAGATAACAAGTGCCTATTACACACCAGCCACAGTCCCAGATGCTAGGTTGAGTAGTAAGTTTATCACCAGGTTCAGAGTGGTGTGTGTGTGTTTGTGTGGGGTGGGGGGCAGTGATGGCCAGTGACCGTAACTGCAGGGAGGGAAGGAGGTTCCCAGGTAAGTGGAGGCACAGTGCTGGCTGCGGAGCATTCGCGGGAGTGGCCCAGGGAAGCCGGGCCGGGGGCCTTCCAGGCTGTTCTGGCTCTCGGGCTTGAGAAAGCAGGGGACATTCTCCAGAGCCTTCCTGAGGTGTCCAGGCCCCTCGCAGCTGATGTTATTGCTCTCCTCTCTCTCCTCCACAGAGCCGGAGGGGCTGGCGGGACCCAGCAGTCCCCGGCCAAGCCCGCTGCTGCCGGACAGCTTGGAGAATGATTCTGTGGAGGCAGCAGAAGGTGAACAGGAGCCTGAGGCAGAGACCCTGGGGGGCACGAATTCTGAGCCAGGCACGCCACGAGCGGGGCGGTCAGTGATTCGCACCGGGGGCAGCAGCCGCGCAGAGCGCTGTGTTGGAGTCCACATCTCGGACCCCTACAATGTCAACCTCCCCCTACACATCACCTCCATCCTCAGCGTGCCGCCGAACATCATCTCTAACGTCTCCTTGGCCAGGCTCACCCGTGGCCTTGAGTGCCCTGCCTTACAGCCCAGGCCGAGCCCTGCCTCTGGCCTTGGCCCTGGCCCTGGCCCCCCAGGTGAGGACCCAGGGATTTCCCAGACTGGGAGAAGGGACTAGAACTCTAAGCTGAAGCTCTGATGCCAGGGATCCATCCTGGGAATGGCAGAGGCCTCAGGCCTCGGGCTTTGGGTGGTTACCTTCAGCTGCCTCCCTGGATTCCAGGCTGGAGGGATCCAGTAATATTATCAGGTTCTGTGGAATTCATGGAGAGAGGAACTCTGGTATCCTTCAGATCACTGATTTACCCAGGAATAGGAGTCTGTGTCAGACATATACAGTAGGGATTACTAAGTACAAGGTAAGGATACATCGTAGATGAAGATAATAATAATAATAATAATAATAATAATAATAATAATAATAATAATAATAGTGGTATGAATACTAATAGTTACCATTTACTGAAGGCTTACTCTGTGCCAGGCGCCGTGATAAGGACTTTGCAGGCATCAGCGTGTCTCATTGCCTCATAACCTTATGACACAGTAATTGCTGCTTGCATTGGAACCGGAGACCTAGGTTCAGCTATTTGCTGTCGATTTAGGTTGGAGGTGGCAGAGCTGGGATCTTGGACAAATCTGAGTCTTGCTTTTCTCATATTTAAAATGAGGATAAATACCCTACATTATAGAGTTGTTTTGTGGGGACAAAACAGGACAACACGCTGTGCAATGTACAGCGTGGCACCTGGTGGGAGTTCAATCCGGCAGCTATAAGCCAGTAGTTCGGGATATGGAGCTGAGAGGATCAGCCACAGGGAGTAGCTAGGCTGGGAGTATTGGGACTGTGTGGTAGCAGTGTTAGGAAGATCCACATTGGAAAGGGTCTAGGCTGGTCTTGACCTTTATGTTCCTGAGACTTCCTTTCTCCCAACAGATGAGAAGTTGGAGGCAAGTTCAGCTGCAGGTCCCCTGGCTGACGGTGGCCCAGAGGACATGGCCCCTGCCCTGGAGGACTGCCTGTCCCAGGAGGTGCAGGATTCCTTCTCCTTCCTAGAGGACTCAAGCGGCTCAGAGCCTGAGTGGGTGGGGGTGGAGGATGGGGAGGTGGCCAAGGCAGGAGCAGCAGGAGCAGCCTTCTCCCCTGGGGAGGACGACCCTGGGATGGGCTACCTGGAGGAGCTCCTGAGAGCTGGGCCTCAGGTAAGGAGGAGCTGTGCTGGGTTTGGGGGTGGCAAGGAAGCCAGAGGGTGGACAGGGCCACCTGGTCCTGAGCCCCGGTGCTATGCCTACAGGTGGAGGAGTTCTCTGTGGAGCCACCCCTGGATGACCTGTCTCTGGACGAGGCGCAGTTTGTCTTGGCTCCCAGCTGCTGTTCCCCGGACTCTGCTGACCCCAGGCCTGAAGGAGAGGAGGAAAGTGGGGAGGAAGTCTTCCTGAGTGCCTACGATGACCTAAGTCCCCTTCTGACACCCAAACACCCAACCTGGGAGGGTCCAGAAAGTCTGGAGGAAGAGACAGCAGGGTGTGGGAGACAGGGGGCTCCAGGGCACGCTGAGGAAGGGCAGGCATGCTGCAAAGTTGGGGAGGACAAGGAGACTGAGCCTGAAAGCACAAGGGACATCAGGGAGGAGGCTGAGGGGAGTCCAGGGAGTGAGGTGGAGGATGGAGAGGCAGCTGAGGAAGGAGGGAAGGCCGGGGGAAGCCAAGAGATGGTGGTCAGTTTGAGAGAAGGGAGCGGGGAAGAGACAGAGGCCAAGGGAGAGGAGTCCAAAGGTCAGCAGGAGGATGAGAGTGTGGAGGAAGCTAAGGATATGGAGGGAACAGGAGGAGAGCAGGGCAAAGACAAGGAGACGGAAAGAAAGACTGAGAGAGAGGAAGAGGCTGAGGAAGGAGAGGAAGGCCAGGTACAAGCCAGAAGCGACCCAGAGTGTGGGGTCCAGGAAAACCAAGTTGCTGAGGAGAGCTGGGAAGTTGTACACAAACAAGAGACGGAAGGAGGCAGGCAGGATGAGGGGAAAGGACAGAAGGGGCAGGAGCACCAAGAGGCCAGAGAAGACCAAAGAGATGGTGAAGATGGCAGAAGCCCAGAAGCAGCGGCTGGAGGAGAAGCAGGGGAGGTCAGCATGGACCGGGAGAGCAGGGACGGAGAGTCTGAGAGAGACCAGAGGGCTGGAGGTGACCATTTAGGAAAGGACTCCCTTCCTGAAGGGTCACACGTAGAGTCCCTGGAGGTTGACGGTGCCAGAGAGGGCAATTCCCAGTCCTCTGAGGCAGAACAGGCAGCCCCACAGCCACCCCAGCCAGAGGAGATGGAGCCTGAGGGGCAGCCCAGTCCAGAGGGCTGCAATCTGTGCCCCTGTCCTCTTGGCTCTGCTAGTGGTGTGAGCATGCGCCTGGCTTCCACCCTGGTTCAGGTCCAACAGGTCCGCTCTGTGCCTGTGGTGCCCCCCAAACCACAATTTGCCAAGATGCCTAGTGCAATGTGTAGCAAGATTCATGTGGCACCTGCAAGCCCATGCCCGAGGCCTGGTCGGCTTGATGGGACTCCTGGGGAAAGGGCTTGGGGGTCCCGAGCCTCCCGCTCCTCTTGGAGGAATGGGGGCAGTCTTTCTTTTGATGCTGCTGTGGCCCTGGCCCGGGACCGCCAGAGGACTGAGGCTCAGGGAGTTCGGCGGACCCAGACCTGTACTGGGGGTGGGGACTATAGCCTCATCCCCAGAACCTCCCCCTGTAGTATGATTCCTGCCTATTCTCCTCGGCCACTTAGCTGCCTGGAGCTCCCACCTGAAGACACAGAAGGGTCTGGACACCGAAGCCGGCATAGTCTGCCCCCCAGGGAACCCCAGCCCCCTGACCTTCTTCTGTCCCCCCAGCGCCGATCATACGCATTTGAAACACAGGCTAACCCTGGAAGAGGTGAGGGACTGTGAGTAGAACCATAGCACTGGGCAAAGAGGACAGTAAGTTGTCTCCAATCTCCAGGGTCCCAGACTAGCTGTCTCTTCTGCAGCCTGAGCAGCTGTAGTGCCCAACACCATAGGCTTTGACCCTCCAGCTTCTCCTTTTGACTGTGGGAAGCATTGCCTCAGTTGGTTTACCTGAGTTTGTCTCAGACACAAAGCACTTATCCCTTAGGATATTCCCAAGAAAGTCACCAAGATCCTGTTACCAGGGAGTGGGGTCATTGGTCAAAGGGAATAAAGAGTTGGCAGAATACTTAGAGTTTCTCAAAGTGAAGAATGAAGAGGGAACTCCAGCAAAGTTCCTGGCCTCCTCGAAGGCTGTGCACTTCCCTTCATGGAAGCCCAGGGTGGAGGAGGGGAGACAGGGCCAGGTCAGAGCCCATCACACATAAACACTTCTGAATTGCCCACCCTAATTCTGCTCTTGGATACCTCCTGACCCTCTTAGCTCTGTATCAGGAGGAACATGTCAAGGAGCTTGTTGAAGGCCTCAAAGCCCTCAAACGAGGGACTGGCCTCCTTTCAAGCATCCCTACCCTCTGCCTCCAGTTACCTTTAGGAAGAGAGGTCTTGTAGGGATCTCCCTGGCTTCTCCTTTGTCCTTTGGAATAACTTCCTCCCATTTCAGGGAAAGGGGATGGCATAACTCAGGCCCTGGGACTGCTTCTCCAGACAGGCTGGGGCCACAGGTCCCATTATAGTAAGAAGCGATGTCTCAGAATAAAAGTTGTACTTTTATATGTAAACAGCGTGGAGTCTCATTATTCTTATTAGAGTTGAGGTGATAGGGATCGCATTTTCATGTTTGGCAAAATGTCCCTTTGCTGTTGTTGCTTGGGTGCTTTTCCTCAGTTGTTGTCATGGAGACCTGTGGCTAGAAACTAGAGCTAGGTTCATGGCGGTCAGGAAATGAGGAAGAGAAACTTTTATTTACATAATGCTCGTTATGTACCAGTGAAGGCTAGGTATTCAACAAGCAAAGAATCTATGCCTTTGATTTTAGTCCACATAACAATTCTGTGAAGTTGGTACTGGTATCTCCATTTCACAGATGGGACACCTGTACAATGAGGTCAATTAGGGAGGCTAATTAAGCCAAAGGCTTGCCAAAGATCTCAGAGGTAAGAAGGGAGAGCGGTAGGTTTGAGATCCGAGTTCGTCTGGCTGCGGAGGCTAAACTCTTCTCATCACACCACACTGCTTTAGATCCATTAAGGGTAGGTCTTAACTGGGAAGAATGGGAATCAGCATCCTTCTCACAGCAACTGAAAGCCTCACAAAAACTGGAAGCCCTGGGAGATCTTTGGGTGGGTAACTGCTGACGCTAATACAGAAGAGTATATCCAGAACCGTCCCCCTCTCCAGTGGACACCAAAAGAGTGTCCTGATCCAAGATGGCCTCCCAAGTAGCCCTTGTTAAAGATGGCGTCTCCGTCCGACTTCCTTCCCTTGATCTAAGTCAGCTTCGCTCCCTTCCACCACTAAAAACGCCTTGTCCAGCGGAAAGATGGTAGCACACATTAGTTGTCTTTCTCCCGTTCGTGCCGAAAGCCACAAAGACTTCAATGTCATTCTCCGCGGGTCCCAGGTAGTTCCTTCTTCTCCGCCCAGGCAACATCCCCACCCATCCGGATCTTTCAGCCTCATCAAGCGAGAACGACCGGAAGTGGGGCGGCTCAGCGGCTGAGGAGGCTGGGCGGGTCGAGAGAGACACTTCCGCCCCTCACCAACATGGCCGCAGGCCGGGAGTGCGCATGAGCAGCTGTCCATGGAACTCTCCGAGTCCGGAGAGGGAGAACACGGTCAGGGGAGATCGGCGGCTGAGGCGGCCTCGGCCGGTGAGTTCGGGACCGGACGCGAGTCGGGAGTCTGGAGTCTGGGTGGGCCGGCAGGCAGGGCAGCCTGGATTTTGTTTCCGTTTTCAGGTGGCGGACCTCCCGGGGAGGAAGCCTTTGTTTTGAGGGAGGGGGCCGTGCCCGCTTCTTTCTCTCCCGCCCCCCTTTGTGGGCCGAGCGCACTCCCCGCCCCCGAGCGCGCGCGTCCCCGCCCTCCTGCGCTGCCAGCCGCGGGCCGGGACCGCGGGCCCGCCGAGCCCCGCGCCCTTTCCTGCCAGCCCGGCGCAGCGCCGGGCCGCGGGGCGAGCGCGGCGGTCGCCCGGGCTCCCGGGCTCGCGGGCTCGCGGGCTCGCGCCTCCTGGCTGCGGGCCCTGCGGGGTGACGCCGCCTTCTCGGGCAAGGTCGGGGCGCCGGACTTCTTTCGGGACTTGGTGATTTTCCCCTTTGTGTCCAGACTTAGCAGGGGCTCTTGCTGGGCCCTCCTGGCCCGAGCGTGCACGCCACAACATCCTGTCCGCGTTTCCGTGTCGCATCCCCTAATGCTCAGGAAATGCTTCCGGATGTCCAACTAAGATTTGAATAAGCAGCCTGACCCGGTTGCTGGGTGTCCTCAGAGGCTGCCCCTGGCTGACAGCTGTGGGCGATAGAGACGCCTCCTGTGCCCTGCCGTCTCTTCCATCGCCTCCTCCTGCAGTCAGCGCAGAAGCCTCGGAGGGCACTTCCTCCGTAGGTTTGAGGATGGACAGGTAGGTGGTACCGAAACGCTGGTGCTACTTCCCCTTAGGGACTGGGATCTTCTTGCGGCGCTACTTCCTCCGGACAGTTTCACTTTCAGTTCTTTTTTGTTGTTGTTGTTGTTGTTGTTGTTGTTTGTTTTGGGTTTTGGTGGGGTTTTTTGGTCAACAGTTTCCTTCAATGAGGACTTTCCAAGGCTCATCCGCTGAAGGTTTTCCTTAGATAGGAAAGGTTTGGGGACCTTATGGGTAGAGACTTGGCCAAAATCTTACCCGTTCGTGTGGGGGAGAATTTTGTTGCTTTGTACACGGAACTGTATCCTTCTGGAGACATTTGTCTTCTCAGCTCTTTGTTTTTCCTGCCCTCTGGCTGGGTGTCAGGGTCCCAAGGCGGGCACCTTGCCAATGAGTTTCTTTTCCATTGTCTCTCCTTCCGAACCTTGAGCCTGGAGTTTTTTCCCTTCTTGCTGAGGTTCAGTTGATTTGGAGTTGTCATGGCAACATTTTAGCAACTGTGTTGTTCTACAGGAAGGCTTGGTGAAGAAAATAGAAGAGGCTTGAAAATGATACACTTGGACTTCGGGGTCTTTAACAAATGACATAAATTTGGACACCCCAAAGCAGGAGCCCAAGGGGCCAAGTAGAATGAGGCCCAAGGGCCAAGTATGTTCTTAATGGTTCAGGGAGGTTTCCCCTTCCTAGATTTGAGAACAGAAATTTTTTGGTACGTTATGTGGCTGAGAAGCTGGAAGAAGCACCAGCGTCCAACGGCCCTGTGTTTTTGATAGTGGTGGTCTAAACATGACCTTCCTAACCCCGAAGTCGTGGCCCTTCGTGATAACTTCAGTCATGATCCATCCAGAAAGATATTGTTTCTCAGTCTTTAAGTATAATCATCCCCCTCCACCATGACTTGGAGCGATAATGGAGGGCCAAGGAGCACTGTAGAGTTACTTTTTCAACCACTGTAGCTCACTTCTCAGCATCAGAATGGAGGAAACGGATTGTCCTCTGTAGACTGATTGGATTTTGTTCTTGGCTGAGTCTTCATGGAGCCTAGCTTCTTGAAACAGAGAGGCCGTTCAGTTTCCTGGACTCACGGCAAACTCCCTGATTTCTATCAGGACTTAGCACTCAGGCCTGTGAGGCAGGAGATACGAAGACTTCCAAAGGAGGACCAGCTCCTCGGATGTGCCCCCTTACAGAGAGATGAAGGGGTGAGTGCAGAAGAGGTAGGGTCTGGGGTGGGAGATGGGAGGCCTGGGAGAATGCGCAGTGGCTAAGAGCACTGGCTCTGGAGTCGGACAGACCTAGATTCTGGTTTCAGCTCCATCACTTACCAGCTGCGTGATCCAGTTTCTCATCTACAATATGCAAGTAGTGCTGCTTACCCTGTCGTGCTGTTCTTAGTATTAAATGATAACGCGTGTGAAGTGCTTAGCTCAGTGCTACGCACGCAGTAAACACTCAGTAAATACTAGCTGTTGTTATTCTAACCTAACCCAGCGTCTGTTGGGGATGCCTTTGAGTTTGGAAGCCACATGGGTCAGTGAGCTTTTTATTCCCTTCCCTTTTTCTTTCGTCCCATCGCAAACAGGCAGCAGAAAACAGCTGAAGCTGAAGAGGGGACAGTGCAGATTCAGGAGGGTGAGTGGTAGAAACAGACCTGAGACCCAGGGCCCAGCCTGGCCTCTCCCCCTCCCCCATGGGCATGTCTCCTGTGCACCCTGGTCCTTCTGAATGACACGCAGGTGGAACAGAGGGAGAAAGGCAGTAAGGCGCAGACTTGTCCTTTGCTCTTTTAATTCAGGTGCAGTGGCAACGGGGGAGGACCCCACCAGCGTGGCTATTGCCAGCATCCAGTCAGCTGCCACCTTCCCTGACCCCAACGTCAAGTACGTCTTCCGAACTGAGAATGGGGGCCAGGTAAGGGAGGGGGCCAGGTGCCGGCAGGTGCTACCTGGGGTTGGGTTGGGGTTGAGGGAGGTAATGAGCCTGTCAAGGGGAGACCTGGCTTGGAGGAGGCGGTGAAGATGTGGATTCCCGCAGGGGTGGGAGGCTGGGGGGGGGTCTGGGAGGAGGAGGTTTGGAGTAGAGGTTGGTGTGGGGTGAGGGCTAGGCTGAAACCCCTGGGGACAGAAGGGGGACTGGCTGAAGCTTTGTCTCTGAAGCACTCTTGTTTCTGGGCTCTGAGAGAGGCTTTATAAGAATCCTTGGGTCCCCAGCCTTGACTCTTGTATTCTCTGCCCACCTCTCCCTTGCCTCCTGCTTCTAGGTGATGTACAGGGTGATCCAGGTGTCTGAGGGGCAGCTGGACGGCCAGACTGAGGGGACTGGCGCCATCAGTGGCTATCCTGCCACTCAGTCCATGACCCAGGTACCAGGGCCTAGGCTGGGGAGGGGACTGGAGCTCCGAGGAGTAAGATGAAGCCAGCCGGACCCGTGAGATGGGGGTGGGGTTAGGGGTGGCGAGGCATCTGAGGCTGCGTTGTCCCAAGGTACTAGGTTTTCCCTTTCTGGATGTTTCTCCCTCCTTCCCACCGGGGGTAGAAGCTGCACAGTAGCTCAGTGAGATGTCTTTGACTGTCCCTGGACTCCGTTCTGTTGTTGTCCTTCCCAGGCGGTGATCCAGGGTGCATTCACCAGTGACGATGCAGTTGACACAGAGGGGACAGCCGCCGAGACGCACTATACTTACTTCCCCAGCACTGCAGTGGGAGATGGCGCAGGGGGCACCACATCAGGCAGTACAGCAGCTGTTGTCACTACCCAAGGCTCGGAGGCGCTGCTGGGGCAGGCGACCCCTCCCGGCACTGGTGAGCTCTGTGAGGGTGCCGGCTCGAGGGGCTAGGACAGGCTGTGGGACATGGCTGGGGGCGGTGGGCCTTTCCCATGGCCCCTTAACGCTCACCGAGACCTGGCCAGGCAGTGAGTCCGGGGCTGCCCTTCAGCAGGAGGAAGTATGCTCCTTTTTAGAGGAGGCTCCTAGGACCTTGACCCCAGAGCTTGGTGAGGCTCCTGAGTCCCATGTCCTGACACAACCTGCCCTGCATCTTCACAGGACAATTCTTTGTGATGATGTCACCACAAGAAGTGTTGCAAGGAGGAAGCCAGCGCTCCATCGCCCCCAGGACTCATCCTTATTCCCCGTGAGTAACCCCCGGTTCTTCTTGGCTGCCACGGTGGTCTTGATCCCTGCCACCCCCTGTGTCATTCCTCACGCCAGCCTCCAATCTTATGTTCAGTCCTTCCCTTAACTCTGGCCGCCCTGGGCTCTGTTGTCAGGAAGTCAGAAGCTCCCAGGACGACTCGGGATGAGAAACGCAGGGCTCAGCATAATGAAGGTAAGTACTGTCTGGTGGGATTGGGGCCAGCCGTGGTGTCTGAGCGGGAGAGCTTAGGGAGCCCTGCAGGGCCTGTGGTGAGTTCTCACGGAGTCACCTTGTCCTCCCCGTTGCCCCACAGTTGAACGCCGCCGCCGAGACAAGATTAACAACTGGATTGTGCAGCTGTCCAAGATCATCCCAGACTGCTCCATGGAGAGCACCAAGTCTGGCCAGGTCACGGAAAGACCCTGGTAGTGGGCAGGGTGCCTGAATTCTGTCTCCTGGTATCGTTTCCAGAAATGGTAGTGAGGGCACACACGGCAGTAATCTTTGCTTATCTTTCTCCAAGGTTCCTGTATCCCTGTGAAATGTTCTACCACTCTCCTTAGGGGAAAAATGAGGTCCAAAGTGTGAGTGTGCTTTGGGAAGGCAAGCCAGGTGTCACATACTTTAGTCCTCATTTCGTTGGCCTTTTCTTGCAGAGTAAAGGTGGAATTCTGTCCAAAGCCTGTGATTACATTCAGGAGCTTCGACAGAGTAACCACCGCTTGTCTGAAGAACTGCAGGGCCTTGACCAGCTGCAGCTGGACAATGATGTGCTTCGACAGCAGGTCAGACCCCTCCTCAGTTCAGCCCTCCTCCACCCCACAGCCCGCGAGCCCCTGTGGGACGCCTGCCTCTGGTTTCCGCAGAGAGGGCTTCATCTTTCTGCCCCCACTAGCGGATGTCTGAACACGTTTGGGGATGCGGCTGTGCCGGCTTTTCTGCTCACTCTCTCCGTGGCCTCCTTTCCGTGTCAGGTGGAAGATCTTAAAAACAAGAATCTGCTGCTCCGAGCTCAGCTGCGGCACCACGGGGTAGAGGTCGTCATCAAGAACGACAGCAATTAACTGCGGGGACTTGGAAGCTTCGGGCCCCGACCACCCCTCTCCGAGAACTGCACATAGCCCAGGAGCAACCGGCTAACCCCGTGCCCCTTTCCTTCACTGCCCGCTTCTTGCGGGGGACCAGGGGGAGTTGAGAAGGCGTGGCTTTGAACCGAGGCCCTGTCATGGGGCCGCCTGCAGTGGTGTGAAACACATGTGGGCGCACACTGACAGCCTTGCCTGGCCCCACCGCACAGCCCCCCGGGCCCATGTGCCCTTGCAGATGCATGTGCTGTCTCCGTGCTGGATACCGGACACACACGACGAGGGGGCTTGCCCTGGGCTTGCTCAGAGTGCCAGCAGAGGGGCTGCTGACCAGCGATGCTCTGGCTTGCCCCAGGACTCTGGCACTTCACTGGGTCTTCTTACCCCGGAGCTCGACTCAGACAGATGTGCACTCGAGGACTCTGGGGAACAGGCTGCTTCGCAGTGGCTGCTGCCCCAGGAAGAGGAGACCGACCAGCAAGCAGCTAAGGCCTATGCAGAAGTCTCTGGAGCCAGGGAGAACAACAGACAGGGGCCCACGTGGGGCCTTCCCCTTGTGGGGATGGTTTTTCCTTTTCTTTTTTTCTCTTTTCCTTTTCTTTCTTTTTTTTTTTTTTTTAAGATAAAACGTCCAGAGCCACTGTTGTCACCTGGTTTTCCTCCTTTTGTGGGCCCTGGGGCGGAAGGGAGGGAGGTGCATTGCACTTTGCCCAGTAAGGGTTGGGCCGCGGTTAGGGTGGGGTGCTGCTCCCGTGTTCCTTAACCTGAGTCCCAGCGCCTGGGCCAGACCAGTGTGTCGTTTCCCCCGCCCGCCGCCGCGCTGGGCAATCGCAAGATTTCCCTAGCGAGCTGGTGTCCGCGAACAGGTGCTGCGGGGGCGGTGCGGGAGGCGGTGCCTTCGCTTCCGGTTCCGGTTCTGGATGCGGGAGGGCGGGGGAGATGCTGCAGGCACCGAGGGGGCGGCCCGGGGCAGCATTCCTGTGGCTCGCCGTGGCGGCGCGCACCATGGCTGGAGGTACCTGCCGAGAGAGACCAGGGACCTCGTCCCGTCCTACCTGCGACCCCCCCCGGGAGCGCGTGGAGCCCCCGGGAGGAGGTGTAGCGGAGGGGCGTGGCTCGGAGGTCCGCACGCCCCCGCTCCCGGGCTGGGACGCTGCCAGGTGGAGGGGCGCCGCGCTAAGGTGCCGGGCAACCCTCTCCGCTCAAGGCTCTCTTGCCTCCTTTCTCAGCGCCCACGGTCTCGCTCCCTGAACTGCGTTCGCTGCTGGCCTCCGGCCAGGCCCGGCTCATCGATGTGAGATCTCGGGAGGAGGCGGCAGCGGGGACCATCCCGGGGGCGCTCAATATCCCGGGTATGGGACAGAGAGGACGCCCGTACGGGTGGCCTAGAGGCCGTCCAGGAGGGGCTCATAGGGCGGCGTGGGGAAGGCACGGTCCCCGGGGTCCTGTATTCCTCTAAGCCCCACCCCCACTCCAGCTTGCTGGAGAAGGGCTGGTGGGAGGCGGATCCTGGCAGCGGAACTGGTCCTTCCAGTTCGAGCGGATAACAGGCGGCGAGGAAGGGGCGGACCCGCTTTTCTACGCTTGACCTCCCCCAGGCTGGGTACCCGCGCGCCGCTCCTCCCTGCTGGGGGAGTGGCTCCGGTTCACCTGTTGGGGTGCCCTCCTGCGCAGGTGGGCCTGTCTGGAGCTTGAGGTTGGAGGGGAGGGGTAGTGGTCACCGTATGTTGTTTTGGGGCCCTCTGGAGATGTGTCGGGGCCGGGACCCAGTCCTTCCAGGCCCGGTCTGAACCTGAGATCTCCCCTCGACTCCTCCCAGTGTCGGAGCTGGAGAGTGCCCTGCAGATGGAGCCCGCTGCTTTCCAGGCTCTGTACTCCGCCGAGAAGCCGAAGCTGCAAGATGAGAACCTCATTTTCTTCTGTCAGATGGGCAGACGGGGCTTGCAGGCCACGCAGCTGGCCCAAGGCCTTGGATACACAGGGTATGGGGAGGGTGCGGAGCCCTAGCTGGGGAGGGACTGGGGACTGCCTCCCGGGCCTCTCCTTCCTCACCCCCTTTGTCTCCACAGGGCTCGCAACTTCGCAGGAGCCTATAGAGAATGGTCCCAGAAAGAAGGTTAGGGTGGCTTCCTGCTGGCCCCTTCTCCCTCGCCCCCATCGCCACCTAAGCTGAGAGTGATGAAGGGGCTCACTCCTCAGGTTGGACAGCTCCTTACTGTGCTGTGCACGCACAAGTATCAAATAAAGAGCATTTAATCAAAATATTGGAAGCACTTAATTTGTCAGGTGGACTGCAGATAGTCCCAATCTTAACCTAGACTTCAGTTCAGCCCTGAGTCCTCCGTTCATCTGGCCCCTACCTTGCACCCTCCACTCCCACCCCCCGAACTCCAGCGGCTTCCTGAGAGTATGATATTCTCCTAGAACAATTGTGTGTGTGTTTAAAGATTTTATTTATTTATTTGAGAGAGAGGGAGAAGCAGACTCCCCAATGAGCAGAGAGCCCGATGCGGGGCTGGATCCCAGGACCCCGTGATCATGACCTGAGCCAAAGGCAGATGCTTAACTGACTGAGCCACCCAGGCGCCCCTAGAACAATTGTGTTCAGCCCAGGATACACATGGGAATCCTCTGGTACCTAAAAACAAACAAATAAAAAAATGTTTGGCCCCTGTCCCAGATTTGGAATCTTGGGGGTGGGACCTGGGTAGTAGTGACAGGCTTCACTTGGCCTGGCTGCTATGACTGTTCCTTTACATAGTGTCTGTGGCTGCTTTTGTGCAAAAATGGCAGAATAGCGTGACAGGGACTCTATGTCCTTCGAATCGTAACATTTTTACTATCTAGTCCTTTATAGACGTGGTTTGCCTCCCCTTGGCCCAGACCTTCAGGTCCCCAGCCCCAGCCTCACCTCCTTGAGACTCTGTCACTGGCTTGAGGAAATGGAAGGGCAGTGCTCAGCAGTGAGCGACAGGTGTCACTCTTCATGCCCACAGGTGGGTTAAACAAGGATTGCAGGTGTGAGGACGCCTCCTGCGCCACCAAAGACAGGGCCCAGTTTTTATCAACACTGTTCTTTGATCCAACACTGGATTGAACAAAATTAAATTGGTAAAGAAAATGAAAAAGCATGTGCTTGCTGACAAAATTCAGCACTACACAGCAGGTATGTAACTTCCCTCGAGTGTGGGGCACGATGCGTATCTTTCCAGACCTTTTACATATTTTCGCGTCAGAATTCTGACTTCTTAAGTTTGGTATTTGAAGCTTTTATTCCTTGAGGTGCCCGGCTGGCTCAGTCTGCAGAGGACGCAGCTCTTGATCTCAGGGTTGTAAATTCAAGCCCCACGCTGGGTGTAGAGATTACTTACAAATAAAATCTTTAATAAATAAAATTTTATTCCTTTATTTGTGGAAGAGAAAGTTGGGTTACAGATGGACCCAATTTTCTGAATTTTCAAGTTTCTGGAGAAATCCTTTCAGACATATCCTGCATTCCTTGCCTTTCTCTGCCCTTCTGCCTCCTGGACCAGAGGACCCAGGCCCCTCCTACATCTTTCATGTCACAGCCCGCCCTGCACCATCATGACATCTGCCTGCCTGGGCACTCCAGCTTCTCTGTCACAGCTCTCCCATCCTCTCCCTGGATAAACCACAACACATTACCGTCCGAACTTAGCTGGGTAGTGCTGGGTCTGTAGATAGATTGAAATATGGGAGTCTAGGTCAAGGTTTGGCAAATGGTAGGTGTCTGTTCTTCTTTCCTCAAATACCCACATCCCTTTTGTTCTCAGACTGGTTGGAAGTTTTTCCCGGGGTCTAATTTCCATCTTTGTTTGCATCTTAACTGTTCTAGTCTTTTTTTCCCCCTCTTCAAGTATTATAATTTAATTATAGCATTTCTTTTTTTTCTTTCTTTCTTCCTTCCTTTCTCTCTTTCTTTCGCATACTTTCCCTACA